>NC_137823.1:60876700-61271700 GCF_963921795.1 Nannobrachium achirus
CATCTACAGTTCAGGCTACAGGGCTACGGTGTGGCCCTCACATCTACAGTTCAGGCTACAGGGCTACGGTGTGGCCCTCACATCTACAGTTCAGGCTACGGGGCTACGGTGCGGCCCTCACACCTACAGTTCAGGCTACGGGGCTACGGTGTGGCCCTCACATCTACAGTTCAGGCTACAGGGCTACGGTGTGGCCCTCACATCTACAGTTCAGGCTACAGGGCTACGGTGTGGCCCTCACATCTACAGTTCAGGCTACGGGGCTACGGTGTGGCCCTCACATCTACAGTTCAGGCTACGGGGCTACGGTGTGGCCCTCACATCTACAGTTCAGGCTACGGGGCTACGGTGTGGCCCTCACATCTACAGTTCAGGCTACGGGGCTACGGTGTGGCCCTCACATCTACAGTTCAGGCTACAGGGCTACGGTGTGGCCCTCACATCTACAGTTCAGGCTACGGGGCTACGGTGTGGCCCTCACATCTACAGTTCAGGCTACAGGGCTACGGTGTGGCCCTCACATCTACAGTTCAGGCTACAGGGCTACGGTGTGGCCCTCACATCTACAGTTCAGGCTACAGGGCTACGGTGTGGCCCTCACATCTACAGTTCAGGCTACGGGGCTACGGTGTGGCCCTCACATCTACAGTTCAGGCTACGGGGCTACGGTGTGGCCCTCACATCTACAGTTCAGGCTACGGGGCTACGGTGTGGCCCTCACATCTACAGTTCAGGCTACAGGGCTACGGTGTGGCCCTCACATCTACAGTTCAGGCTACGGGGCTACGGTGAGGCTCTCACATCTACAGTTCAGGCTACGGGGCTACGGTGTGGCCCTCACATCTACAGTTCAGGCTACGGGGCTACGGTGTGGCCCTCACATCTACAGTTCAGGCTACGGGGCTACGGTGTGGCCCTCACATCTACAGTTCAGGCTACGGGGCTACGGTGTGGCCCTCACATCTACAGTTCAGGCTACGGGGCTACGGTGTGGCCCTCACATCTACAGTTCAGGCTACAGGGCTACGGTGTGGCCCTCACATCTACAGTTCAGGCTACGGGGCTACGGTGTGGCCCTCACATCTACAGTTCAGGCTACGGGGCTACGGTGTGGCCCTCACATCTACAGTTCAGGCTACGGGGCTACGGTGTGGCCCTCACATCTACAGTTCAGGCTACGGGGCTACGGTGTGGCCCTCACATCTACAGTTCAGGCTACGGGGCTACGGTGTGGCCCTCACATCTACAGTTCAGGCTACAGGGCTACGGTGTGGCCCTCACATCTACAGTTCAGGCTACGGGGCTACGGTGTGGCCCTCACATCTACAGTTCAGGCTACAGGGCTACGGTGTGGCCCTCACATCTACAGTTCAGGCTACAGGGCTACGGTGTGGCCCTCACATCTACAGTTCAGGCTACAGGGCTACGGTGTGGCCCTCACATCTACAGTTCAGGCTACGGGGCTACGGTGCGGCCCTCACACCTACAGTTCAGGCTACGGGGCTACGGTGTGGCCCTCACATCTACAGTTCAGGCTACGGGGCTACGGTGTGGCCCTCACATCTACAGTTCAGGCTACAGGGCTACGGTGTGGCCCTCACATCTACAGTTCAGGCTACGGTGAGGCCCTCACATCTACAGTTCAGGCTACGGTGTGGCCCTCACATCTACAGTTCAGGCTACGGTGTGGCCCTCACATCTACAGTTCAGGCTACGGGGCTACGGTGTGGCCCTCACATCTACAGTTCAGGCTACGGTGTGGCCCTCACATCTACAGTTCAGGCTACAGGGCTACGGTGTGGCCCTCACATCTACAGTTCAGGCTACAGGGCTACGGTGTGGCCCTCACATCTACAGTTCAGGCTACGGGGCTACGGTGTGGCCCTCACATCTACAGTTCAGGCTACAGGGCTACGGTGTGGCCCTCACATCTACAGTTCAGGCTACGGGGCTACGGTGTGGCCCTCACATCTACAGTTCAGGCTACAGGGCTACGGTGTGGCCCTCACATCTACAGTTCAGGCTACGGGGCTACGGTGTGGCCCTCACATCTACAGTTCAGGCTACGGGGCTACGGTGTGGCCCTCACATCTACAGTTCAGGCTACGGTGTGGCCCTCACATCTACAGTTCAGGCTACAGGGCTACGGTGTGGCCCTCACATCTACAGTTCAGGCTACAGGGCTACGGTGTGGCCCTCACATCTACAGTTCAGGCTACGGGGCTACGGTGTGGCCCTCACATCTACAGTTCAGGCTACGGGGCTACGGTGTGGCCCTCACATCTACAGTTCAGGCTACGGGGCTGCGGTGTGGCCCTCACATCTACAGTATGTCTCACTCATAGACTGTAGAAAAATATGGACGAAGCGAAGCCATTGGTTTCTATGCAGCGCAAATGGCCCTTTCTACCCCTTGGAATGGGACGTCGCCGTCATAGAATTGTAAAGGCTGCCAACGGTCACGTGCAACGCAGGGATACATGGGAGAATGTGGTCGGAGCCTCCCGAAATACAGCACACGAAGAAGAACACAGCCGGCTGGTATCAGTTTAGTTGGCCACGCCCCCCCCCGCAACTTTTTCATTTATTTTAAAATACATTGGACCACATTTCGACCGAATATGATGGTGATTGAAAGGCAATTTTTAACTAGCGATAGGAACCATACAGTATTCATGAAAATGTTAATTAAGGTTAGAAAACGAAAGGGGAAAATGAATGGGATCCAATGGAGGGCAATTCTTTTTGCGATCGGCCGGGGGGGGGGGAAACGGCGCAACTAGCGGCCAATCATAGGATGTTTTAGTTCCGTATTGGAGTCATTTTAAATCGGCAGAACTATGCCCCTGGTCTCACTGCAGATCCAACCAATATGTCTGAGTCATAGTGTCGGAGACTTAGTCAGTATACCCGTTGTACCCGTCTGTCTGTCTGTGTCCCTGTTATGCCCATATATGAAGATATCTGTATCTGTCAGGCCTTGTCCATTTTATGCCCCTAAATGGCGATTGCTGAGGTCATCAGTATATACCCATATATGGGTTTCTGTGCCCATATATGGAGCTGACTGATTTGTTTGCGCATGATGGCACATTGAGAATACACTCCATATTTGGGTGCAGTTGCATTGGAAACCCCTTATATGGTTATGGCTGAGTCATATAGTGACATGAGGAAACCCCTTATATGGTTATGGCTGAGTCATATAGTGACATGAGGAAACCCCTTATATGGTTATGGCTGAGTCATATAGTGACACATTGGAAACCCCTTATATGGTTATGGCTGAGTCATATAGTGACATGAAACCCCTTATATGGTTATGGCTGAGTCATATAGTGACATGAAACCCCTTATATGGTTATGGCTGAGTCATATAGTGACTGACATGAGCGTGACAACGTTATAAATCCTTAACAAAATATTATCTTTATAATTTAGTGAATGTTGACTAAACATATTTAAACTGATAATAATGATTCATGAACATCCTTTTCTCCAGGGACTATTTTTGGCTCGACTTTTCAAATCAGTCCGCATTTCCGTAGCTGCAAAGGTGATACACCATGAAATTTCACTTTTCCAATTTTAAAACCTTTTTTTGGGGTCCCACTAGCACCTTCTATCCTCACAAAGTCCCATTTCTGACCGTTGTGTCTTTCTCTGGTTTTGAGAAGGCGAAGGTTAAAAGTATCCCACGGGTTCTCAAAACAGGCTGTCCAGATTT
Organism: Nannobrachium achirus; assembly: GCF_963921795.1. Taxonomy (NCBI): domain Eukaryota; kingdom Metazoa; phylum Chordata; class Actinopteri; order Myctophiformes; family Myctophidae; genus Nannobrachium; species Nannobrachium achirus. The sequence goes on from NC_137823.1 coordinate 60,880,428, forward strand.
GCTGCCGATTGTGACGTCATCACAAAAAAAAAAAATCAAAAAATATTTAAAAAAAAAAAAAATCTTTTTTTCAAAAAGATTTTGGGGGGGGGGGGGGGGGGGGCGCAGTTCAGGCCAAAGGTGGTACTGCAGCTGAAATGCTCTGAGAGCCATTCAAAAATGAGAGAGGCTCTCTATTCAGGAGTGGTAATTTAGCCTCAAACCTTTTGAAAAAAGTTTTTGGGACATAAACAATATGACATAAATACTTTTTAAATGCATGGTGTATCACCTTTAACCACTCATACCCGGTGTCCCTATTTTGGGTACGTCATTACAGACAGGCAGAGAGACAGACAGACAGACAGACAGACAGACAGACAGACAGACAGACAGACAGACAGACGGATCCAATCATTTTGATCCCTATAGATTTCTGATCTTTAGGAGGAGACTAGCAATTTCTGAAGTACATTTTAGATGACTTTTGTGTTTTCCACCCCTGTCAGCCTTCTCACAGCACACTGTGAATCTGTCTTAGTCATGTGCGTAATAGATTTGTGAATTATAGATCCGTTTTCCACACTTAATAATTCATAAAGTGCTGGGCTGGCTGACACACTAAAAGCCAAGAGAAAGTTCAGAAGGTTCAGATCAGAAACTGCAATGTGTGTGTGTGTGTGTGTGTGTGTGTGTGTGTGTGTGTGTGTGTGTGTGTGTCTCAGCAGAGGTGCTCGCAATTTGTGTTACAGGCAGGGACGTGCTGGGCCCCTGATTCAGCCCGGGGAAAAGAGTTGGAGAGGCCCTCATTGCGTGCTATAGAGAGAGATCTCTCTCTGTAGCGCTGCTGCTACTCAAAGATTTGCCAATTCAGATCATGACAAGTGACAAGCCAGTGGGCCAATTACATGAGTTATATTTCGTCGTTGTCGGGTGGAAACCTTGTATGTCCAAAACCGTTCGTTCCTATTTATCATTTAAAAAATGATTTAAACTAGTGAAAACAGACGATCTACAAGCACACAACGCCTCGCGGTGCGAGGCGTTGTGTGCTTGTAGATCTGCTGTTTTCACTACTTTTGTGCAACGGCCTTGTATGATGAAGCAGGGCTTTGCTTTGCGAAAAAAAAAAAACTTGGAGATACAAGGTTTCTGACGGACAGTGACAATTTACTTTGTTGGCCGCCCAGCCCCCAAAATTGAACGAAGGCCGACATTTTATTTTTAATTTTGTCCTAATGGCCGGCCTGGAACGGCCGGGAATGAATTCCCGGCCGTTCGGGAGTTGTCCCGCTTTTCCCAATGGCCAGCACGTCCCTGGTTACAGGCACTGACCACACCTAGACTGAACTAATATGTTGCCTGCACTGCCTTTGGTTTAAGAGATGACTTCCACCTGTGGCCATTGTACAGCAGCAACTTTCTGCACCTCATGGCTTTAGATTGAAATCACCTGGGGGTACAAATGAGACATTCTTCCTTCAAACATCTCTCTCTCTCTCTCTCCCTCTCTCTCTCTCTCTCTCTCTCTCTCTAAATTGTTGTCATGTTATACAGGTTTATGACACAACATGTTGTACATTGTCAGAGTTAGATTAATACTCTGAACTCATGTATATACTTATTTTCTGTGTGTAGGACAATGGCTGCCAACGCAGGGTCCATGCGTATCCTCATCAAGGGAGGGAAGGTGGTTAATGATGACTTCACCCAGGAAGCTGATGTGTACATAGAGAATGGCATCATTCAGCAGGTAGGTGATGCATGCATGCACTGAAACACATGCATGTGCATATTGTACACTAGCATAGATATCGTTACTGTCGGGTGGAAACATCATATGTCCAAAACTGTTACTTCAAATTCAAAAGTAGCAAAAATCTACAAGCTCAAAACGAGTCACGATGCGACGTGTTTTGATCTTGTAGAACTGCTTATTTGTGCTTCTTATCTTTTGTGTGGCATTAATTTACGAAAAAAGTAACATATTTTAAACATGGAGATGAACTTTTTCGGCCCGACCGCGACAATATGCACTGCACACCACACATAAATTTGTGCACACACACACACACGCTCGCATGCACACGCACGCACACACGCTCAAGTTTTCAAAGGCAAGAAAAGTTTATTTATAGCATATTTCAACGAGGCAATTCAGAGTGCTTCACATAAAACATTAAACAATAAGACATGAAGACACATCATAAAATGACATTGGAATACGATCATGATTTAATACAAAACAGAAGAACAAGAGAATAAAACGACACTGAATGGCATTCTCTTTATTCTTCTACAGCACTTAACACACACTATGATATATTTATGTCACTTACATAAAAGAAAAGAAAAGTCATGACACTACGTCATATTAACCTTTCCTTGGGGGTGGACAGATAGTAACGTAACATGCCCATATAAGGGGATAGAGTACATCGCAGTTCAATGATAATGCAAGCAGATCCGAGTGCATTTTCAATACAAAATTCTATCCACAAATCTTGAATGCTCACCACTGTGTATTTACTGTATCAAACGAACAACGTTTCGACCTATGAGGTCTTCAGGTTCATGAAAGGACTTCATGAAGACCTCTTAGTCAGGGCCGTATTAACCATTGGGCCGATGGGGCCCTTGGCTCTCAGGGGCCCTTAGAGGAACTGGGCCACGTGGTCATTGACAACTTCCTAAAGTTAAATGTATAGGTTCATTAAAAATCTAATGTGTGGGCCCCTCCTCTGTTGTCTACAGGTGCTTTCTTTTCCCACAGATGATCATCATGGCTGGGCAGTGCGTGTCGGGAGGGAGGGGAGGTTATGGTGGAGGGTGGGGGGGCCCTAATAGATTATCGTCCAGGGGCCCTCGCAGGGGTTAATCCGTCCCTGCTCTTAGTAGATAATTGCGACCGTAGGTCGCTACTTACTGTAGAAACCACCACAAAGTGTAACTCCCTCCGTCTGTCTGTCACACCTCACACGTCACACTCTTGCCCTGCTCATATCTCCGCAACCGTTGCCCCGATTCATGCCAAATTTTGCACACCCCCGGAGCTCCAGGGACCCCCATGTCCCTGGGGGACCCCCAGATGAAAAAAAATTCCAAAATGTGCAAAAATGACCAAATGACCACCCCAACCGGCCTGCTCACGGGGAATTCCCGGGGACCACCAACTCCTGCTGCTCCACAACGGATGCAAAAGTGGTGGCGCCCCCAGTGGAGGACCCCCTACACTGCAGCTCACATAAAATGCCGTAACTCCGGCTAGGAGCGACCGGGACAGCCGGGGCCGGTACCTATTCGTTCGCCTTGCCGGCGCGGAGACCCCACCCCTCATTTCTCACATGGCCCTCTTCTAGCGCCACCATGAGGCCGATTCTTGCAAAACACTTTTTTGGACACTGCTCCTACAATTTTTGCCCTAAAATCACGCAAATCGGTACACAGTATGTCTCCACTCATCCCATCAACATGAATCTCTCCCATATAGCGCCACCTCCAGGCCGATTTTTAAAAACACATTTTTGGACACTGCTCCTACAGATTTTGCCCTAAAATCACGAAAATCACTACACAGTATGTCTACACTCATGTCATCAACATGGATCAGGAAGATTTTGGCAAAACACATTTTTGCCCTATTTGTGGAGATAAGTGACCTACGGTCGCTTATCTCCCGATTAGGGAGCCTTACTGGTGTGTTGTATTTTGATACCATGCGTGGTGCCCACTTCACAACCGTGCCACTTGTTTGTAAATGAATGTCCTACTTGATCATACCCCCTCATTGATTACGGAGTCCTTGTCTGGTATCGCGACGCCCCAGCCGCCTTAAAGTTAAAGCTTCAAACAGCCCAAAACAAACTAATTAGGGTTGTGCTTGGTCTCCCTCCTCTGACCCACCTTACCGATCATCACCACGAAAGCGTGGGATGGCTCAAAGTAGCTGACAGAGTACAGCATCTTGCAATGGGCCTGGTGTACAAGATACACTACACCTCCAAGATTCCCATGTACCTGACAAACTACTTCATAAAGGTCAAGGATGTTCACGACCACAACACCAGAGGCAGCTCCACGAATCATCATCAACGTAGATTTAACACTAAACAAGGCTCTAACTCGTTCTCCTGCTACACCATCAACATGTGGAACGCCCTTCCTCAAGCCCTAAAGGAGAGCAAATCCCTAGCCTCCTTCAAAATTGGTATGAAAAGTCACCTTCAGACAGCTGCTACCCGTGACTTGTAAATAGACTAAGCCCCCATGCCCCCCCCCCCCCCCTTTTTTTATTATTCTTTTTTCTGCCTTTGTATTTGATGTTATGCTTTTGAAACTGATATTATCCTAGATAAAGTACTATGTTCTATCCGTCTGTCTTTCAATGTTATATGAGATACTTAAAGTGTGGTTCCTGTGGAAATAAGCCTCAGCTTTCTAGGATCTCCTTTTAGTTGACCTTGTACCAGTGATTTGTACTGTCATGAAACTGTACTTTTTTCTATTGCAAACTTCTAATAAATTCTTCAATCAATCAATCAAAAACAGTGTCACACAAAAGCATCAAAGGTAGCAGATAGCTCCAAACAAGCTTGTACATGTGATACTTGTGATACTTCTGCTACATTTGAAATTGAATCCTGAAGCGACGCGTTAGTTTATGCATGACACGGGAGTCGCCCCGCTCAGCTCTGTTCTCATGCCGCCTCATTCTCATATCTGCTGGTCATTACGTCACATGACTGTCATACTCCAATCAAAGCTCTCAATCAGTAGGGAAGGCTCCTTTAAATACGGCTTGCTTTCTCTACCTATGCTTGGTTTCTTTCTTTCAATCTTTTTATTTTTTCATTTTTCAAAAACTGACATGACATGACTCACTTGACTCACCACAATCAACAGTTGACTTTCACATTTGGACTCACATACATATAAACACATAAACAAACATCATCTTCTTTTTACACTCATTGCCTCCCAAAAATTAGATACACAGTCTTTAGGTAAGGGGTTAGAATTTTCGTCCCCCCTTTCATAGTTTCTTAGTTTGCGAAACCCCTCCATATAATATCAGAAGCTTGGTTTCTGAGGCTTCGGAACATTCGCTGCTAGCTGCCTCCTCCACCCCAGCCTCCACCTTGAACGATCAGTCTGGCTAAGCTCAAATACTTGTGATTGTCTGACTATAAGTTACATGTCAATGTATTTTTAAGCTCAAATACTTGTGATTGTCTGACTATAAGTTACATGTCAATGTATTTTTAAGCTCAAATACTGTGATTTTGACTAAGTTACATGTCAATGTATTTTTAAGCTCAAATACTGTGATTTTGACTAAGTTACTTGTCAATGTATTGCTATTATTCTGCTATTGTATCCCTATGGGGGGGGGTATTGCTTTGCGTTCCCTGGTTTTGCTTAGCAAGCTCAAAAAGCTTGCACAACATTCAGGGAACATCTCCGAACGCGGAGCCCTTCAAACGCCAAGATTAACTGTATCCCATTTATGCAATAAATGGTAAAATCTTGACGTGAGTGTTCCTGACTAAAATAATGCTTTCCACGAGACAGAGACGATGTGTAGACCTTTTTGCAGAGCGCTGATGTGTAGCTGCCATAAGGAACACAGAGGATGATTGTGTGTGGCACACCTACAGTAAAGCCCCTATCAGAGTCGGTACCAGCGGTGAAGAGCTATCCACCGCGGTGTAGTCTTTTTGAGTCATAAAACTACAACGTTGCGTCATTCCTCGCGGTGAAGAGATTTCCACCGCGAGTCCCGACACATCTCTCTGTTTTTACTTTCAGACAGATAGGCTCTTCACCCCGTTCACTGATTGGTCGATCTAGACCAGTCAGTCACGGTGAATAGGACTCCACCGTGACTGACTATGATGGACTTCACTTATTTTCTCACTTGGGGTGGAAAGCTTTCCACCTAAAATTTGCGGTGGATAGCTCTTCACCCTGGACTCTGATAGAGGCTTTAGATGGCTGATAATGCATCGTCATGGAAACTCTACTACGCGTGTCATCCGTGGACGGCGTGTGAGAGAGCAGGAAATGAATGGAAGTTCATCTCCGCTGCCGCGCCAATCATTTTGCATTCGCCATGGCAACACGTCCTGCTTTCCCACACTTGTCTCCATGGCAACGGTATCAAATCGTCGTTGTCGGGTGAAAGACCTCGTATGTCCAAAACCGTTCGCTTTGCATTTATCATTTTACAAATGATTTAAACTAGTGAAAACAGCCGATCTATAAGCACACAACGCCTCGCGGCGCGAGGCGTTGTGTGCTTGTAGATCGGCTGTTTTCACTACTCTTGTGCGACAGCCTTTTGGAACTTGGAGATACAAGGTTTCCACCCGACAACGAGGAAATGTTCCATGGCAGGCACATTAAGTGCCGTGTTAAGTACCTCATCAGCCAGCCATTCAGAAAGGATTACTTGAATGGAGGCTGCGGGTTACAATTTCACAATTTACAGTTTACAACTGAAGCATTTAGCGGATACTCTTATCCAGAGCAAATGACATTTAGTGCAAGATTGGAGTAAACCAGTATGTGTCCCAAGCACAGGGTCTGTGACCCATTTTGGGTCGTGGACCACTTTTTGTGGGTGCCAAGTAAATGGCCGTCGAAAGAGATTTTGAAAATATTTTGTGCCAGGGACCCCCATAAGAGAAATTAAAGGTAAAGAGAAAAAAAAGAACTATATTCTGAGAGTACCCATTTTTCATCTTCAATTTTATAGTGTTCCAGTTACAAATCACTTCCAATTGCACTTGTTTAATCTGTATTCTGTGCAAGTTCTCTCTCCTGATTTAAAATAGGTATCCCTACCTGAAAATGCACTTTCTGTTAGCAGGAGAGACATGAAGACTCCTGTTACTGAGCACTCTATAGCAATGATAAAACTATTTAACACTTAGTTTAAGAAGAAAATATGACTTGCCCTACGTTCAAGGCAATACATGCTCCTTCTGACATCCAAACGTCCCAAACCTTCGGGAAGGGAGGTGATATAACTATAAATTCCGAACTTCTGATGGCCAGTCTCAGAACTTTGTCTCAGAAGTCTTCCATCCCCAGATGTCCTGACTCTGCGCTACTGTAGTTCAGAAAGCCTGTCTGAATTGTATTGGCTTTTATGCTGTTCCTCATTTTGTTGGGGATCCCTGGAACCCTCTCAAGGACCCCTGGGTGTCCCCGGGCCCCACGTTGAGAAACAGTGCTTTAAATAACTGTTCACTGTATCACTGACAAATTAACAACTGTCTGTGTTGACATTTGATTATTGAATTGAAACTGAATTGAGCCACTACAGGAATCTCCATTCTGTTCTTTGTACATGTACGTGTGCTGAGTGTGCTCAGCGGCATAGCCACGGGTGGGCCTGACTAGGCCTAGGCCCACCCATTTAATTTTTGTGCCCACCCAAAAATAACAAAAACATTCGCGGTGCGGCACGGCTATCTAGGAAGCAAAGAAAGACACCACAGTTTGATTTGATCATAGCTTAGTCAATTACGAAGCGATTTTCTAAAATTAAGACATCTCCATATTGCTTGGAAAGTCCACTTCCATGGCAAATGACTGTAATATGTCCCCTGTAAACATTTAAATGTTTGCTATTTAAAATAGCTGATGTACAAGCTCACATCTGTGCCCACCCACATGGTGCCAGGCCTCGCCAGTTGCGTGTGCTTCAGATACATACTGTAGATCAGACACATAGATGAGTAGGGCTCGCTGGGTGCTTCAGATACATAGATCAGACACATAGATGAGTAGGGCTCGCTGGGTGCTTCAGATACATAGATCAGACACATAGATGAGTAGGGCTCGCTGGGTGCTTCAGATACATAGATCAGACACATAGATGAGTAGGGCTCGCTGGGTGCTTCAGATACATAGATCAGACACATAGATGAGTAGGGCTCGCTGGGTGCTTCAGATACATAGATCAGACACATATTGGTGCTTCAGATACATAGATCAGATCAGACACATATTGGGTAGGGCTGCTGGGTAACGTGTGCTTCAGATACATAGATCAGACTTCATACTTCATACTTCAGATACATAGATCATACTTCATACTTCATACTTCAGATACATAGATCAGACACATATTGATCAGATACATAGATCAGACACATATTGATCAGATACATAGATCAGACACATATTGATCAGATACATAGATCAGACACATATTGATCAGATACATAGATCAGACACATATTGATCAGATACATAGATCAGACACATATTGATCAGATACATGGATCAGACACATATTGATCAGATACATAGATCAGACACATATTGATCAGATACATAGATCAGACACATATTGATCAGATACATAGATCAGACACATATTGATCAGATACATAGATCAGACACATATTGATCAGATACATAGATCAGACACATATTGATCAGATACATAGATCAGACACATATTGGGTAGGGCTGCTGGGTAACGTGTGCTTCAGATACATAGATCAGACACATATTGATCAGATACATAGATCAGACACATATTGGGTAGGGCTCGCTGGGTAACGTGTGCTTCAGATACATAGATCAGACACATATTGGGTAGGGGCTCGCTGGGTAACGTGTGCTTCAGATACATAGATCAGACACATAGATGAGTAGGGCTCGCTGGGTGCTTCAGATACATAGATCAGACACATATTGGGGTAGGGCTCGCTGGGTGCTTCAGATACATAGATCAGACACATATTGGGTAGGGCTGCTGGTGCTTCAGATACATAGATCAGACACATATTGGGTAGGGCTGCTGGGTAACGGTTTGTTTTTCCAATCCCTGACAGGTGGGGAAAGAGCTGATGATTCCGGGCGGGCGCCAAGGTGATTGACGCGTCGGAAAGCTGGTGTTGCCGGGCGGAATAGACACCAGCGTTCATCTGGAGGACAGCTTCATGAACGCAGCCATTCCAGGAGGACTTCTACAGCGGCACCAAGGTACACGTGTACACACGCACGCACACACACATGCACACACACACACACACACACACACACACACACACACAACCACAGCACACACACGCACAGCACGCAGCGCACGCACGCACGCACACACACACACACACACACACACACACACACACACACACACACACACACACACACACACACACACTGGGAGACAGTGGTCTGTGTTGTGACTGGAGCAGTCAACATGCCTGTGTTAATGTTACTGCATGATAGGAATCCAGAGACAGCTGTCATACACAGAAACACAATCCTCTCCGACCCTCTGCCTCTCTGTCTCTCTGTCTCTCTGTCTCTCTGTCCTCTGTCTCTCTGCCTCTCTGTCGCTCTGTCTTTCTCTCTCTGCTTCTTTCCTCTCTAATGGTTCTAAATGGTACAAGAACTAAGTGGACTACGCCGTGCCATAAAATGATTTTCACCGCTTCTGGATTTGTTTCCATATCGTCGTTGTCGGGTGGAAACCTTGTATGTCCAAAACCGTTTGTTTTGTATTTACCCTTGCGGTGCGAGGCGTTGTGTGCTTGTAGATCGGCTGTTTTCACTACTGTTGTGCGATGGCCATATGATGAAGCAGCCGCAGGGCTTTACTTTGCGAAAAAATGTTCAAATTTGAAACTTAGAGATACAAGGTTTCTGCCGACAGTGACTATATGCTACGGTTTCAGTTAAAGTTCTCCGAACCTAATTTGGGCCCTGCAGAGGGTGGTGTTTCAGATAGAAGAACTCTACATGCACACACACACACACACACACACACACACACACACACACACACACACACACACACACACACACACACACACACACACACACACACACACACACACACACACACACACACACACACACACACACAAACCAATGATCTGATATCATCCTTTTTTTGCCACTTCTTACGCTGGGTGCACAGAGAGCAATACTCTACACTACAGCTGTCACTGCAGTTCTGAATGGGTCACAAAGTGCTTGCTTCCCTCCGAGTCCTAACACACAGTTGTTCCATGTTCGTTTGTCGTGAGGCTATTAGTTAATATCCTGGACTTTGTGTCCCTCGCGACTCAGAGGTGTGGTGTGCGTGTACTCTGTTTGTGTGCATGTGCGTGCATGTGTGTGTACTGTATGTGTGGTCAGTCATTAGCAGAGTTAGAAGGCAGGGTGGTTTCTCGCAGAGGGTCTTGTGTGCTGATGGGGAAGATGTTTTTAGGAAATGTCTTCTGGCACGGGTGTTGACATACAGGCTTTGGTGTAATGGAATGGTTCTCAAAGTGGGGGTCCATGGGAACGCCAGGGTTCCTGTGAGGGGCAGGGCAGGAATTTCAGGGAGGCCATGAAGGCCATGGCCGTCGTTGCCCCTCAGTTTGGCCTTGTGCCCCTCCAAAATATGGCATGCCCTGAGGCCACAGTGGCCTTAATGCCCCAGCCCAGCTGACTGTACCACTTTCTCCTCTGTCTCTGTCTTTTCAATATGTAGACACCAGTGTCTTTCTGGTCATGTAGACACCAGTTGTCTTGTTGAGTCTCCATTTTTTAACCAAATCCAGTATCTTTGATTTGTGCAGGGCTGAGCATCAGATTGTAAATACCCATTTATTTATTTCACAGCAGATATTCTACATACTGTATTAAATGTAACAATTAAATTCAATTAATTCTTTCAATGGACCAATCTAAAAATGGACAACCCTTACAGGTCTGTAACTCTGAGAGTGAACGAAGGGAACCAAATGGACCCGTTACGGGTCCATTTGGTTCCCTTCATTCGTAAGCTCTCAGACTTATTGGGGTCCTTGAAATGAAAAAGCTTTGAGGACAGTGGTGTGACGGAATGCCCAACACAAGAGGGGGTGAGAGAGATGGGGGATGGAGTTCTCTCCATATGCCAGCTACCCCCATCTTCCCTCTACCCCCACCCCCACCCCCACCCCCACCCGCTGACCCCGCTGCCATGACAACTACACCCCCCCACCCCCACCTACACCCCCGACATCCCCCCACTTTCTCAATGTGGAAATCAGAAAGCCCTCTGGTGTGTTGTGGATGTATATGTGTGTGCGTGTGTTGTGTGTGTGTGTGTGTGTGTGCGTGTGTGTGTGCGTGTGCGTTGCGCGTGCATGTGTGTTGTGTGTGTGCGTGTGCGTGCGTGCGTGCTGTGCATGTGCGTGTTTGTGTGTGTGTCTTTGTGGATGCACGCTCCCCATAGACTGTGGTGGTATTGTGCGGTCTCTGTGGCGACCGGGGTTACCGTGGCGATGGCTAATGTGCAATTGTGACAAACTCCTGCCATTCGCATCCTTTCTCTCTCTCTCTCTTTCTCTCTCTCTCTCTCTCTCCATCATTTTGAACACTTTGTTCCCTCTACCAGCTCTCTCCCTCCCTCCCTCCCTCTCTCCCTCCCTCCCTCCCTCCTCCCTCCATCACGGTATAGAGTCCCTGCTGTTCTGTGTCTTCTGGGGCTCCACCATACACCGTACATGCAAACAACCACGTACGTAACATCGGGGGCACATTTTATGTAACGAGATCAAACGGAGCATCGTTGAACCCTGGGCAAAGGAGAGAAGAGAGATGGTGTTGTTTGTCCCACATCATTAGCCCTCCCTCGCCGTGGTATTTATAAGTAATATCACTGGCGAAATGAGTGAATAATGGAATATACTGTAGGTGGAATATTGCTTTTCTTTGCTTTGAGGCTGAAGGTTTGCCTTGTTGTGAAAGATTCGTCTCCCCCTCTGCTTCCCTAGGAGCTCTTGGCACCAAAGACAAAAAACACAATGGTGAATAGAATGGACTCGTTCATTAAAACAAAAACAAAGCAAAACAAAAAGAGCGTTGGTGCTGCTGAACTGTGAACATGTTGTCTTGGCTGAGAGAGGAGAGGCAGTGAGGTGGGGGGGCAGGGGCGTCACAAGGGGGGGGGGGGGGGGGGTGAGACTGAGTTACTAGGGCCCAAGGTGGAGGGGCCCTAGTAACTCTCTTGACATGAAAACGTTTGAGCACCACTGACATAGAAACAAAGGGTGTCTTGCACACATTTTCACCATTTTTCAAAAATAGCAGATCTACAAGCTCGCAGCGCGGCACTCGGTGCTGCAATAGGATGTATGAGAGTGTCTGATAGACTGTAATACAATCAGAGGAGAGTTGCAGAGTAAGCCGTCAGACACAGACATTCACAGGCCTCTCTCTCTCTCTCTCTCTCTCTCTCTCTCTCTCTCTCTCTCTCTCTATCTCTCTATCTCTCTCTCTCTCTCTCTCTCTCTCTCTCTCTCTCTCTCTCTCTCTCTCTCTCTCTATCTATCTCTCTCTCTCTCTCTCTCTCTCTCTCTCTCTCTATCTCTCTATCTCTCTCTCTCTCTCTCTCTCTCTCTCTCTCTCTCTCTCTCTCTCTCTCTCTCTTCTCTCTCTCTCTCTCTCTCCGGCCCTTAGCATACATTTTAGGCCCTACCCGGTCCTAAATGTCGGGTCGGGTTCGGGCATGGTCAGGTTCGGGCAGAATTTGAGAACTCTACTGCTAATTAGACAATTAACAATGCTCCTCTCCCTCTAATTTATGGGATGTACCTAGCGGTACTACTAGCTAATCGCAGACATGCAAAGATTTCAGATATATTCATCTAATGTGACAACAAACCCCAACACCCCAAATCAATCATCATAATCAGTCTGAGCTGTCCTAAGTCAGTCTTTAGCCCCTATGACACAGTTTAGAGTGCCAATATTTGCCAACTATGCACCAAAACTAATATAGCATATAATATAATATATAATATATAATAATATAATATAATATACTGTAACTAATACAGCGCTGTCTTGCAATCACAGTTGCAAGAACAGGTTGCTGAACAAGCATGCTGGGTTTGAAAATACCATGTTTTGGGTGATTTTGGGTACTGAATTGTATTTGTAGGTTCCATCTCATGCAGATGTCACACATGCACACATACAGTAGGTCTGAGGTGTCATTCCTGAGATTACACTGGCACAATCTGCCACCTTTCAGATAGGCATAGCTGTGCACATCTCATCCTAGGCCATCCATTGCTTTTCCGTTTCATGTAGAATGACTGTCAACTTGTGTAGCCATGATGGGACATTACGCCTACCTCTCGAGAGTGAAGGACTTGTAAATTCTAAACTTTGTTCTGTTTTTGGTAAGTTCACAATCTTGTATTTCTGTTTGGCATTATTGTATTTTTTTGTGATTTTTGTTCTGTGTTCCATGCAATAGTTCAGCTATTCAGAAGATGGTCTCAGTGGAGACGCTAGGAGAGGAAGGAGTTTCAGTGGAGACATACGGGTGGGGTCTCGGTGGAAACATTAGGAGGGAAGGAGTCTCATTGGAGACAGAGTGAGGTCTTGGTAGAGACATTAGGAGATAATTCACCAAATTTTGTTCATTACTTGACTTGTGAAGATGGAATCAAATGTGTGTGTGTGTGTGTGTGTGTGTGTGTGTGTGTGTGTGTGTGTGTGTGTGTGTGTGTGTGTGTGTGTGTGTGTGTGTGTGTGTGTGTGTGTGTGTGTGTGTGTGTGTGTGTGTGTGTGTGTGTGTGTGTGTGTGTGTGTGTGTGTGTGTGTGTGTGTGTGTGTGTGTGTGTGTAGTGATTGGGTGTGTGGTTACCAGCTGGTGTGAGTGGACTAAGTGGAGTATGAATGTGAGTGGTGCCAGAATCTTTTCCAATTCTCGCCCTTAGGACGTCTTACTGGTCTATTGATATACTACTGATTCATTCAGAGACCCAATGCAGATATAATGCTATATTATGGGTATGACACCTGAATTCCCGTCCTGGGACCAGAAAGGTTTATTTGATCTTATCTTAAACATTTTCTGCCAGACTATTAATGAAATGTATTCTTGCCCTGGCTGTGACCCCAGGGTCCGTCAAAGGTACCATTATTGTGCCTGGTGGTATAAGAGCTCCTGTCTCCAGATCCAACAGGGCCTCGCTTCATAGCCTGTGTACAGAAAAATAAGAGTTTAATTTAACTCTAAAGCTTCGTACACACCGCCGGCGAATTGGCGAATAGCGAATTAGCGTATAATTCGCCTTTTTTTAAAAACCTTATAAAGTCAATGGAAGCATCCACACCAAACGCGAATTTCGAAAAAGCGAAAAGGCGTCTGTTTTTTATTCGCCCTTGTGTCGAATTTAGCTTACGTTCAAAGGCGAATTCCTCTCTCTCTCTGTATCAAAGTAAGCTCACTCTACTCTATTTCAAGAGAGAGAGAGAGAATGGTGGAGGGACCTTCACGTTACATTGAGGCCGAGGGGAACAGTGTCTTTCTCCTTTTCCGTGTCTCGTCTGCGTGGCTGCTTGGGAAAAGTAGCCTACTCGAATGTCTTATTACTGGTAAAAGCATGGTTTATGTGTTTGTTATTGTAGGCTACTGTATATCTGCAAAAAGACTAATGTTTTAAAATAAATCGCTGGGTATTAAATAGCCTACAATAGGATCCGAAATGAGTGGATTAGAAGGAAAGTACTGGAAATTCGACTCAAGTACAAATACCTACAAGACAAGTACAGGCTACTCAAGTAAATGTAGGCTACTTTTAGTTACTTTACACTGACTTTCTTTTTTTACAGACCGAAACCTGTGACATGTTGTCCCGAAATCCTTTTATTTCCGAGAGACCCGACTATTTAATCATTATTAAAACCCTCTTTCATGTAACTCACTGCAGCCGTGCAGCGTGCGCTGTTAACTGATTGACAGGCAGAAGGAGGCTACCAAGGAATCTATAATATTAAGATCGAAACAAAAGCCAGAGATTAAAAGGAATACTTTTAGGCTATTTTCTAACTACAGAGAGTAAAGTCATGGTTTAACTTGTACGCGGTCGCGGCTGCTTTCTCATCATCCTGGCAGCAGGCTACGCATCACGCATGCATTACGCACGCACCATCTTTTCCCCCTGCTGTTTAAACTGATCCCAGACCAGCATTATCATCTCTCTGTTACACAGCCATTCATCTCGCTGCCTCACGGCTTACAGACCATGATCCTAGGTCAGGCCAGCCTAAACACAGCACACACGTTAAACAGAACTCCAGTTCGTTCCTTATAGCGCACGCCAGCGCGCGCACACACATTGATTGATTGCTTTACAGTTTGCATAAAAAAGCAGAAAGTACACACACAGTACGGGTCCTCTTGGGTCCTCTCGGGTAATACACATAATGATTGACAGCCCCGTATTCCGAGGGTGATGCGGTCATTCCGACCCGGCTATGATAAAACACTGACCGACCCTGTCTACTCTGCCCCGGCCGGAGCTGAGGGGAGGGGAACGGAGAACGCGTGTTGTCCTTTCTCCTGTGGGTATGCACTATGCAGGGCTGCAGGCAGATATCGCCCCCTCGTTTTTAGGCGAATTAAGCGTATATTATACGCATATTCGCGTCGCTTTTTGGTGTGTATGGAAAAGGGCGAATGGCGAATTCTTCGCCTTTTTGGTTCGCTTTTTCACGTCGCTTTCGCTAATTCGCCGGTCTGGACAGAGCTTAAGAGTGTAAAAACAGATATGTGAGGGTCAGAGTTCCAACAGAACAGATCGTTGACTAAGCGTTCTCCCTCTAGGCTCTCTCTCTTCCAGTATACTGCTGTTGCTGTCACCACTGTTACCAATTATGCTGCTGCTGTCACCACCACTGGTACCAGTTAAATCCAACAGATCTCATTGCTCTTATTGTCTCCACCAGCCGAAGGCTTGGGGGAGAGTATGTTTTCCCCTTCGTCCGTCCGTGTGTGCGTCCGTGCGTCCGTCCGTCCTTCCGTGTGTCCTCGCAGTTTGTGTGCAGCTAATCTCAGTCGCCGTTGGCCCGGTCACTGCCAAAGTGAGCACACACATTCCCTGGATGCCAGTCTAGAACCTCTGCCCTAAATTTTTCAAATGGGCCTTTTCTAGCGCCACCTAGTGGCCGATGTTCGCAAAACACATTTCTGTGCACTAATCTTACAGATTTTGTCCAAAAATCCTACAAATTGGTAGGCAGTATCTCGACAGTCATGTGATCAACACAGATCTGTCCGATTTTGCATATTCCTTCCTGATTGGCTAAAATTGGCTTCCAAAGTTTGTAGGATTGAGACGTTTTGAACAAAATGCCTCAAATCCCAAACGCAAAGTGCAATTATCATGAAATCACGCACACACGTTCCCACTAGACTGAGGAAGAAATGCCACTTAATTTTTGAGCGGTGGTCACAACGCTCCTATACGTGGCCGTGTGTGTGGGTCTGTCTGTCTGTTTGTCTGTTTGTCTGTCTGTCTCCGGGTATGTAGCCTGCAGTAACCTTTTCTGACCACACATGTTAAGGGAGGGGCGCTGTTGTTCAGGATAGGCCAGGCATAGGCCAGGCACACTCACACACAAACACACACAGGGGGCACACACACACACACACACACACACACACACACACACACACACACCACCGCTCAGTTCACAAGAGTGTGATTTTTTTTAAATCAGCCTCATGGTGGCGCTATAACAGGCCGATTTGTGGTTTTACCTATAACTCCATCGATCAGTTTCAAACTTTGTAAGCGCACTCCCTAGAGGCTAAGGATAAACCTTTGCCCTGCATTTTTCACATCAGCCTTTTATAGCGCCACCTTTGGGCAGACTTATGTAAAACACATTTTTGGATATTACTCCTTGAGATTTTATCCAAAAATCACGCAAATCGGTACACAGTATCTCTATAGTCATGTGATCAAGTCCGATCCGTCTGATATTTCATATTCCATCCTGATTGGCTAATATTAGCTTCCAAAGTTTGCAGGATTGCTCCGTTTTTGAACAAAATGCTTCAAATCATCAACGCAGCTTGCGATTACCGTGACATTTGCCACACATATTCCCACTACGTCAAGGAACAAATGCTACCTTTTTTCACATTGGCCTGTTATAGCGCCACCAGCAGGTAGAGTTTAGCAAAACACATTTTTGGAACACAATGCTTCAAATCATGCATGCAGCGTCCGATTTCCATGAAAGATCTATGGTGAAGAACACATGCCACCCTTTTTACATTGGCCTATTATACAGTAGCACCACCAGGACACACGGCCTGGTGGAGACCTGTGCTCGGAAGAGCACTGCTTCTAGTTTGGCATCTGTATTCAGCTGCTTGTGTCGATGTTCCTATAATAGTATTGATTGATTGAAGATTTTATTAGAAGTTTGCATAGAAAAAGGTACAGTTTCATGACGGTACAGTTCACTGGTACAAGGTCAACTAAAAGGAGATCCTAGAAAAGACTAAGCTTATTTCCATAGGAAACCATTGAAGTATCTCATATAACATTGAATGACAGACGGATAGAACACAGTACTATGCAGTAGATATAGTAAAAGTAGGTAAATACAGAGAAGGGTCAGGGGAGGCTGGGCTAGGTTTGTTATTGCCAGTTGTGAATGGCTGCCGCATGTAAGTGGTTTTTCAGGGCGATTTTAAAGGATGCTTGGGAACCACACTCCTTTAAGGCCTTCGGTAGGGCATTCCACATTTTGGTGGTATAGCAGAAGAACAAGTTTGACCCTTTGTTTGAGTTTACTTTGGGTTGAGCGTGATCTGTGGCGCTGCCTCTGGTGTTGTAATTGTGGACGTCCTTTACGTTTATAAAGTATTTTGCCAGGTACATGGGTATCTTAGTGGTTTAGTGTATCTAGTACACCAGGCCCATTGCAAGCGTACAAGAAAATATGCTAAGAACACGCTCGTTGCAGTCTAACGGCAATGATTGATCTCCAAAGAGGCCTCCATGATCTGTACAGTTTCATGATGGCAGATTTTTTTAAATGATTGTTTATCACACATGTCTTCAACAGGGGGTCCGGGACCCCTAGGGGTTCCTCAGAGTTACTACAAGGGGTCCTCCAAATCTTTGTCTTTTTTATATTAACCACTTGAAACCTATAGCATCTATATTCTACAAGCTCACAACGCGAGGCGTTGTGAGCTTGTAGATCGTCTATTTTTAGCCAAAGAGCTTTGGTGAAGGGGGAAAAAGAGCAGACTAAGTACAGAATGAAATGTCAAGTTTATTAAGTATTGACGGTTCAAGTAGTTAAATATCTGAAAACCAAAATACACTGATGATTGTGCTGACAAACGATGAAACTATAAGGTTTTGTGTGTCCCTGCTACATCTGTCTCTCAACTAAGGGGTCCCTGGCCTGAAAACGTTGAAGACCCTTGGTTTATCACAATTCGAAGCCTCTTAGTTCTCACTGGGAGGGAGAGCGAGACAGAGACAGAGAGAGTTGCAGATGCAGGGAAGGGAAGGGAAGGGAAGGGAAGGGAAGGGAAGGGAAGGGAAGGGAAGGGAAGGGAAGGGAAGGGAAGGGAAGGGACACGACGGCATGGATGAAAGATGTTCCAGGCAGCTGACAGCTCCTTGCTTCCAGCTTGGCACAGCAAAGCACAGCCTGGCCTCACATCTCCTCTCCTCTCCTCTCCTCTCCTCTCCTCTCCTCTCCTCTCCTCTCTGAGACGTGCACGGAAACAGACGGATGTACCGTGTCCCCACAGCCAGAAAGAAGACTATACTGTCTGTCTGTCTGACTGACTGACTGACTGACTGACTGACTGACTGACTGACTGACTGACTGACTGACTGACTGACCGACTGTCTTTTCACATTGATCTTTATGTCAGTCTTTCCGTGCTTTCAGACTGCTCGCCTGGCAGTATACATTTTAATTAAAGACATGCAGGTAGACAGTGTAAGTTGAGTCAGTAAATTCTCATCACGGCATGTCAGCTGGGTCCATGCACTCAGGGCCGTCACAAGCCATTTTGGTGCCTGACTCACAACAACCCCCCCCCCCCCGCGCGCGAAATGGCCGCGCAATTCGCGGGGTTAGCTGCTCTGCCAAGTTGATATTCCATAGTTGTTGAGCTGGGGAGGGATAAGTTAATCCACATGAGGTGGAAAAATGTTTGATTCTTACTTTGTGAGTGAGTGTCTGTCTGTGAGTGAGTGCAGACTCAGAGTGCATCGCGCCCCCAGATCAAATGGATTGGCTTGGCTCTTCTTTTTATCTGGTGGAAACCAGATCTGTAATCAGGTCATTTTCTTAGACGACCATTGATTACCTCTTCTGGATAGGCTATCCATGTCACATGGTACTGAGCTAAGGGCCAATCGCAGGACAGTACCCCAGGAGCGCCCTTCCAGACAATGGGGGGAAAGAACTGGGCCAATAGCAGTTACCGCTCCTCCAGGCTATGGGGGAAATTAGCTGTTGGAAAAAGTACTCAAATGTTTTACTTAAGTAAAAGTATCGTAAAAGTATCAATACTGCACTGTAGATGTACTCAGTTATAAGTAAAAGTCCAGAATTCTAAATGTACTTGAGTAAAAGTATGAAACTATTGTCATCAAAATGTACTTAAAGTAGCAAAAGTACAGATGCGACAGCAGCGACACGTTGTGAGCTTGTAGATCGGCTATTTTCAAACAGCCTAGGTATGAATTAGGGCTAAAGTGGTTTATGTATGTTTTATAATATGTGTCCGAGGCTGGAGTTTTGTCTTTGTTTTTCGTTTTTTTTTAATTTATACGTCGTGATCTGACTCTCTGAGTCGCTCTCGGGCACACAAAGAAAGACGCAGCAGCAATGATGTCTTCTCGTAATGGAACAGCCGGCGCTAACGCTATACAGCGTATCTCACATCTCAGCCTCTCGTCTGTGGTAAAAAAATAAAACCCCGCCGCTCACGAACGCTTCTTACCTTTTGTGAACATTCTGTCCAAAAAGTAAAGGTCCTATACACTTCTCTCAACTGTTTACCTTTCAAGCGTGGAAGAAAATCCAATCAGCGTGTTGAAATAAAGAGTTTATATCGCTCATTTTGTCAGCCGGTGCATTATTTTCCCCACTATTATTCGTTGTGTCTATACCACGTGACCAGGGGAGGTAGCGTGTCTAAAAACAAAGGACCGGCTGACAAAATGAGCGATATAAACTTTATTTCAACAAGCTGCTTCGATTTTCTTCCACGCTTATGAAGTAAACAGATGAGAGACCGGCATAGGACCTTTACTTTTTGGATATAATGTTCACAAAAGGCAAGAAGCGTTCGAGAACGGCGAGGCTTTATGTTTTACTACAGACGAGAGGCTGAGATGTGAGATACGCTATAGCGTTAGCTTCGCGCTAGCGCTGGCTGTTTATTATGAGAAGCTGCAGCCCATGAACGGACACGTTTCTCCGTTCTGTGTCCGAGCTCCGTTCTGTGTCCGAGCTAGAGTGCCCTAAAAAGTGTGTTTTGCAAGCCCGCCCGCCGCTTCCCACGTTCTTACTACAAAACGTGCTGCAAAAGTGCTCTGTGTTGCTAATGCTCCCAAGAAAGAAAACGTGTAAATCCATTGATCCAAACTGTAGAAGACCGTGCTTCTGCTTTAGCTGTCTGCTTTATAGTCCAGTAATTTTAGGCCAAAATTAGGCTAAACCTAAAACAAATTGCAATAGTAGCAAACTCAACTGATTTTGTATCCTCAATATGTCCTTAGTGAGAGAAAAAAAGTCCCAAGGAATCCCATCAGGGGAAAGTTTTGAAAACGACCTACCTACCTTCACTTACTAAACACTACAGTGTAGTGTATAGTAAGTACTATTGCAATTTGTTTTAGGTTTTTTTCATATAATGACTGGACTATTAGCTGTGTACAGCAGATGCTCCGCAAGCTTCGTAGCCGACGTTAAAGAGTACACTGTAAACACTTTCTTTTGTAATAGACTTTCTTTTACACTGTAAAAACGTTTTCTTTTGTAATACACTATTTTAGTGAAAAATAAAAACTACAAAAAGGAGAAAATGACAGGATGAGCATATACGGAGGGGAGGAGGTAGAAAAGACCACTGGCCACTATTTCTGACATGGCTGCAAGCACTATAGCACAATATATTACCACAGGTCTACTACTAAATTTAGTTTTAAATAATTGTAGTGGAATAAAAGTACATTTGAAGTTGACAGCTATACCACTGTGGGTGTGGTTTGACTTGGGGGGAGTGATTTAGGGGTGTAGGTAAGTACCTATTGTCCCTCCCATGGTAGAATTTTTGAGATATTCAAGTTATAGTTTTGCTGAGCCTTGCACCCCCAATGTTTTGGCTCCAAATCATGGAAAAAGCGTCTCATGCTTTAGTGCTGGATGTGCTGTAATTTGTGCAATGGTGTTTTTATATATATTTATATATATAAATATTTATATGGTTATGAATTAGCAGATTTAGCAGCATTATAGTGGTATGGCCAGCAGAGGGCGATAGAGATAATGGTAGAACATAGGAGCACAACAGTGGTGTTTTGTAGAATAACTAAAAAGTGATACCAGCACAAATTTTAAACTTTCAGCACCAAAGAATGACACCATTTTTATATATGTTTTCAACATATGGGGTGCCAACGTCACAGAGGTGTTCATTGACCCTCTGTCTTACTTTTTATATGTAGCTGTGTTGTGAACACAAAAGCAGAGGGGTACACACAACATGTTTTGTTTCACCCCTAACCCTAACGAATTTATTTGAGAACTATATAGATACTATTTGGCAGACATAAACTAGAATATTCTAAAACATGCATTAAAGACTGTATCCTTATTGCAACTTTATAGTGTTTTTGACCAGCTCTTGCCATTCTCTATCCCACGTTTCCTCACAAGGTGGGAAACGCCACCCGTGTATTACAGTAAACATTAGCCGTGGAGCACGGGCCACGTATGTTGTAAATGGTAAATACTTATCAATTTATTGAAAAGGTTTAGCTACAGTACTTTCACATAAAGCCGACAGTGAATTCTAATATTATGCAACATCGATGATAGGAAACACCACCAGTAACTTCAAATGTGCAATTTATTACAAAGGAACAAATCACCCAAAATACTTCAATAAAAGGCTGAGTGAATCTAAGCAAACAATGTATCGCACAGTTATTTGTAGGCTAGATAAAACCCAACTATGAAAAACAACTATGCAACATTACTTGTCGTCTCTTTCATAATATTGCTCCGTTCACGCCCCACTCATTATCATTATGGATAGACTGTTCAAAGTCCCCGACTTTTCACCACACCATTCCACCAGATTTTATATTGACTGTGTCAATTCTTGTTTCTTTTCTCTCTCATTTTTTGGTGCCCTTTGGCAGCGTCATAGTAGCGGCGGCGCTGCATGCACTCCATTGCTATCTCACCTTGACACACATGCACACGCACACGTGCGAGCATGCACACACACACACACACACACACACGCACGCACGCACGCACGCACGCACGCACGCACGCACACGCACACAATGGCTGATAATCTGCCCTTCTTCACATTTAGGCTACAGACACACATACACATACTGCTCACATGACTGTAGTATCTATGGAAACAGTTAATAGTCAGTCAATCAAACCCAGAGGCAACACCCTGTCTGGAGGAATGACACCGTCTCAGTGACATCACAACTACAGAAGATAAAGGGTGGAATCTACTCACATGTACATTTTCATCCAAAATGTGAATATTTAAATATATTCTATCATGAAAAAAGGCCTTTTAAAGTCTTACAAACCAGTATTTGAGTATATTAGAGAGAGAGAGAGAGAGAGAGATGAAATAAGGCAGAAACAGGCACAACAAGTCATTTCTCAATCTCCCTGTCCTCACATTCAACAAAAGTGTAAAAGATTTCTCCTCTCGATTTCTTCTAAAAAATCTTTATAACACTCAATTCTTGTGACTTTTGCAACGTGTAAACGGGTGCTTGGCCATGTGATTTTAGAGCGAGGGAGAGAGATGGAAGATGGAAGGAGGAATAGGAGGCTTGGGAGGTACGGCAGGCATGTATGAGCAGTAGTCATGGTTACACGCAGTCGCAAGTGCCATCTACCATTTGTGTAAAGCCACGCAGAGGCAACCAGGGGCGTCACACCAAAGTCTGGGCCCTGGGTACAAGGATTCACTGCGGGCCCCCCATGAATGTTAACTATTGAAAAATAGCAGATATACAAGCTCACAGCGCGGCACCGAGTGCCGCGCTGCGAGCTTGTATATCTGCTATTTTTGAAAAATCGTGAAAATGTGTGCAGGAAACTTATGTTTCCATGTCAGTGGTGCTCAAACCTTTTCATGTCAAGGACCCCAAGATGATATGTATTTGGCCACGGGCCCCCATCTAAAAAATGTTCGTTCCAGGGTCCCCCCCAGAAGCAAATGTTCGCTTAAAAAATACATTATATTCAAAGATTTGCACATATTTTCACGACTTTTAAAAAATAGCAGATCTACAAGCTCGCAGCGCGGCACCGAGTGCCACGCTGTGAGCTTGTATATCTGCTATTTTTCAATAGCTAAAGTTACTAGGGCCCCTCCACCTTGGGCCCTAGTAACTCAGTCCCACTTTCCCCCCCTTGTGACGCCCCTGGAGGCAACCACTCCCTCCCTCCCTCTTCATCCATTTTACCTCTCTGTCCTCCTCCTCTCCCTCCTTCTCCTCACTCCTTGTTTCCCCCCCTATGATCCTCCCAGTGTTGATTTCGTCGACTAAAACTGGCGGAAAATGTCCGTCGACTACCTTTTTTCACTGACGGAAACTAAATAGAAACTGAATAAAAACTAAGCTATGATGACTAAAACTAGGACTAAATATATTGACTATTTTGTCAACAAATAAAAACTAGACTAAAATGTTACGGTAGAGACTAGTGGAGAAGAGATCCAGTAGAACTAAAAAGACAAGTCATTTTATGTATGGTTGTACTCGGGTGTTGCACTGCGACGCGTTGTGAGCTTGTAGATCGGCTATTTTGAGAGTTCATCCTAGTGTCTAAAATCTTCCATTACGACGCCATCAAGGCCCGCCAAAAATGTTTTGGCGACAAAATCAACTGTACATTTAGTCGACTAAAATATTATGATATTTAGTCGACTAAAACTAGACTAAAACTAAAACATTTCAGATGACTAAAATATGACTAAAACTAAGTTGCATTTTATTCAAACGACTGCAACTAAAACTAAGTCAAAGATTTCCCTGTCTCAGCTGGCTCATGATCGGTAGATTCTCCCATAGATCTCCGGCTCCCCCTGGCTTAGTGTCCTTTAGCTATAAACACATAAAGTTTATTTTAAACAACTATGAATTGTGCAAATATCTGTGTGCATATCTCAAGAACTATTGCGACCGATTGACTTCAAACTATCACACAGGACCCGGAAGAGTGCGATGCCCGGCGGAAAGCGATTTTCCAGAGCCAGCAATCTGACCAGCATCACCATATACGGGCATATCAGTACTGATGCCCATATATCAGCCTATCGTTGTTGTCGGGTGGAAACCTTGTATGTCCAAGACCGTTTGTTTTGCATTTATCATTTTTAAAATGATTTAAACTAGTGAAAACAGCCGATCTACAAACACACAACGCCTCACACCGCGAGACGTTGTGTGCTTGTAGATCGGCTGTTTTCACTACTTTTGTGCGACGGCCTTGTACGATGAAGCAGGGCTTTACTTTGCGAAAGAACGTACATATTTGAAACTTGGAGATACGAGGTTTCCACCCGACAAACGACGATATACTGATGAGGGATCTTCATATACCACAGGGATCTTCTAACTTGCATCGTTCCCAATTAGGTCTAGTACAAGTAGCACCAGTCTAGTAGTGAAAATGCAATGTGGTGTGTATACCTCATTCTTGAGATCTATTTTAGAACATTTCTAAATGTTCTTTCTTCTCCCTTCTTTCCCTTCCTCCAAACCTTCCTCCCTGCCTCCTTTTTCCTTTAATCCTACCTTCATTCTTGCATTCCTTCCTCCTTCCTTGCTCGTCTATCTATGGTCACTTGGTCAGCATGGAAAATCTAATGCAAATCAACCTCATCTTTGCAAATGATGCCAAGTTGCAGCTTAAGAAATGCTGTCTGTCTTGTGCCATTGGTAACATATTTTATACTGCAAAAGAGTGTGCATAGTAGTATCTCCAATTCATTGTACACTGGACCAGGACACTTCTACAAACTCACTTCACTTCCCTGTATTGTAGCGACACTGTATGTCATGATACTGAATGAGCGCACATAGGAAAGGTATGCAGATGTGTGTATACTGTAAGTGTATTTGTCTATCACATGTCTATCTGTTGCCCTTGTACTTTCTATACAATATGTGTTGGTGGTGCAGTGTAAAATGCAATCGAATAATGGAGTAGTGCGTTTGTTTTAAAAATATATGTACTGTATATTTAAAATGTATACATCAACGACTAGACGCAAACAATTAGATTTTTTTTATAATCAACTGAATCTGATTAATCACATATGCTTATACTTATGCATGTAGATCAGCTATTTGTAGATCTGCTATTCTCGATTAGTTCAGTTAAGTATTGCACCTGTTCTTCAGATGGATTAGTGTGTAATATGGGCTGTGTGTAGGGACTGGAGGGGTGGGACGTGAATAAAGCTGAGAGGGCAAAGATGTATCACTCAATATACAGTATTTTCCGGACTATAAGGCGCACCGGACTATAAGGCGCACTGTCAATGAATGGTCTATTTTCGAACTGTTTTCATATATAAGGCGCACCGGACTATAAGGCGCACATAATAGACGCTACCATTGTGTTATGCATCCAACAGATGGAGCTGTGCTAAAGGGAATGTCAATGAATGATCCATATATAAGGCGCACTAGACTATAAGGCGCACTGTAGTTTTTTGAGAAAATGAAAGGCTTTTAAGTGCGCCTTATAGTCCGGAAAATACGGGTATGTCAACATGAACGCTAGTGGTTCTCCTGACTGTGGCGTGGACACAATCACAAATCCTTGCAGGTCTCATTTGCATGCGATACACACACAACAAGTGCACACTCCCTTCTCTCTGTTATGTTCTCTAATAATCAATCATTCTGTCCCCCCCTCTTTTTCCTCTCGCACACTTCCTTTCCCTCATTCTTCTCTGGCTTGCTAACTTAGAGAATGCAGGGAATGTTAGAGAGGCAGGGCCAGGAATTTCTAAAAGGGCCTTTTGGTGGAAATATTGAAAATAGCCGACCTCCAAGCTCACAACGCGTCGCACTGCGACGCGTTGTGAGCTTGGAGGTCGGCTATTTTCTGTGCTTGACACCACACTGAACTAAGCATGATCAAGTCAATACTGGAGATGTGGCGTAACAGCATGGATTTCTACACAGAGAGGGCAATTCTTTCAACATAAGATGCTGCATTCAAGAGGCATGGAAAGATGAATTTCTTTCACCATAGTAAAAATCAAACCTCGGTTCGAAGTGAAGCGGTGAACTTTTATTCTATGTGTTCTAGAGTTATGAACTCTGTGATCTATACATCTATACAGTTATGGACTCTGTGATCTATTCATTCTTTATATATTCTGAATTCTACATTCTTTATATATTCTGAATGAATATATAAAGAATGAGGGCCAAATTATCATGTGAAGCTTGACCAATCCTCAAAGTATCCATTCATCAGACCGGGAGGGACACTACACACATATTCTGGACATACAGGACAGATAAAACCTGTTTTTTGAAACCTGCTTGAAAACCTGCTTTTTGAAAAAGCCTATTCATTCTGGACTGATATTTTGCACGTACGGGACAGGAAAAACCTGTTCATTCTGGCCTGGAGTGACCATATATGGACATGAGGTGACATGCATTGTGTTTTTGAAAAACCCTGTTCATTCTGGACTGAGATCACCATATATGGTAATTAAACGGACATTCTGTTTTTGAAAAAGCCTGTTCATTCTGGACTAAAATGACCATATATGGGCGTGATACACAGTACACACAAAGCCACTCATTGGAAGCGGTTTTCACCGCTTCAAAAACTGCATCCATGGTCTGGAGAGGGCACTTTTTACAGATGGATGTCGTGCACGTGCCTGATTCTCTTTCTCTCTCTCTCTCTCTCTCTCTCTCTCTCTCTCTCTCTCTCTCTCTCTCTCTCTCTCTCTCTCTCTCTCTCTCTCTCTCATGTCTCTCCTCTCCAGGCGGCTCTGATGGGTGGAACTACCATGGTGGTGTCCCTTGTCCTGCCTGAGCAGCACTGCTCCCTGGTGGACGCCTATGAGCATTGCCGCGCCATGGCTGACGCCAAGGCCTGCTGCGACTACGCTCTGCACGTGGGGGTGACCTGGTGGGGACCCAAGGTAAGGCACGTGGGGGTGACCTGGTGGGGACCCAAGGTAAGGCAGAGGCTACACCTGAATACTAAGCAGGGGAGACAGCAGGCGCTGTGCAGAGGGTAGACAGGCCTGGCAGACTGGAGTGCGCCTGCCTCAAGATTCAGGATTCAGAATATCACAACATAATATCGTCACTGTCGGGCAGAAACCTTGTATCTCCATGTTTCAAATTTGTATGTTTTTTTTTCATAAAGTAATGCCCTGCTTCATATACAAGACTAGTGAAAACAGCAGATCTACAAGCACACAACGCCTCGCACCGCAAGGCGGTGTGTGCTTGTAGATCGGCTGTTTTCACAAGTTTAAATCGTTTTTTAAATGATAAATACAAAACGAACGGTTTTGGAGATTCAAGGTTTCCACACGACAACGACGAGATATACTGCAATATTCATAAAACTGGATATAATACAAATACAAAAAAAAAAGTAGAGAATAGACGGATATGGGTAATAACCATTTGTCCTTGCATTTCAGGCTTGCCTGTCCATATCGGCATAAATTCTCCATTGTTGGGGTGATGTTTTTTCCTTCAGAATCATTTTCTGTGTGCTCAAACACAACAACTGCTGTAATTATGCACTGAACCACCTTCTGAGCTAGTCCCCTATACCAGCAGCAAACAGAAAGGCATTTAGCTTTGATTTATAACAACTGGCAGTTGTAGGTGCATAAAAACGGAACACTGGTACTCTGAGAATGTGACCCATAACACCTAGGATTGTGCAGTGCATCGACTGGTCCCTACACATTATAATTCACTTTGGATAAAAATGCTACTATACAGTATATAAACGCTCCATTTATCATGTATACACAAGCCTCATATGCCAGTTTATTCCTTTGTCCTCTGTACCATTTAGACCTAAGGCCGATTCCTTTGTCCTCTGTACCATTTAGACCTAAGGCCGATTCCTTTGTCCTCTGTACCATTTAGACCTAAGGCCGATTCCTTTGTCCTCTGTACCATTTAGACCTAAGGCTGATTCCTTTGTCCTCTGTACCATTTAGACCTAAGGCCGATTCCTTTGTCCTCTGTACCATTTAGACCTAAGGCTGATTCCTTTGTCCTCTGTACCATTTAGACCTAAGGCCGATTCCTTTGTCCTCTGTACCATTTAGACCTAAGGCCGATTCCTTTGTCCTCTGTACCATTTAGACCTAAGGCCGATTCCTTTGTCCTCTGTACCATTTAGACCTAAGGCCGATTCCTTTGTCCTCTGTGCCATTTAGACCTAAGGCCGATTCCTTTGTCCTCTGTACCATTTAGACCTAAGGCTGATTCCTTTGTCCTCTGTGCCATTTAGACCTAAGGCCGATTCCTTTGTCCTCTGTACCATTTAGACCTAAGGCCCATTCCTTTGTCCTCTGTACCATTTAGACCTAAGGCTGATTCCTTTGTCCTCTGTACCATTTAGACCTAAGGCCCATTCCTTTGTCCTCTGTACCATTTAGACCTAAGGCCGATTCCTTTGTCCTCTGTACCATTTAGACCTAAGGCTGATTCCTTTGTCCTCTGTACCATTTAGACCTAAGGCCGATTCCTTTGTCCTCTGTACCATTTAGACCTAAGGCTGATTCCTTTGTCCTCTGTACCATTTAGACCTAAGGCCGATTCCTTTGTCCTCTGTACCATTTAGACCTAAGGCCGATTCCTTTGTCCTCTGTGCCATTTAGACCTAAGGCTGATTCCTTTGTCCTCTGTACCATTTAGACCTAAGGCCGATTCCTTTGTCCTCTGTACCATTTAGACCTAAGGCTGATTCCTTTGTCCTCTGTACCATTTAGACCTAAGGCCGATTCCTTTGTCCTCTGTACCATTTAGACCTAAGGCCGATTCCTTTGTCCTCTGTGCCATTTAGACCTAAGGCCGATTCCTTTGTCCTCTGTACCATTTAGACCTAAGGCCTTTGTCCTCTGTACCATTTAGACCTAAGGCCGATTCCTTTGTCCTCTGTGCCATTTAGACCTAAGGCTGATTCCTTTGTCCTCTGTACCATTTAGACCTAAGGCTGATTCCTTTGTCCTCTGTACCATTTAGACCTAAGGCCGATTCCTTTGTCCTCTGTACCATTTAGACCTAAGGCCGATTCCTTTGTCCTCTGTGCCATTTAGACCTAAGGCCGATTCCTTTGTCCTCTGTACCATTTAGACCTAAGGCCGATTCCTTTGTCCTCTGTGCCATTTAGACCTAAGGCCGATTCCTTTGTCCTCTGTACCATTTAGACCTAAGGCCGATTCCTTTGTCCTCTGTACCATTTAGACCTAAGGCCGATTCCTTTGTCCTCTGTACCATTTAGACCTAAGGCCGATTCCTTTGTCCTCTGTACCATTTAGACCTAAGGCCGATTCCTTTGTCCTCTGTACCATTTAGACCTAAGGCCGATTCCTTTGTCCTCTGTGCCATTTAGACCTAAGGCCGATTCCTTTGTCCTCTGTGCCATTTAGACCTAAGGCCGATTCTAAAAACATCTCCTAAAACCTAACCTAAGGTTTCTGAAAACCTTCAAATTTGTATAAATAATATGTAAAATAAATTAGGTTGGCATGTATAGCAAATACTAATGTGACACAGAGACACATATCCCGGCCTTAAAGGTAAAAGAATGTCTAGGTAGCACCAGGTCTAAATGGGTTAAAGGTAAAAGAATGTCTAGGTAGCAGCAGGTCTAAATGGGTTAAAGGTAAAAGAATGTCTAGGTAGCAGCAGGTCTAAATGGGTTAAATGAAACAGACTTGTCTTTTATGAGTAATATGTGTAATGACCCAGATTATGGTAGAAACTAGGTTATCTCACACATGCACATTAAACACATCAGGCAGATTCTATGAGTCGCTGTGGTTCATATTAGGTGAAGGGGTCATGACATCATTTGCATACCAGAGGTGTCAGTTCAGCAAAAGCTAAGGTATGGCAACATGACTGGTGTCTTGCTTCGCGTGTGTGCAAGACACCAGTCATGTTGCCATACCTTAGCAAGAAGCATGAGGAATTTTTTATAAGAAGTACATTTTCTCCCTTCCCTGTAGCCAAGGTATGGCAGCTGCCATACCCTGCCATACCCAATTGACGCCTCTGCTGCATACAGCCTGTGGTTTGTACCACCACTGATACTCTGAGTTACTGTACTAATTACTATTTATGCACTTACAGTAGATGTGATTTACTGTACATTTAGAACGCCCACTCTGTTTCTCAGCAGCATACCGTATGCCTTAAGTAATCAGTGATGATGTTGGCATTTTGCAGTCTAGCAGATCTTTTTAGCCTCAGAATGCAAGCTGCCCACGTTATTTACTACAGTAGTATAACGGTGGTTTTCAGTGATCAAGTTGGTAACACTTGCCATGCATCCCATGTCTAAAATTCATTATACATAGAACTACTTATAATGCTTGCTTATATCACTATATAATTATAGTTATACGGCCTTATGAGCAGTTGCATTATAAGTATGCTTATAAGGCATTCCAGACATGGGATGCAAGCGTTACCAAGTCTTTTCTGTTTCTGTTGGCTGTATTTAGAGCTGTTCTGTGCTGCTGAACCTCTCTGAGGTTCACAGTAGTCACCAATGTGAGAGGAATGCTATCATCAGCTGGCCGCTCTCCAAGCTCATTTCATGCCCTATATCACACACACACACACACACACACACACACACACACACACACACACACACACACACACACACACACACACACACACACACACACACACACACACATGTACGCACGCAACCACGCACATATACACACACATACGCACGCATGCACACGCGCACGCACATGCACACAAACCTTTTGCCTCTGTTCATACCTCCTCTCTCTTACCGGTGCAAGACTTGATGGTTGGTCGGATAGGAGAAACATTACGTGAAAATGTACAATGTATACACTCACAACGCGTTGTGAGCTTGTACATTGGCTATGGTCGGCGAAGACATTTGCTGTAGAGGGAGAAAATGAGCGGGCCAAGTATAGACCCCCGGGGTAACCCGATCAACCAAGTATTCAGGGTTTAAGTGGCTAACTGTGATCCTTGAACTCTCTGTGGTGCTGGACCTCAGGTGCGTAACGAGATGGAGACTCTGGTGAGGGAGCACGGGGTGAACTCCTTCCAGATGTCCATGGCTTACAAAGACACCATGATGCTGAAGGACTCTGAGCTGTACCAGACGCTGCAGACCTGCAAGGACATCGGGGCCATCGCACGCGTCCATGCTGAGAACGGCGAGCTGGTCGCAGAGGTACTCACACAGCTGTGCTTGTACTCACGGTAACATGTCATTGGGTCGAACACCCTTTGGATCGACCATCAAACTCTAACCCAAACCCTATCCTAACCTCAGTAAAACTATGCCTAACTCTAACCCTAACCCTAAACCTAACCTCAGTAACAGTGACGCGGGTCATTATCTAACCTGCCGACGCTCGCGGGTGATTATCTAACCTGCCAACGCTGTTCGACCCAACGGGAGTTCGACCTATGGGGCAGTCCCCGTACTCACGCACGCATTGTATATAAATACATTTCTGTTAAGAAGCCATCTAGATAGGCCTCAACTAATTTGGTTTCCAGAAGGACGTACAGTATTTATTTGACTGCACAAGCGAAACGGATGGGGAAAACTTTTCTACTCGTTCTCAGAGCTTCTGGTGGAAGCATTTGAACATTTTGGTGAAATTGTGGGAGCCAACATGTCTGTCTAGAGCAGGAGTCTTCAACGTTTTCAGGCCAAGGACCCCTTAGTTGAGAGAGAGATGAAGCAGGGACCCCCACAACCTTTCCATAGATTCCGTATAGTTTAATTGTTTGACAGCACAATCATCTGTGTATTTTGGATTCATGTCAATTTGTGTTTTCAGATATTTAACCACTTGAACCATCAATACTTAATAAACTTGACCTTTCACTCTGTACTTAGTCTGCTCTTTTTCCCCTCTCACACCAAAGCTCTTTGCCGAAAATAGCCGATCTACAAGCTCAACGCGAGGTGTTGTGAGCTTGTAGATCTGCTATTTTTGGCTAAAGTTCTCAGAATATGGACACTAGGGTTCAGGTGGTTAATATGAAAAAGGAGAAAAAAGCTTTCTATCATACAAAGATTTGGAGGACCCCCTGTAGTAACTCTGAGGACCCCCTGTAGTAACTCTGAGGGCCACGTCCTGATAAGACAAACGCCGATGAGGCAAACACCGATAAACCTCCTTTTGTTATGGTGAAATGTGAGCTCACCTGCATCGCGTTTCATTCCATTCATGCGTTTATCGTGCGCTTGCCCAGGCCTTACGGCCTGGGCATAAATATAACGATTGCATTCACCACGGCTACGTAACTCGCGCTGCGCTCCGCCGGCCGCGCGGCCCTGGCCCGCTCTTCGCGGGCACTCGCGCCTGCGGCGCTCGGGCGTGAAGAGCAGGACCAAGGTCCGCTGGCCTTCGCGCCGCTTGCAATGTCGTGGACAATAACTGTGACATATAACCATTGTATTGCTCAAAATTCTTTATTCATTTCACCATAACAAAAGGAGGCTACTCTGTTGCATTTTTCCTTAACGGGACGGCAGAAGATCACTACGGTAGGAGACCCGGGCAGTACATTTGCGTTTGCCTTATCAGCGTTTGCCTTATCAGCGTTTGCCTTATCAGCGTTTGCCTTATCAGCATTTGACTTAGCGGGATTTCCCCACTCTGAGGACCCCCCAGGGGTCCCGGACCCCCTGTTGAAGAACCATGGTCTAGAGTGACTTTGCACTAGTAGAGGTTAACAATGAATAACGATTTCGTACATGTTTTTGTTTGTGTTCTCAGGGAGCCAAAGAAGCTCTTGATTTGGGCATCAGTGGACCAGAGGGGATTGAGATCAGCCGACCGGAGGAGGTAAAACTATTTTTGAGATGAAGATGAAATATATTCCACAAGGTGTACGATTTATTTATAACTCTGTCTTCTTCACGTCAACAGCTGGAGTCTGAGGCCACTCACAGAGCTGTCACCATCGCCAACAGGGTAGGTGTACCCAGTGCTGGATTTAACACCCATTTAGAATTATTGAATGCTTTAACCAGTGAAAAATAGCAGATATACAAGCTCACAGCGCGGCACCGAGTGCCGCGCTGCGAGCTTGTAGATCTGCTATTTTTGAAAAAGTCGTGAAAATGTGTGCAAATCTTTGAATATATGTATTTTTAAAGCGAACATTTGTAACTCAAATTTTGCTTCTGGGTGGTCCCTGGAACTAAATATTTTGAGATGCGGGTCCGTGGCCAAATACATATCATTTTGGGGGTCCTTCACATGAAAAGGTTTGAGAACCACTGACGTTGTAGTCTCTCAAGAACAGACTAACTGAGCTCCAGTTAAGTGAAAAGGACCTTTTTTTTATGATGGCTAGCCAGATTGCTGACATATAGAAACATAGGTTTTTCAAAAAACCTTACAAAGATTCAAAAGACACTTATAGAATCGGGTCAAAATTCTAATTTTCACGATTTTCTAAAATAGCAGATCTGCAAGTGCTGCGCTGTGAGCTTGTATATCTGCTATTTTTCAACAGTTAAAGCATAACATTATGATAGACAATAATGTGTACCTGTTCTAAATGGGTTAAACAGCCTATCAGTCTGTGGCCACGTGACTTCTTTCACAACGTGATCATACTACAGGTATGATCACGTTAGGGGAACATAAGAAAATGTGCAAAGTAAATCGTTACCAAGAAATGTCTTCACCAATGTGTTTTTAAAGGTGTTTAATAATATGTACTAAAAGGTTGAAATTCAACTCCCGGGGGAAACCTCATAAAAAAAATATTTGTGTTTGTGTCCCATTAATTTACTATACAGGAAGAAAATACGAAAAATAAATATGCTTTAAAGTTATACTATGTAACTTTTTTTTATAAAACATATCTTAAAATTGTCCTAACTATTAAATCGCTAAAGTTTTAGAACCCCCACTCTGTTAATTTCAGCTCCCAAAGCCTTTTCTTTATATGTGTTCTACTGAGCCCTGGTGGCCGTGACCGGGGCTGTTTTTCCCGGCAAAATTACGTCATATGCATCATTCTGTACACGTGTCTCCCTACCGGCCAATCAAAGCCCAGATCATACACTGCTGAGCTCTTCAGGAAGTACACTGCAGTGTTTACACTGGGCTAGGAGTCTAGCATGTAACTCCCCAACCGAGGCTCGTAGAGGGACACGAAAGACCTCTATGGATAGGTCTCGGCGAGGCGAGGCGGACGCGGTGGTCTGAATGCCCGGTCCGCTGCGAAAAACGGCCGAAAAAAGCAGACGCGACCGTGGTTTGCTCTACTGCTACTGACCACTAGTTGAGCAACTTACACAGTATAGCTTTAAGTAGCATGTGAGGGGTCAAACTAGGGGTTTTTCATGATGCTGAATCCATTGCAAGCATTTGTTTTGTATGAAAAACATTCAGTGGGCTACAAATGGCCCCCCAAAACGGTGAAAAGTGATTCATCACTAAACCATCGTTTTGTGGGTCCGATTTTAGCCCAAGGAATGTTTTTCGTGCAAAACAAATGCTTGCAATGGATTCAGCATCATGAAAAACCCCTAGTTTGACCCCTCACATGCTACTTAAAGCAGATTTATTTTGTGTATTTTTTTCCTGTATATTAAATTAATGGGACACAAACACAAATCAGTTTTTTTAAGAGGTTTCCCCCCAGGAGTTGAATTTCAACCTTTTAGTACATATTATTACACACCTTTAGAAACACATTGGTGAAGAGATTTCTTGGTAACGATTTACTTCGCAGATTGGTCAAATATCTTATAAAATCCCCTTACTACTGCCATAGAGTGTGACATACAGTTTGGAGTTAAAAAACACGGACATTTCCACATTTTCTTTTACTGCACGGTTTTTGATTTATGTAGTAAACAATCTACAGTGTGACACTAGTGTCCATATTTTGGACATGTCATTATAGGTGGAATGTTTAAAAAAATAACCACTCTACGAGATCATATGTAAATCTGCTTTTTTTGTTGTTGTGCAAATTGCAAAGAAAATAAGAAATAACAGGATCGTAAAAAATAATGTTGATTGGTGTAGTCTATGTTTTGGCGGTGGTAACTTCTGTGTTTGCCTGCAAAGAGAGGTCCCTGTCGCACTCTATTTAAAGCCCAAATAATAAAACAACAAATGAATAAAACACATGGCTTAATCAGTTATGGATTGCATAAGCAAAAACTAGACAGGTGAATGGACAGACGGATGGATGGAT
Organism: Nannobrachium achirus; assembly: GCF_963921795.1. Classification (NCBI taxonomy): domain Eukaryota; kingdom Metazoa; phylum Chordata; class Actinopteri; order Myctophiformes; family Myctophidae; genus Nannobrachium; species Nannobrachium achirus. The sequence continues at coordinate 60,915,950 of NC_137823.1, forward strand.
GAATGATGGAATGAAGGAAGGAAGGAATGAACAAAAGCCCTTGTGATTGCAGGCCCATTGCCCAATCTACCTGGTGAATGTATCCAGTATGGCTGCTGGAGACATGATCGCTGCTGCAAAGATGCAAGGTGAGTACAGCACGCTGAGCAGAGAAAAGCTCAATGACACTGAGGATCATAGTGGGGATGATGATGATGATGATGATGATGATGATGATGATGTGATGTGTTATCAGCAGTGTTGCATTGCTGATTCACTGGGGAATTTAAAGAGGTGGTGCCATAGTTTTGTACTTTTTTCTGTTTTTCATGTGTCTAGGAGGTTGAAAGTACTTCATTGTACACCCCCTGGTGTGTTTTTATGAGCAATTATGTATTCTCTTGGTATTTGTTTGCGTCATCACACTACCGGCCAATCACAGCGAGGGTTATACACTGCCGGCCAATCACAGCGCAGAACATACACTGCCGGGCTCTCTGGTGGGTTTAGGAAACACGCCTTCAGGAAGTACACTGCAGTGTTTACACTGGAGGAGTCTAGCATGTAACTTCCCAACCGCTGCTCGTAGAAGGACACGGGAGACCTCATTGAAAGCGTCTCGACGAGGCGAGGCGGACGCGGTGGTCTGACGGCCCGGTCCGCGAGCGAAAAACGGACGAAAAAAGCAAACGCGACCGCGGTTTGCTATACTGCTACAGACCACCAGTTGAGCAACTTACACAGTATAGCTTTCTTTCTGTATACTTTTTTGGAAAAAAATCTTCCTCCTAGTATAATCATAATACCTGATAATCATGTTTTAGAGGGGGGAAAAATCATGGCACCACCTCTTTAATGAGCCCGTTTCTACTACCGCGACGTGAGGCGGGACTATGGCTGCTATGACGCAATCGCCGTTGCGGTCCAAACCGTTAAGCAAACAGCCGTCTGCGACGGGGTCCCACCCCTTTTACTAAATCGCTTTGGTTCCCATGGTGACGCGTCTACGCAGCAGACATTGTAGTAGACGCTACGTGGAAAGCTATAGCTCCTGCCGTAGTAGAGACGGCCGCGACGGCGGCAGGTTGATCTATCGAGCGCTGATTATTTCCGGCTGCCGTTGTCATCTGCCGTTGCAGTACAAAGCTTAAATAGCCTAATGTTTGGGGGGGAGGGGAGGGGTAGCTTAAAGGAGTAGTTGTACATCTCTCTATTTTCCTTTTCTTGCATCTTCCATCCATGGTTCTCTCCTACCCGCCCTCTCCTTCTCCTCCCTTCCCTCTACCCTTCCATCTCCTCCTCTCTCTCTCTGGTTCCAGGTAAGGTGGTCCACGCAGAGACCACGGTGTTAAACCTCTCTCTCTCTCTCTGGTTCCAGGTAAGGTGGTCCACGCAGAGACCACGGTGTTAAACCTCTCTCTCTCTCTCTGGTTCCAGGTAAGGTGGTCCACGCAGAGACCACGGTGGCCCACGCCACGTTGAACGGGATGAGTTATTACCACCAGGACTGGGTCCACGCCGCCGCCCACGTCGTCGTCCCCCCGCTCCGCCTCGACCCCAACACACCCAACTACCTCATGGGTCTACTGGGCAAGTATGTCCTGCACACTGCATGCATAATAACACATGTACACGTTGATTCCTTTATTCATTACAGTATGTATTTGTGCACTATAAATTAAACAAAATGCACCTGGGGTGAAGACCCTGTCCAGACCAACATCTCTGCGGCCTCTCGATTGTGACCATGACCTTTGAGCTTTCCAGCCTAAAACAGGGGAAATCTCGCTTTTTCGACGACCCATCATTTCGACTTAGGGTTAGGGTTAGGTTTTAGTGTTAGGTTTAGGCATAGTTTTACAGAGGGTAGGGTTAGGGTTTGGGTTAGGTTTAGGCATAGTGGTTAACATTCACCAGGTTAGCATTCACCAGCCTCGGCAGGTTAGCATTTCACCAGGTTAACATTCACCCGCGTCGAAAAGATGCTATGTGGAAATGATGACACGCTCCCCCTAAAACAATCATGTCATCATTCAGGATTGAAAACCCTAGTGTTTGCATGGGTGGGCAATTTTATGAAAATCTGTTATGTACTGATGATTGCCTCCAAGGCAGGTTGAAAAAAGAGAGTCATAACAAAAGAAAGTAATGCCAGTCGATAGCATAATATTTAAGGGACGCGCTTGCACCACACACACACGCACACACACACGCATCAGTTGATGCCTGGCACTGCACTACATAGCTACTGCTCAGACTATATTGGGTCAGCACAAATCTGACAGTGCCATCATTGTGCCATCACAGTGCCTCCATTGTGCATGGTGACAAACCTCAACAACAAATCAACCGCGTAGTGAAACACAATCAATGTGGTATTTGGGACACTTGATGCCCCAGCACAAAGTGATCATTCTGGATCTGACAGAATGCGTAGATATCACAGTCGTCAGCGTTTAATATGCACAACTTCACAAGCCAGACATGGCAACATTAGATGCCTGAGGGTGACAGCTACGGAACTACATGACAAAAATGGCATGTAGAAATTAAACTCCTCAGTATTAATTAATCATTTGTAACTCTGAGTGTACAAATGTGACCACATTGACCTTTCTGGGTTCATTTGGTCTTTTTGAGTGTTTCTCGTGGCACTATGAGGTTCTTTTGAGTTTGTTTTTTATTATCTGTTGATCTCCATGGACTGTGGATCAAACACATGGAAATGGCGTGGCTTCAATGTGGATATCTGACTTCACGTGGTCATCCTGTGATGTCAGTCATCTATGACCTTATCTATAATGTAGGACTGTTTTGGGCAAGGAAACCTTTGCCCAAAGACTTCTTATTTGTGGCTAGCCTCACAGTCACACTGTAAAGATCTCCCCCATCGTGTGGTCTGTTGTGTTTTCAGTGACACGCTGAGTGTGGTGGCCTCGGAGCACCGGCCCTTCGGCACCAAGCAGAGAGCTCTGGGTAAGGAGGACTTCACCAAGATCCCCCATGGAGTGGCAGGGGTCCAGGACAGGATGAGTGTCATCTGGGAGAGAGGTGTTGTAAGTACACACACATTATGCTCTCTCTCTCTCTCTCTCTCTCTCTCTCTCTCTCTCACACACACACACACACACACACACACACACACACACACACACACACACACACACGCACACACACTGTTTGCTGCAGATCACCATGACAAGAACCTCCTGCAGATGGCAGTCAGCTTATTCACAATCTCGCTAGCCATCATCAAGGAAAAGGTTGATCCTGGAGCTCAGTTTTAACTCGGGCTCAGTTCGGCTGTACTTGAGAGACTAGCTAATTCGTAATGCTGCCTTATCTTCCTTCTTCCTAGATGCAGATGGTTATTGCCCCCACACAGTTGGAGTGGAATGTAAATCTATGGTGGCCCCACTGGGAAGCTCTTGTTACCTTTCTGATTTGATGTGATTTGATTTATTAGACGTCATGGTTAAAAGACACTTGTTACATGCTTCTCAGGGAAACGTCAGAGATACAGACACAATAAAGTCAGTGACTTCTTTCCATTGTGGTCCTTGGTCTGAGACAGGCAAAACATTTCAACATACTGTATAAAAAACAAGCAGCAACTTAACTTAACCATTTTCACTTAAAGTTTTCAAGAATGGCATTGTGATGTGAGCTTGTAGATCGGCTATGTTTTTCGTTGTCCAGTTTGTTTGAGTGTTGAATGTTTTTTGGACCACAATGAAACAAGCCATTGACCTTTTCGTGTCTCATCCATTTGCCCTTTTGTACGACTTGTACCTCTAAAACCATCAATAAAATATTGACATTCAATCAAAGACTTTCCATTGTTTGCAGATTTTAGAAGATATTCTTGACAATCTTGCCCTACTGTATGTAAACACCACACCTATATAAACAATATACCTTTATAAAAAAAACATACCGATTCATGTCATGTGGCAGGTGTGCTACCTGTTAGTGGCAGGTAACACACTTACTGTTTTTGATCCTCTGATCCGTCCCAACAGGTGGCCGGCAAGATGGACGAGAACCGCTTTGTGGCGGTGACGAGCTCCAACGCAGCAAAGATCTACAACCTGTACCCACGCAAGGGCCGCATCATCGCCGGGGCTGACGCCGACCTGGTGGTCTGGGACCCTGATGCAACAAGGTACCGTATCCAGGGGTGTAGCACCAAATTCTGGGCCCTGGGTACAAGGATTCACTGCGGGCCCCCCATGAATGTTCTTCATAGGGGGAGGGGGGTTTATTATTTTGTGCTTTAACTATTGAAAAATAGCAGATATACAAGCTCACGGTGCCACGCTGCGAGTTTGTAGATCTGCTATTTTTGAAAAATCATGAGTCTTTGAATATATACAGTATGTTACAGTTAGTTTGGGTAACTCAGTTAGACTGGGGTAAGAGCGCTCGTTTTGTATTTCACCACCTGGATCAATTCACTTGATGCCACAAGATGGCGACAACACAGCCATTCACTGTGGCTCACGCTTCACTGTGTTGTCGTTGATGTCACTCATCTGCGTCCCCTCTTTGTTTATCTACTAGCCTAGCTCAGCTGTGTTTAGCCATTAGCTTACTATGCCTAACTCTAACCGTAACCTTAACCTCAGTAAAACTATGCCTAACCCTAACCCTAACTCTAAACCTAACCTCTGTGGGGTGAGGTGCTATCCTGCCGACGCTCCGTTGTCTCCCAGGTGGGCACATCAAAGCGACCGCTTGCTCTGCCTCGCGCCACACAACAAGCGCTACTGGTCTCAATCTAACTGAATCTCAAACTAACTGTGACATATATATGTCACGGTTAGATAGAGAAACTGTTAGATCGAGAAACGGAGCGCTCGTCGTGCGGCGCGGGGTGGAACAAGCGGTCGCTTTGAGCAACAACAACGTGGCGTCGGCAGGAATGATAGCCTCACCCCACGGAGGTTATGGTTAGGGTTAGGGTTAGGGTTAGGCATAGTTTTACTGAGGTTAAGGTTAGGGTTAGGGTTAGAGTAAGGCATAGTAAGCTAATGGCTAAACACAGCCGAGCTGGGCTAGTAAATAAACGAAAGAGAGTCGCAAACGAGTGACGTCAGCGCCTGCACTAGTGAATGGCTGACTGCATGGCTGTTGTCGCCATCTGGTGGTGATTGGTGTGTGGTGAACTACAAAACGAGCGCTCTTACCACAATCTCACTGAGTTACCCAAACTGACTGTAACATATATATACACTTATGTCTGTTTTTCTCTGAAGGACCATCTCTCACAAAACTCAAGTCCAGGGTGGGGACTTCAACCTCTACGAGGGCATGCGTTGCCACGGCGTTCCCCTGGTGACCATCAGCCGTGGGCGTCTGGTGTGTGAGAACGGCGTCTTCATGTGTGCCGAGGGTTCTGGGAAGTTCTATGGCATGCGTACCTTCCCGGATTTCCTCTACAAAAAGATGGTGCAGAGAGAAAAGGTACATAACATTAATGCATTAGTCTACTATGAAAAGGAAAAGGTGTATTCTCTGGTCCCTGAGGGATACTTCGGGATACTAGCTGCTCAGATGGCACTGATGAGCTCCGGGACACTTTGACCTACTATACAACTGCACTATATTAATCTAGCTCTCTCTGAATAATATATCTCATGGCTATTTATCTTACTTTACTTTATTTGTTTATTTAGACGAGACAATGCATATTAATGAACACTACATAAATGCAATGTAAATACACCGGAATTAGCAAGAATGCTAAATTTCATCCGTAGTCATCATTGTCATGTATCTATTGTATCTATCTATCTAACAAGTCTATTTACTAATTGATATATATACTGTACATCTCTCACCTCTCACTTCTTCCCTGTTGTTTTCAGACTCAGGCCTTGAAAGGAGTTGACAGGGACCCTTACTCTGGTGATGTGGCCCTGGTAACTAACTCTCTGAAGAAGGAGCTAGGGCTGGGGCCCATGGACGGAGAAACGCCCACCAAGGCCTCGTCTCAGCGGAGCCATCATGCTGGCCGAGACCTCCACGAGTCCTCCTTCAGCCTCTCAGGTTGGTTTCAGTAACAGGATAAACAATACAATGACTGATTGTGCAAATAAATACATTAAAAATGTGCAAGTTAGTACACTGACCACATGCTTGTTTGCAAGATTAGAAACAAAATGTTTTTACATTAATTAACATTGAACGATAACCATGTCCATTGGCTGTGGCCGTGCGCAAAATACATAATGAGAAAAATGCATTGTAGACAGATGTCATTATTTGTACGGTACACTGTCTGTACAAGTTGTTGAAATTATGCAGTACAGCAATTGTGCAACAGCAATGCAGCAAGCATGTGAAAATTGGACTTTATGTTGGATATTCTTGGATAAATGTATCCTCTTCCTGCAAGACTATCATCTTCTTCCTGCTCCTTATGAAAGTTAATGAATGTTATGTAATCATGTATGTAAAACCATACATTGAATTAATACATGAAATTAAATAAACCTGTGGCTGAACCTGCATGGCAGAATCTTTTTATTATTAGTAATACATTTCTTAGGGCACCCCATAAATATTTTGTTAAATCCGAGGCACCCCTACATTATAATTTTCACTCCCAGCACCTTATATTTATAGCATATCGTCGACGTGTATTTATCATCTATAAAATGTACTAAATTAGTGAATGAAAACAGCCGATCTACAAGCACGATGCGAGGCGTTGTGTGCTTGTAGATGTGTGTAGATGTATGCTTGTAGATGTGTGCTGTTTTCACTAGTTTTGTATGACAGTCTTGTACGATGAAGCACGGCTTTGCTTTACCAAAAGACGTACACATTTGAAACTTGGAGATACGAGGTTTCTGCCCGACAGTGACGATATTTTAGTGATTATGTTGCGAGGAAAACGTTGAGATAATAGCCATTTTGGTTAGAACTGACTGAAAATAACTGTGTACTTCAAGTTTAAAATGATACTAAATATTTGAAAACCCCTGTCTTAGCCCATTAAAACAGAGTAATCATCTGTGTAATTTTTGCGTTGGCTATTATTAGTTTTTGAACATTTTTGAAAAATCTACTAATTTAGAAGGCATTTGTAGAATTGGCCTCAGTATGGGTTTTAATGTGTCTCTTTTTCTCTCAGGCAACCAGGTGGACGACCATGTTCCTAAGAGGTCCTCAGCTCGCATCCTAGCCCCCCCTGGTGGCCGCTCCAGTGGTATCTGGTAACCATGGATACCAGTGCATCTACACTCCGAGCCTCGTTGTTTTGTACATATCTGAACAACCAGGAAAACTGCACTGATTTTCTACCACAGGATTATTAGAGTCAGAGGGGAAATCAAATTCAACGGCTGCTCTTTGATTGGTTGACAGTCTTAAATGATTGGTGATATAATTGGTTGATCAGTGATTTGCCAAAGTGACTTTCCGTGTCAAATTTGTGTCTGATTGGAGCGATTTACCTCGTTTATTATATGAGAGGGGAAGGGCTAATTATGAATTTAAACAACTTGCCAAATTCCAGCTGATCACATAAAGCATAGATGAATTCTACTCATTGTTTTGTCACTTAGTGTCCCTGCAGCAAACATTAACAAGACGGCAAACTTCTGTGACAGGTCAAAACCAGTACAGTTTTTAATGGTCTGAACCGAATCGATGTTGACTGAACTATTTAAACAATTGTAGAAGCTGAATTCAGTTAAATGATATATATCCCCCTTTCACTCACACACACTCGCATATGCAGTACACTGTAGACACCATATCTTTAGTGGAACCACATGTTTCTTATTACCATGCGCACACAACCTGGTTTGTGTGTAGCCTACCCCCTGTGGTTGGTGCTCCTAGTGTATCATGGGTTTTTGACCATGTTTTTATTATCATTTCTTATGGATTAACTTTGCTGTGTGGTGATGAAATCCAACTGCTTCTTTTAACAATCTCGAGACTGTGAGCTTAACACTCCACTATCTAGCTTGAGACAAGACACCACTGTCTCTCACCCGCTCTCACTTCCACCGACTGAGAATACTTACATAGGCCACATTCATTGGAGTTCTGCATGGGAACCTTGGTCTTTAGATTACAAGTCAAGATGTGTGAACCTTTCTGCCTGACATGTTGGAACAGACCACTTGGGACCAAATGAGTTCAACAACTAGTCTTTCACACAAATAACCTGTTTTTTTCCCACCCCCATGTTGTGAAGAAACTCTTCAAGAGAAGTCAGTTCAGTTCAGACTGAAGGACATGAGTGATGTGTTGAAAGATTACAGTGGCGTTACAGAAGTAACTTATTAAGTTACAGAAGTCAGAATAATTCCTCCTGGCTAGCCCAGGCTTAAAGGTATATTCAGTGATTGTATTTCATTCAAATAAAAATACAATTGGTACATTTTCCATTCATTCTCCTCACTAGAATGTGTGCTGACCACATAAGGACTTCCACCATGGCCCGTGTTGCGAGCATAGCTAGATTCGGTTTTCAGAGGTGGCCAGACAGTCCTTGACCAATCAGGGTAGAGTATGGCCGTAGTTATGTTATGATGTTTAGTTATGATGGTCAAAATAAAAGTTTTGAGAACCACAGTCTCTCTAAATTAAGAAGGTCTGCTAAATGCTAAGATTGTAAACTACTGAACTCATAAAATGCCACAGTCTCGTAGTAAATCAGAATCATACGCACATATCCTGAAGCTGGAGACGTAGGCCTACCGATATTCAGTGATTGGGTCTAATGATCAAAACAAGAACATTATAATGGTGTAAAAAAATATATAAAAAACTAAACATTTCCAAGATGACCCATTGACCCCCGGCCACTTTGATTATCACTGAATACACCTTTAAGTATGGGGTTTATGCATTACAGAATTACAGTGAGCTCCACTGCAAAGAATAGCAACAGTTTTTTTGATTGCTGAAAATACTAACTCCCTTTGCAGATACTCTGTACCGACAAATTATTACTATTGTTCAACCGTCCTAATCTTCAACTAATGTGCAAAATGACAGTCTACGGTAAATCTGATTTCAAGCAGGATGCGTTATCCAAATGTACTGTAGGCCTAACTAATGCTAACTTGATTATGTTAATAAGCATTATATGCGTTTTCCTGTGGATTCTGTAATCAGCGAATTGATAAAGGTAAAGGAACAGGGTGCGACGGTGCGTCTCTACAAGGCAGGAAGACTGAACTGCACAGACTGAGAACCATGAACCTCTCCAAACTCTCCATGACTAATGATGTCTCCCATTCCTGTCTAACAGTGTTATATTTATACAATACCATGTCTCCTTATCTGTGTTATATGTTAAGGATTTTATTTTTTAGCTCAAAGAATATCTGTGCCATAATGTGAATCACCTGTGCCACACCAAAACCCTTACACCAGGAGTACTGCGTGGAGATGGGAGGAGTAAAGCCTGTATCATAGTCGGGTCCACGGTGGAAGGCTTTACACCGCGGTGTAGTCTTTTCGAGTCTTTTTGAGTCATGAAACTACAACGTTACGTCATTCCTCACGGTGGAGAGCTTTCCACCGTGAGTCCCAACACATCTCTCTGTTTTTACTATCAGACAGACAGGCTCTACACCCCGTTCACTGATTGGTCGACCTGAACCGGTCTAGACGGGGTAAAGGACTTCACCGTGGGCCGTGACTATGATGGCCTGCACTTATTTTCTGACTTGAGGTTGAAAGCTTTCCACCTCAAATTTGCGGTGGATAGGTCTCCACCGTAGACTCTGATACAGTGAATTCACTGAATTCACTGTGAATTCACTGAATTTCCCCCTTGGGATAATAAAGGTATCTATCATCTATCTATCATACAGGCTTAAGACATCTCTAAGGAGTGCCCACAGGTTTAACAACTGGTGCTGTTTTTTTAATGATTACTTCCTATGGCATTAGTTTATTTTATTGTTGGATGGTTTAGTTGTTTTGAAGGCACTGTGACTGGTCAGTGGCTGTGTGTCCGTACTGACTGGTCAGTGGCTGTGTGTCCGTAGATTCTTGTGTTGAAAAGTGACCCTGTTGAATCTATAAATGGCTGCTTGTTTCTTACCACAAGAATGAGTGCAAACAATAAAACTAAAAAAAAAAGGAAAAAAAGCAAAGTCTTGAGATTGTCTCATTGTGTTGCTTGTTCTATTAAGAAGAGTGCAAGTGTTTATGTGCTCACGGCTGATTCCTATTTCAAGGTTGTTGATTGGGAAATTTAAAAACTATTTAAGAAATGAACTGACATGCTTGGCTAAAGTGACACAAAAATAAAATAAAACAAAATAGTGTAGCAACTAAGCCATAGAAGAAAAATACATATTTTACACATATCTCACAGGAGGCCGGATGAATATTAATGACACCTTCTTTCTCTAGGAATAATAGGCTCTGTACATTAATGTACTCCCAGTTTCCTGTTCCAGTTGATTTTTCCATAGCTTTCTTTGATGGGTTCAGCAGTGGATTTGCATGTGTCATGTGTGTTTCCAGTTCAAACCTGCTACTGAGACAATCAAACAAAGTCGGAAAGGGAAAATGAACTGGAACAAGACACAGGTATGCCATCTTCTAGCTCTGGTCCAGAGCACTATCTAGCCCAGAGGTTTTCAACTGGGGGTCCGGGACCCCCAGGGGGTCCTCAGAGTTACTACAGGGGGTCCTCCAAATCTTTTTATATTAACAACGTGAACCCTAGTGTCCATATTCTGGGAACTTTAGTAGAGATGTGACCGAATATTCGGCGCCGAATATTTTCGGCCGAATAGTGCCAAATATTCGGTTTCGGTTCGGTTTGATTTTACAGCCGAATAATTATTACCGAATAGTACCGAATACCAAATACCGAATATTACCGAATACTGAATACCGAATACTACCGAATAATGTATAGGATATTCAAAAAAAAAAAAAATATATATATATATATATATATATTCTTTTTTTTATAACAATAATTACATTGATATTTCTTTATGATGCAATAATTCAACTCTATGGAATGTTAGTATTTTGAGACATAATTTGTCTTTCATTACAAATTTACTACACAATAGTAAATAAATAATTCTACACAAAAATAAATATGTTATGTGTGCATTCAAAAGTGAGAAATAAATGTTTTATGGAACCATATGGTGATTATTATTTAAGTTTAAGTTTTGCCATAATCATGTCTTTTGCCATAATCAGGTAGCTTTACAACAAAGGTACAGCAATGGTGCAAAAGTTAGTAATACAAAATAAATTATATACATGTATTATTCGGCTATTCGGTATTCGGTTTTCGGCAAAATGTTTCCAATATTCGGTATTCGGTTTCGGCCAAGAATTTTGCTTTCGGCACATCCCTAAACTTTAGCCAAAAATAGCAGATCTACAAGCTCACAACGCCTCGCGCTGCGAGGCGTTGTGAGCTTTTAGATCGGCTATTTTCGGCAAAGAGGTTGTAATGGGGAAAAAGAGCAGACTAAGTACAGAGTGAAAGGTCAAGCACTTACAGGCCTATTTGTGTATACATGTGACCTCACGGTCGCTTATCTCCCGATTAGGGAGTCTAACTGGTTAAGTATTGATGGTTCAAGTGGTTAAATATCTGTAAACACAAATTGACATGAATCCATAATACATAAATTGTGCCGTCAAACGATGAAACTAACCCTATGTATGTGTGTTGGCCTGAAAACGTTGAAGAACCCTGATCTAGCCATCCTCTGATTCTGAAAACTGTCACTTTAATGCACAGAGCTGATATCAAACAAGTGTGAAGCTTCATGGTAGTTCAGGCAGCTAACCAACCAAGGGGCATAGTATCCACTGCCTACAATAGTTTCACCATCCTTTCATGTCATCCCATAGTCTGTTAGTCTTTTCCACTGATCTATCAAATAAAATAAGCCGAAATGTCATAAAACATTTGAATTAACCTGCAGGCACAAGAGAAAGGTAGTTCTGTGACATTTCACAGGTTGGGGTGAGGGAGGGATATTACACAATGGAGTAGAGTGATTGGAAAGTATTTCATTTAAAAACAAACAACTGTGCATTCCTTTCCGGACTAAATGTTGTATTTGGCATCAAGCTTGCTGCTGGGTGTCGCTTGTTCTTCGGTTGCAGCTATCTTTTTTTGCACACACAGCGACACAGGGGTCGTTATGGAGGGGTTCCAGAGAGTCCCCTGTTAAATGATTGATAGATAGATAGATACCTTTATTATCCCACGGGGGAAATTCAGTTGCCCAGAGGCAGCACAGCAGTTAAGGTTACAAGTTACAGAGAAATAAGAAAAAGAAAAAGAGTACTGTAGTGTACAGTCCAAAGAGCAAGCACAAAAAAGATAAATAAAACAAAGTGTCGAAAGCTATTGCAAAAAAAAGAAGAATATATAAAGTGACCACGAAACATTCAACGAATGTTGAATGTTAACTAACTTGTTACTACAAGTTAGTAACCAAATAGACACTTACAGGCTGTGAATATAAGATAGACAGTGTAGCCTACAAATAGATCCAAATTATAGATCCGAGTTATTGTACATGAAGTACTTTGGGGTCCCACCATCCCAGAGATACAAAATATATATGTATTGGGGGTATGTCTGTGGCCTAAATATCAAAATGGGGGTCATGGAAATTCAAATGTTTGAGAATCACTGTTATACAAGAGACATTTCAAGACCAGGACACATACATAAGCACCTAACAAGAGGCAGACAGTCAGAGACAGACAGTCAGCCGAGGACACCTAACCACTAACCCACAGGTTCAAATTAGAGCCAGCATGGCGGTCCCTGGGACCATCTGCTGCACCAAATAACATGTGAAACGACTGCAACTGCGCCGCGCATGCGCGCAGAGGCAGCCACAGGGTCCAGGGGGTTGAACGGCGATCTCGCGCGACTTGCTCGCTTCTGGAACAGTCGACGTACAAGCTCACAGTTGCGTAGCGATGCGACGCATTGTGAGCTTGTAGATCGTCTGTTCCAGAAGCTAAGCAAGGCTCTGTAGCAACGGGCTGGCTTATCATCGCAAACAACGGGACTGACTGCTGATATAAAGGACCATTATTATTATATATCCAGCGACAAGTAAGTAATGTTCATTCAAAACGTACAAAACGTCTATTATATTTATGTACACAGCTTACTTTAGTTTCACGACGCTTAATATTAAGGCTCGGCCGCCGAATAACTGTAATAATGTGGGGAAAAAACGTAGGACTTCAGATAATGATGTCCCATTGCATGGGTGTGTGTGTGGGGGGTGTAGCTGTGTGTGTGTGTGGGGAGGTAGCTGTAGTATATCAAATGCCTCCAGAGGGGGGTAACGTGGGAGAAAATAAGTAGTACCCGTTATCTGGGGTTAAAAAGCCAATAGGCCTACACTGGCAACTTGGCATTACCAGTCATTTCTTCTCTGCTTTAAGCAGCATGTGCCACAGTGCCAGCCAGCCATGTCATATTGGCTGGTTAGCTATAGCTAGCGTGTTGCTAGCATTGGTAACAGGAAAACTCGACCTAAAACAAACTCGTTTCCCAACGGGTCTGTGGCCTTAAGCTAGATGCAGATTGATTGATTGATTGATTGATTGATTGATTGAAGACTATTAGAAGTTTGCATAGGAAAAGGTACAGTTTCATGACGGTACAGTTCACTGGTACAAGGTCTACTAAAAGGAGATCCATGAAAAGACTAAGCTTATTTCCACAGGAAACCATTAAAGTATCTCATATAACATTGAATGACAAACGAATAGAACACAGTACTATGCAGTAGATATGTAACTATGCAGTAGATATGTAAGAATAGACCAAATAGGTCTAATAGAATAGACCAAAATCAAATCTTTGCTTCTGGGTGGTCCCTGGAACAAAATATTTTGCGATGTGGGCCCGTGGCCAAATACATATCATTCTGGGGGTCCTTGACATCATGACAAAGTTTGAGAAACACTGATGGCAACATAAGTTATTTTCAGAAAACTGTTAGGATTTAGAAGACATTTGTAGAATGTGCCTATCAGTGGTTAATTAAGGACCCCCCAAAATGTGTTTTTGGCCGCAGACCCCCATGTCAAAATATTATGTTCCAGGGACCCCCAGAAATCAAAGATTTGATTTTGGTCTATTCTTCATCTAGCCTAAGGCCACAGACCCGTTGGGAAACGAGTTTGGGTCGAGTTTGTTTTAGGTCGAGTTTTCCTGTATTCGCTAGCATTCTCACCATCAGTGGGCATGTCGTACTGTGAGCGGCTGCGGTTCTAACGTCAAAACCACCGATGATGTGTCCCGCATGTTGTTGGGCTGTACCGTACCGTACAGTGTGTACACACAGTTATTGAACCACGGTGCCGGTGGACAATGTTAGGTCTATAATAGTGTTACATGTATGTGACGGTAGAATTGTTGTTGTTGCATAAATCAGATTTCAGCCTAAATGTCATTATGTTAACCGTTAACCTGACGCCAGCGATCTAGACTGTTAACCCCTTGAACCTTTTTACGAACCCTACTACTCCTATTCTGGGACGGACATTGGGTGAAAATAGCCAACCTCACAAGTTGGGAGCCAAAGTAAGATCAGTTATTTTCGGTGAATAGATTTGGTGTGGAGGGGGTTAATTGGGGGAAGGACTGGACCTAATAGACAATCAATAGCCATAGGATAGTATAGTGGAGACCCTATGGGTTCACTTGTGTCGTTAATGCACAATAACTTATTGATAAACCCATTAATGTATATAACCGTTTGTCATGTATGAGAGAGGCCATGTAGATGAAGAACATGTTGTTGTATGAGACATCTGAGAGGAAGGGAGGTACGTAACTATTGATGTCATGTAACAGTTTGAAGGGCTACTCTAAAGAATGTCCAGACTCTGGACCTGCTGAATCAGCTGAATTCACTCATCTCTGGACTCCAGAGATGAGTGAGTTCAGCTGATTGATCTTATTGGGATGGTCCAGCAATAGAATCAGGATCCAGACACCCAGGATGTGTACCAGACCCTACCATCTATGTTGTCTATTGTCTAATGATTATAATAATCGACATTAGTCGTGTCTTACACACAAACAGGCAGGCTTTGTTCGGTCGTAGAACAATACTGTTAAGACAAAGTCACTCTGGGTTAATTTGTGACAGATTACTTTACAAAAGGGGGACTGCCCAAGTGCCCATAAGTCCGAAGGTTCATTAGTCCGAAGGTTCATTAGTCAGAATTTAGTTAGGGTTACTGAGGTTAAGATTAGGGTTAGAGTTAGGCATAGTATTCTTCACAAATTCGGACTAATGAACCTTCGGACTAATGAACCTTCGGACCAATGCCATGGCACCTACAAAAGTAGGCTGTACATTAAGTGTAATACATAAGCCTACTTAATTACCAGTGAATAATTAATAATGAATGAATAATCTGCCTTCCTTTGTGTGTGACACAATCAGGTAATGAAGAAGACAGAACAGCAGGTGGTTACCTACCCAAAGTAACATGTAAAGGTGACAGACATCTATTGCTTACAGTCAAAACCGACTAGCACTCGGGCGCCCATAGCCGAGTGGTTAAGGTGCGTACCACTTATTGGTGATACCTGACAGTGAGTCCCGGGTTCAATTCCCAAAGCCTGGCGGACCTTTGCTGCATGTCACTCCCCCGACTGTCTCTCCCTGTGTCCTGTCTCACTTCACTGTCTGTGTGGATTATTAATGTTGCGCTCTGGGGATAAATTAAGGACTGGCCTTTTCTTTTAAATCCCAACATCCTGTCGAGAGTTTTTAGTCCTCAGGATGTTGGTCTGGTTTGGTGTTTTTCTGTTTTTCTCCCAATCTGAGGCATTCAGCACAAACTGCAGCTGTGTATGGCATACAATGGCATACAATGAGATGCACTGGCGTGCACCAATTGACACAGGAGATTAGCTGAGATAGAGGTTAATGAGCTAGTGAATGGGGGACGGCTGGTGTTACATCTGTGTTGCGTACAGTAGTAACTAACTACTGAAAATCCCTTGAGTAGGGCTTTGAATCCTCTAACTGCTTTAGGGGCAGTGCTGTGTAGACCAGTCTGCTCTCCGACCTCTTTGAGGAAATGCATCTGTTCTGTGCATTACAGAAACAATTCTTAAATGACTAAAGTATGTTCTATAAAGTAAGCTTGAGCAGCAGTATTAATATTATTGGAGTCTTTTATATTGATATATTCCATGTTTTTATCTTCCCCTCCAGGTTTTAGGTGGACCACCACACAACTCAGCCAGCTATAACAAATTAAACGCACCCAACACAAGTAAGTAAAGTGTGTGTGTGTGTGTGTGTGTGTGTGTGTGTGTGTGTGTGTGTGTGTGTGTGTACTGTGTTGATTAATCAACAGTTATCTTAACCCTTTAAGTGCCTATCCCGAACATGTTCGGGATATTCGGGATCAAAAACAATTTTTTATTTGCTATTTTACTTACCCCGAGCTGCTTGGAGCAACGTGGGTGGTCCCGGCTCGCCCAGCGCTCACCAACGAGAGACGCTAGATGCTCCGACGATTTATTCCATTGAAAATGGTTTAAAATAAAGTTTAGAGCCCCCCAAAAAAAACCTCGGTACCGGTACCGGTACCGGGACGTATTCCAGGGTGCCTATCCCGAACATGTCCGGGATATTTAATAAAATGAATTATTTAATCGGAGGCCTCAACGAAGCCCCGGTCTAGACGTCCATCCATGCCCGGGACTTAGACTCGGCCATCGACGGGCCGTATTCGCGCTAACGGCCGCATCGCGCCGCCCACTCCAATAATAAATCACATCTTTAGACAGGATTTTCTCCGGATTGTGTTCCCAGACCCAAAGAAAAAGTTTTTTGCGGCTGAAATAGCTTTAGATCGGGCTTCTAAATGGGTTAGCATTTTGGCTACGTGTCAGCTAGCTTCCTCCGTCACCCATAGCATTGACTGGAGTGAAAACACAAGCCAGTTGGGAGAGGGTCGACGAAAGCTATAAAGAAGGTCTATGGAGAAATTTCTGGCACTCTAGCGCCCCTTGTGGCCGGATGGCACTGTATGAGTTAACAGAGAAAATGATATCTAGCATATACTTTTTCTTTTTGTTTGTTGGTAAATTAATGCCCTACTTCACTAATTAGGAAAATGAAATGTTTCACGAATCATACTGTACAGGGGCCTGGCGTTGATGTTAACCACTTAAACCCCAGCATCCCTATTCTGGGGAAAACGTGACGCAGATCGGCTATTTTCAGCGAAAATATTTTATATAGAGTGAAAACAGAATCTACACTATGTATTATAGAGCCCCAACGTAAGCGGTTAAGGGACAATGAACTCCTCTTTCATGATGCCTCTGCACCCATAGGTGCCAATGACATGCTGTCATACACTCCTGTTTGAGTTCAAATGAGGCCAGTGTGACACAGTTGCGCACGTGACACTGCATGTGTGTGTGTGAGACAGTGAGCGTGGCTTATGATGAGATTAAGCTAAAACATCACATGCCACACTGACATAAGCCAACGCGGCTTGAACTTGTGTTTACATGCCCACAAAGTCCCAGTTATTGGCTTTTATTGGTGTGTTAAAAAAAAACAGCCCTTCTCAGATACTGTGTGTGTGTGTGTGCGCGCGTGTGCGTGTAGAAGGAGGATGGCGGTGAATGTCCACTCCACATCTATGACCATAGAGAACTTGAGTCGTCATGACATGCTGGCCTGGGTCAACGACTCTCTACAGCTCACCTACACCAAGATAGAACAGCTGGGGACAGGTAAAATATGGAAAATAAATATATGAAAATGTCTTTTAACACATCTGGTGCCAACCCCGAGTTTCCCGAGTTTGAAATGGTACTACCGCTGTGCCAACCCCGAGTTTGGGCTGTTTTTGATTTTTTTTTTTTTTTTTTTCAAATTTTATTTTTTTGACCTCCAGAAATGTATTAGGCATGATCGCGATCGCGAAATTGCATGTTTAACCCCCATACCAACCCATTCTTTCAAACATGGCAGCCATGTTTGTTTACATCTGAAGAAAACATAATGGCTGATAAATCATGAATGCCTGAACGGATTTCCAAGCGGATTTTTTTGTTTGAAAGCTGTGAACAGTGTGCACACACATGGTGCATCATCTAGGCATGGGCGTGCACTTTTTACACAATTGCGCAATTACATGGAAGTCTATGGTAACCATGGCAACGTGGGACATTGAAGAGAAAAAATCATAGCAACATAAGTGTTAATAGTCAATATTTAACCACATTAACACTGGCTTTCCTATTATTGGGAATGTCGTATGCATTATTTATTTATGGCAAATGTCGGTGTTGTGCAGCATCAGTTGTTGATCTACCAGCTGTGATGTGATTGTTGCGATGTGATTTCCATCTCCCCAGCTTGTACATTGGCTACTTTTGTCATATTACCATGTCAAGCTTAAGTGAGTAAGTAGTAACACACATGTGTTTGTTACAGGTGGAGCCTACTGCCAGTTCATGGACATGCTGTTTCCCGGGTGCATTTTGTTAAAGAAAGTCAAGTTTAACGCTAAGTTGGAACATGAATACATCCACAATTTCAAAGTGTTACAGGCCTCCTTCAAGAGAATGAATGTGGATAAGGTGAGACCAGATTCTCTCTCACACACACACACACACACACACACACACACACACACACACACACACACACACACACACACACACACACACACACACACACACACACTTCAGTAGTCATAAGCTTTGCACTTCTACTTGGATTGAGTATAAGATTTTTTTTAGTTTTCACCATAGATGTTTTAAATTAAAAAGGTTGCTCCTGGTAGTCTGGAATATTAGTAAAAGTCCATTTGTTTTCATCTGATCCAGAGAGTGATGAATCCATAACCCATTGACTTGCACTTATGTACATCCTAAGCAAATGCTGACAAGAGGCTGATGGCCGCTTCTTTGAAGAAAAAGAAAAATAGTATGGATGAGCTGATTCAGACATAATGCAATTCAATCAAGTGGTGTTAATAGCTAATGTGCAACAGTGGCAACTTTCCAGTTTTCTAGTAGTCATGTCATCTCCCCAACGCGCCTATCAGTTCAGGACTTTGAAACAGAGACATTTGCGTCACATGGTTACTTTTTTCCAAATCTCCAGCCAAGCATCACGCTCCAGTTCACAGCATTACCCCCCGTCTTCGATACATAGCTGGGAGTCGCTTCTGCGCTGCTGCTTCTCATGCTGCAACACATCAAAGTCAAGATATTTTATTGTTTGTATCCGCTTCCCCCACTCTATCTGTCCTGTCTCGTCTCCCTCTCTCTCTATCTCTCGCTCAGATCATCCCTGTGGAGAGACTGGTGAAGGGGAAGTTTCAGGATAACTTTGAGTTCATTCAGTGGTTCAAGAAGTTCTTCGATGCCAACTACGACGGGAAGGAGTACGACCCGCAGCTGATGCGACAGGGCCAGGAGGGAACGCCGCCGCCGCCTCACCCAGGTAATGGACACACACATACACACACACACACACACACACACACACTCACACGCACACACGCAACCGCAGTTTTCCCGGTGAACCTGAGCGCAACGGTGGGGGCGCAGGAGTGTGGGGGACGCACACCACTGATTATTGCCGATGATGGAGAGGTTATAATATAGCTTCATGTGTTGAGAGGCACTCTTGCCGATTTCGGAAGGGACTCGTCGCCAATTGCAAGATATTTAAAAGTTATTTGGGGCCATGAAGATAACCTCTTCTTCTTCCCACTACTAGACTAAGGATTTATATTGTCTGTGTTATTCTTTACAACCACGATTATTCACGTATGGCAAGATCACGGTTCCACTAGTTTTACTTGTAGGCTAGTGTGGGCTTAGAAGCATTTTCAGACGTTAATTTAATGTTTTCTATTTAGCGATTTCCTTTATCCTTATCTAATCTTGTGATAATGCACGCAACTGGCCATAAAGCCTAGTAGGCTTTTCAGAAGTTAATTTAATGTTTTCCATTTAATGATTTCCTTTATCCTCATCTTGCGCTAATGCACGCAACTGTTTTCGCCAGATTTTAAGGTCTTATTTTAGTTGTTTCTCATAAGCTCGCAACCCTCCTTGCCCATCGGCCCCCACCGTTGCGCACAGGTTCCCTGGGAAAACTGCGGTCGCCGCACACACACGATACTTCACTGGCGTGTGAACTCATTCATAAACCCCACTGCTTTCACTTCATTCATTCATGCAACTGCTGCTCCAACCCACTCCCCCCCACCCCCCGTCCCCCCGTCCCCTCAACCCAGGTGAACCCACTTTGCACAAACCCAAAAGACCTTCCTCCTCCCGCCCAGGTAAAATTCCACTCCCGGAATTTGCGTGTGCGTGTGCGTGCTCCTGCAGTACCTCAACGCATTACGTGTTGCCTGACTATGGCAAATGACATGCCCTGTGGAATATTGTGAAATTTGGGCTGCACGTATTGTGTTGATGTCTAGTGTCTCTCTCTCTCTCTCTCTCTCAGTTTCTTACTGTAAAACCTGCTTGTGTGTACTGGGTGGCCCTCACTCTATATGCCATCCCATTCTCCTTATGCGTTTTCTTTCGATAACAATGCAAATAGAAATTTGATGCAAATTTGCATATACTGTACGTAACTCCATTGATCTTGTTTTGTGGTTCAACCAGAAGTGCCTTTGGTTTGTGCTATGGCGTGGGGTGTTTGATTTGGCATGAAGCAATCTTATCTTGTTCAGACTGATCTGATTGATGTGTTTGTTAAAAGTTGAGGTTTAGTGAGGCATGACGACTGCTAGGACAACTGCTTGGATATCAGGGCTCTACAGTTGCTTTATTTTATTTTTATGACAACATTTATGTTTCAAAATGTCTAGATATTCTAGGTCATACGTGGGCAACTGGCGGCCCGGGGGCCACATGCAGCCCTCACCTTCACTTAATGCGGCCCGCAGGTTAATATCGGAATACTGATATATTATTGATTTCAGCTGTTACAATTCCAAACATGCAAACATGACCCGCTTTAATTACTTCAGTCTATATTAGTACCTTAATGACTAGTACTATTCTTTTTTATGCACAATGTATTTGTATTTAAGTTCATAAAGTTAACATAAGAACATAGAAATGCATTGGAAATTAAATAAAAATTTTACTTTTCAGGATTCCAATTCAAAAATATAAAAAAACTATTCGGGAGTCCAATTCAAAAATAGCAAAAAATAGCAGATCTACAAGCTCAAAACACGTCGCACTGCGACGCGCTTTGAGCTTGTAGATCGGCTATTTTTTGTTATTTTTGACTGTATATGCATTGTGGCCCTCTGCAGTGAGTGTGAAAATATAGTGGCCCTCTCCATCATCAAGTTGCCCACCCCTGTTCTAGGTAGATCCCGGATGACCTGCTTGCTGGTCCCTGTAAGGTCTATGTGAGACTGGGCTTATCATTGCAATGCATGAACAAGATATTAATATTGTTAAAAGTGGTTTATTCTGTTTAGTCATGATAGAGTAGTTACCCTCAGTGGTTCCTTCCTTCATTACATTTCATTCAGGATTTAATCCTGCCAGTAGATTTTGCATCAAGCATGTGGAATGAGGTTAAAGACAGTAATGGTCATATAAAACAAAGAAATCACCAGTGGAATCAATTCTAAATCTGGGGCAAGGCTTACTAGAATCAAAGTAATTAAAAAGTACACACAGAAAATGCACAATGGTTTCTGTAAAGGGGAACACACACCGGATGCGGAGGCAGCGCGGAAGCGGCGCGTCAAAACATACGGCTCCATTATTTTCAATGAACTAACCCACACCGGCGGCATCAGACGCGCACAGCCGCGGGTCTGCTGCGTTACCAGCGTTGCTAACATGGTGGGAGAGCCCTACTACATCTTACTGACTGTGTGTGTGTGTGTGTGTGTGTGTGTGTTCTTCCAGCTCCTATGAGGACATCGCCCACAACACCCAAGACTGTCCCCCCGCCCCAGAGGCAAATTAACCCCCAAATCCGCAGGACCATCCCCAATGCCCACGCCCGCAACGGAGGAGATGCAGAGATGTTAGAGCTAAACCAGCAGGTACGGCAAATGAGTCTGTATGGCATCAGTCAAACTGGGAGTGTATATTTTATCGTCATTAATGTTTACCACCATTACACTTCAGGCAAATGTGTTTTAACCCATTTAAACCCGTAAAGCATCCGCATCCCTGCGTGAGCAGCGGCGCGGGGAGCGGAGCGGTGCTTTTTTTAGTTGAGCGCAGTGTTGATTTCGTCGACTAAAACTATGACGAAAACCTTTTGTCGACTGTTTTTTTTCACTGACGAAAACTAAATAAAAACTAAACAAAAACTACGCTGTGATGACTAAAACTAAGACTAAATATATTGACAATTTCGTCAACAAAATAAAAACTAGACTAAAACGTTAGGGAGGGACTAGTGGAGAAGAGAGTAATTTTATGTTTGGTTGCTCTCAGGTGTTGCGTGCTGAAAATAGCCAATCTACAAGGTAAAATTAGACTAAAACTAATACTTTTCAGGTGACTAAATTATGACTAAAACTAAATGACATTTTATTCAAAAGACTATGACTAAAACTAAGTCAAAATTTGCTGTCAAAAACAACACTGGTTGAGCGTGAGCGAGCGAGTTTTAAAATGAGTCTGAGCGGCGGTGGAGCGAGGATTTTCCTCCTCCTCTCCAAGCCGATCCTATTGGGACCGTCTGAACTCTCACGCAGACGGTCACAGTGCAGAGTGAGTCCACCCGGCACCGCGGAGGGGAGAGCAGACAGAGAATTCCCTTGATCAAGATTTCACTCAAGTCAAATGTATCCATCATCATCCACACAAGTAGGCTATGTTTATAATAATAAATAGCCTTGTGTCAGTTAAGTTATGTATCACTACCACCAGCCAGTCGTGCGCGCGAGTGGAGAGAGGCGCATTCGAGAGAGCTGGCAGAGAGCGCTGATTAGGCTGGCAACGGGTCTGGAGGTGAAACAAAGCTATTCATATCACAACCCCATATTTTATGAGGGAATGTTATTTGGCGACTCCATCGTGCCCCCCCCTCCTCACCTCCACGTCCCACGTCCCCGCCACCCACTCGCGTTCGAAAAGCAAAAGCCAAAACATGTTTCCAAACAAGCCATAACCACAGCGTTTTGTCAACATTTTTGGAATGTTTGGATATGCTCTGATTGTTTCTGAAACAGTCATGCGTTTTAACGACAAGAGAATACTCTGATCTGCTCTGGTGCCATCAGAGAGAATTTGAAAACCACCCATAAGCGTGTACCTCCGCACGCGTTACGCCCCCCCGGTGATGCTCCTTAACTCATTCTGTGCCAGATGCCAAAATGGCTCCAAGGTAGCTGTGCCGAGATTTTGTATGTTTTTCTTTACTATGCAATGAAAAAAAAAGATTTTTTTTTATATATTTTTTTCCCCCACAGAAACAGACACAGTTGTTGTGATTCAGTGGCAAAAAGAATTTTGGCAATCGGACAAATGGTTCCAGAGATAGAGCTGTTTGAATGAAAAAAAGTGTCCATCCACTAGAATGGACACGCATGAACACACATTTTCTCAATCAGCTAAATGAGGGAGCGAACACACAAACAGAGAAAAGCATCTCTCTGATCTCAGGTCATTTTGACATCTTTAGAAAAAAGAAAAAAAAAAATTTTTTTTTTCTTTTTTTCTATGTAAAAAACACAAAAACCGTCATAAGCCGTCATTGGCACACAGGGCTATTGGAAAAAAACGGTCATAAGCAGTCATTGGCACAGAATGAGTTAATGTCAGGTGAAAAGAAGATGGTGGCATGACGGATCGGGTATCGGAGGAGACCCGTTGTTGTCTTCACCCTCCCAATGAGTACTATGGGGATTAGCAGGGATGGGTCTAGAGCATGGGGAATGGGGGAATTGGCTTAACTAAATTGGGTATATGGAGGGGATAAAATGTTTTTTTTTATTGTCTTTCATGGGCAGGGTCTCTCTTCTTTGTACTAAATTTGTATGTACCGTGATGGCCTCAGGTCTCGTGCTAATTTGTACCAATGATTACTGTGATGGGAATGGGACTTGGGGTGTCATCAATATGTGTACCTGCCACATTATGACACTGTACTTTAATAAAAAAGATTTGAAAAGAAAGAAAGAAAACCACCCATAAGCAGATTATTGATAAAGTTTACTCAGAAACATCCATGGCCTGGCGGTTACACCCCACGACTGACAGATCCGCAGAGATCTGCACTCCGACAAGCACACTTTTCTAGTGTTCGACCTGCCGCTCCCTGTGTGTGTGTCTGTTCTACTGTTTTATGCTACAATGCTACTATTCTGTGTTTGTGTTTGTGTTATTGCCACTGTGTGTGTGTAGCTGTTGGATCTGAAGCTGACTGTAGACGGCCTGGAGAAGGAGAGAGATTTCTACTTTGGCAAACTGAGAGATATTGAGCTGATCTGTCAGGAACATGAAAGTAGTGAAGTCGGCCCCATACTCAGCAAAATCCTGGACGTACTCTACGCCACAGAGGTAAAACACGTACATCTATACATGCATGCAACAAAAAAAAAGTCTCACTCAAAGTCTGTGCAATATTTATGTGCAATATTGTAAATCTTGTAATAACTCATTAGCAATAATAGTTTGCGATATTGCTGAGGTAAATGTATAGAGCATCGTACAAGTAGCCAGTTCCAGTTATTTGTAAATGTCGTATACTGTATGTTAACATTTTCCCCAAAGTAACTTAAACATTATTGAACTTAGCTTTTTGTTCATTAATCAATCTTTTCTCCATTGACTGGCTAGACTTTACAAATGAATCCACGTCTTTAGAATGCATTAAAGTAGTAGTGGTAGTGTAACTTTGATAAAGCAAATGATATTTACTATATTTGATTACCCATCTCATATCAAGCAAATTTAAGCACACAAATGCAAGTTGAGTTGCATAGCGTTTTGAAATTAATGTCTTCTTTTAAAATCAAATAAACCATCATGCTTTGGAAAAATCATGCCAAGTATGGTGTGAATCACATTCAGTGGGCTAAACATGCAGAACTACCAGTTATGCTTCCTCTAAATGAACACTGGATTTGACTGTGTACATGATTGTCTCGTATCATGTAGTGACGTGACACCTTGACCTTCCTTGGCAGGATGGCTTCGCACCGCCAGAAGATGAGGATGTTGAAGAGGGGGCCAAGGGAGACGAAGAGGAGTACTGAGTACCTCTTATTCTCTCCATCACCATCTCTCCACCTCCCCATCCCCTTCCTCCCTCCCTCCCTCCCTCCCTCTCAGTCTTCCTCGTCTCTCCCTCACCTGCTCATGATTGTCATCCCCCCCTTTCCTTTTATACACCTCTTTGGCTGTCCACATGCACTACAATATGACTTTGTCAACATAAACTCTAGTGGAGGACACCTAATCCAGACCTGCCTGGACGGACCAGAGTTCGGCTATAACTCTATACTTAAAAATCCGTTTTGTGAGCGTTGGCCGTGGCCGTGCTAGTTCAGCCCGGCAAGGCTAACCACCAAGCGCGCTTGTCTGTCTGAGATTAACGGCAATGGAGATGACAGGGTTCTTCCAGCACTGGCAAGCCGGACAGCCAACGGTGCTATCCAACTTTCTGTCTGTCTCATTCACCAGGATTCTCCCCAGTATCTTTTGACTAGAGGTGGTCCTTGGGTGACGTCAACAATTTTATCTATTCAATATCAATTGTAAAGTTGGCTGGTTCAAAATGTAGATTTTTGAGCGTACAGTGACATTGTTCTGCAGTTTGGGGAGAATCCTGCACAGAAACACATTGAACATATCTCATGATGATGACACGTGAACTTTACAGGAAAGAGTTCAGCACACAACTGTGTCACATAAATAGTTATCATTCAGAGGTAACTACACTACTTCGTAAAGTATGTTGTTCTTAACCAAGTTGTCCCACCAGAGAGGATTAAGCTGCTCTGACTGCTTTTTTTTTTTTTACGAGACAGCATGATGTATTTATTTATTTATAGTTTTTCTTGTATTAATCCGCTCTTTACATTTTCACTTTCTGAGATAAACAGGGCTTTGGTTTGGAGGAAATTGATGGTGTTGCACTAACTGTAGCAAAACAAACCAATTGAAACTATCCACAATGCCAACATGCAGTGACTGGCTGCAAGCCAGAAAGATACAGGAAGATGGTATTTTGTATTTTTACATTGTTTTAAATCCTACAGTTTTAATTTTTTATTTTGCATTGAGTGGCTTAATGGCAAAGAGAGACATCAGTGTAAAACGTGTGTAAAATTTATCAGAAAAGGCCAGAGAAATGTCAGTCTTTGTAGCTATATAAATGAACAAATGTAAAAAAAAAAAATGTAAGAAAAGAAAATGAGACTGGTGTTAATGAAATAATGTTTGTTTTCCTTCGAGTTTTAGCTGCTATCTCTATTTTTAAGTTGCCGTATTTAATTGACAGAGTTTTGATATGTTGCTTAGCGTTAAAACGCCACAGCGGCTGCCTAGGACGTAGTGGGTGGTGTGCTTTATTGTGATTGACAGCCAGGCTGGGCTGTTCGGGGCCGGTCGGGAGAGAACACGTCAACATCCATCCTCTCTCACTGTGTCGTCATGGCAGCCATGTTATAAACCTGCATCGTTCAGAGTTGTTGCAGAGATTAAATAAAGGATTGGGGGTCTCAACTCTCAAGCCCAGTTGGAATGAAAGTTGTGTGCTCTTTTCTTCACGGAAGCAAGACTTAACTTCTCAGTGTGGTACTGCATTTTGCCTGGTTTTGTTATGCTAGACTCTGCAGGGGTGGGCAACGTTGATGATGGCGAGGGCCACTATATTTCCACCTTCACTCCAGAGGGCCACATTGCATATTGCTACGTCCAACTTTGTCATTCTAGTATCTCATACAAAAGAAGCAAAAATTGCTGATCTACAAGCTCAATTGGAGCTTGTAGATCGGCTATAATGTATTTTTATTTTTTAATTGGAATCCTGAAATGTATCATTTTGATTTAATTTCACATTTAGTTATATACTCATGTTAACTTTATGAACCTGAATACAAATACATTGGACATAAAAAAATACATTTTAATACTACTATACTATACGTCATTAAGCTACTAGTATAGACTGACGGAATTAAAACAGGTCATGTTTGGAATTGTAACAGCTGGAATCAATAATATATCAGTATTAAGGTATTAACCTGTGGGCTCCATTAAGTGAAGGTGAGGGCCGCATGTGGCCCCCGGGCTGCCAGTTGACCATGTATGTGCTAGAGCAAGATCCTTTCCACTAACCTGTCCAATATGGTAGGTATGGCTACCTACCATATTGCCTACTATCCTGTTACCAAATAACTCATTCTACAAATCTGCGGCCATCTTAGTTTTCTTTTATACATTGTATACATGTACAGTATTTTCTGGACTATAAGGCGCACCTGACTATAAGGCGCACTGTCAATGAATGGTCTATTTTCAAACTGTTTTCATATATAAGGCGCACCTGACTATAAGGCGCACATAATAGACGCTACCGTTGCGTTATGCATCCAACAGATGGAGCTGTGCTAAAGGGAATGTCAATGTCAATGAATGATCCATATATAAGGTGCACTGGACTATAAGGCGCACTGTAGTTTTTTGAGAAAATTAAAGGCTTTTAAGTGCGCCTTATAGTCCGGAAAATACGGTAGGTCATATTCCTTGCAGTAGGGCCTATTTTGCAATTTTTTGTTGGGGCTTCATTTTTAAGAAACCGACAGATTTTTCCCCATATACTGTTAAATTGGAAGAAATCAAATGGTAAATGGTGCATTTATATAGCGCTTTTATCCAAGGCGCTTTACATAGATTGTGCATTACATTCACCCATTCACACACACATTCATACACTGGTGGCGGAGGAAACCATGCAAGGCACCAACCAACCTACTCACTGGGAGCAATTAGGGGTTTCAGAGTCTTGCTCAAGGACCCTTCGACATTAACTCAGGGGGAGCCCGGGATTCGAACTGGGAACTCTTTGAGAACCCTTCGTGCTCTAATAACAGTTTCTCTACCCCTGAGCTATGCCGCCCCCAAATGAAGCATTCGCTGCTTTACCACAAGGTTCCCTTTACTGTGAAGATCTGGATCAGATCTGAGGGCACATACATACAGTATGCTGAGTTTGATTCAGAAGATGTGTGCTTTACTGTGAAGATCTGGATCAGATCTGAGGGCACATACATACAGTATGCTGAGTTTGATTCAGAAGATGTGTGCTTTACTGTGAAGATCTGGATCAGATCTGAGGGCACATGATATGATATGATATGATATAGTACATACATACAGTATGCTGAGTTTGATTCAGAAGATGTGTGCCAGCCAGACATAATTGCTTCATTTGTCCGGCAAGGCAGCCAACAGCGATCTACACCCCTGGAAGGTGACCTCTTTCCCCCAGAGAAAACCTTGCAGTCCAACTCTAATTGGGCCATCAGGGCTGATGATGGAACCCTATAATGTAGGATTTCATAGTCATTCTATTCCGTAACTAATAGAAAATTCCAATATCCTTTTTTTCCTCCCATTTCTTTTTCTCTGGTTGTTTTGGTTAGATCCAAAATGCCTGTCTTGTGTCCACCAATCTCTTTCAATAGGCAAAAAACTATGCTAGAGATGGAAATAGGACAGATTTCAGATTAGGCTTGAGACTGTAAATCAGGTCAAAATATTCGATTTTTTCATTTTTTATTTAGATCGAAAAATGACTATCATTGTTCTGTTTGTCCACTCATCCAATTCAGATTGGATGAGTGGACTTTAATGAAATTATTGACTTGAATTGTCCAATTGTATTTATTTTATTTTATCAGATATTTGTTTTCTGAAAATCTCAATATCTCATTCTACAAATACGTGTCTGCTCTAACAGATCACATCAGGAAATGAGTATATATTGGAAAGCATTGCAGAATGGGTATGAGCACCGTAAATCATAATATTCTTTTGATTATGGCTTATCGGAGTAGAAGAAAACAAGAGGTGGTGGGTGTGAATGGCATCATGTCCTCATCTCAGACACTAACATGGGATCCCTCAAGAGGGTATTTAGGTCCTTTTTGAATTAAATCTTAACTACAGTACATGAAGACATTCTAGACCGTTCCTTTTCAACTCTCCTAGTATCTCATAACAAATCAGAGGTATACAATTATGGAATACTTATGTTGTCCCTCCATCATTCAAAACAGAGTTGAAACTCTTTGTATCTACAGTACTGTAGGTGTCTTTGAAGTTCAGCCAAGGAATAGTTACTGATAGCCTACTATTAGACAATACCTTATCAAACCTAATCAAAGAGTAATATAAATTGCCAAAAAGCCATGCTAAAAATAGAATGCTCTTGAGATATTGGCAGGGGCTCTTGTTCGCCCAGATCTTTCTGATTATGCCTGTCTGCACTGCCTGGAACACTAGCATCCCCAAGTGCTGAAAATAATAAAAGAAACTCACAGAATAAATGTGTTATGTTGATCCAAAAATTCATTTTCATTATTATTATGTGGAAAGATATCAATTAAATTCAAAACAATGTATGTGAAGTAAGTTTCAGAGACAGATGCCTGATTGCCTGGTTCCAACTGTGCTTGAGAAAAGTTTCCATATCCCATTAAACCATCAATTCAACCTGGGAAAAGAAGACTATACTTTATATATATCAATAATTTATTTTTATTTTAACACATTTTTTTTTTATTTCGATTGATTGAATACTTTATGTTTATATGTTTGTATTAATTTGTGTTTATTAGGTTTGCAAAGGTTAACAAAAAGGATAAAGAACACAAAAGGCTTGTTTAAATTGGGGTCCATTTTTTCTCAGTTCATACATTTAAAAAATTCAAATAGTCCAATAAAATGACAAAAAAGGAAGTTTATAACGGTGCAGCATCACAGGGTGGTGTAGTGACGTCAAGCCGACAAGAGGAGACGTGGCACGGGGAAGGCAACGGCTTTTTAAACCATCATCACGGCACGCACGCAGTACGCACACACACACACACACACTGTGTTAACGTTCACCCAACACACACTGTAGGCTGGAGGAAGAAGCAGCAGCCACACACATAACCAAACATCCATCCATATTCCCCTCCTTTAAAAAACGAACAAAAATGGCTTCGAACAGCAACAGTAACGGCTCGTCGGCGGCGGCAGCGACCGGCAAGTGGGAGGTGGTGAAAGGCAACAAGAAGAGCAGCAACCCTGGAGGGGGAAAAGTCAAGTCCGGCGGCGGTGGGGGAGCAAGGAAAGCCCTGACCGAGTCTAACCTGCTGTCCCGACGTAAGTAGGCTAATAATGTCTTCTTAATCTTAGCCCGTCATGTTTCACCCTCAACATCACGACCAGTGAGGTTTTCATAACGCAACGGGTTGAGCTACAAACGTCAGAGTTTAAAAAAATAAAGTGCTTACCCGAGTCTCCTTTTACTCAGAAATGATGCCGTTTAACGATAATTACATGCCGCTCCCGTATTGTTTAATAAAAAGCATTTTTACCCTCTTATCCCCTGCATTTCCCCCTCTAGTGGAAAGTCGCGTCATCGCCGTTCGCTCACTGTAGTGAACGGCGATGATGCGATGACGAGACTCTCCACTAGAGGGGGAAATACAGGGGATAAGAGGGTAAAATTGCTTTTTTATTAAACAATCCGGGAGCGGCATGTAATTATCGTTGAACGGCGTCATTTCTGAGTAAAAGGAGACTCGGGTAAGCACTTTATTTTTGAAATCTGACGTTTTTGTAGCTCAAACCGTTGCATTATGAAAACCTCACTGGTCGCGAGGTTGAGGGGGAAACATGACCGTCATGTATTCAGGGCTAGCTATGACTAATCTGTCACAGTGGATCTCAGGGACCCTGTTGGGGGTCCTTTATGGGGGTCTAAATAGACCCATACAAGTCTGTAACTCTTGACAGTGTACAAATGGAACCAAATGAACCCTAACGGGTCCACTTGGTTCCATTTGTACACTGTCAGAGTTAAGGGGAGACCTAGTTGAAATGTGAACGTTTGGTTTGAGAAACCCTGGGCTAATGTGGCAGCCTGCCTCACCCCTAACTGACGTCCGTCCGTCCGTCCATTCATTCATTTAAAACACGAGAGGAGACGTAATGAACGACAAAATCATTTTAAACACAAAAGAATATACCAAAGTAACCTGATTTAGGCCCGTTTGATTACATGTGTATACTCTTGACTCGAGTTATAGGAATGGATGAAGTACACAACTGTTGTTGGACGTTGCTTTAGCATCCAAGCTGGGGACAGCAACTGCTTCTGTTTTTTAACGGTCAACTTAATCGTCGCTCGACAGGAAAACGACGTCAAGTTCAACCGAAACAAACTTTAACGCTGCTTGTGTCGACACTTCTTTTTTTTTTAAAGAAAATATGTCGTTTTTGTAAAGTGTAAAAATATATTGTGGAGGTTATTATAGGCTCCTTGCTCTCGTGCTAGCTTGATGCTCAGGTTCATTCCACAGGGTAGGCATTCGTTCAGACATCCGTCTGTCTGTCTGTCTGTCTGTCTGTCTGTCTGTCTGTCTGTATGGTTAGCAGCACTACACTGTTACGGTATTTAAATCGAAACTCCAATTTAATAAAGACAACCTTTTAGTGTCTCATCATGTCACAACCTGCCTCCCCTCCTCAAGAAGTGCTAGTAAGTGAAGTAGCTGCTATCTGGTCAGTTAGCATGTGGAGGGGGTTTGCTAGCAGTGTGTCAACAAATGAAACGTCATCACAGTTAGCAATAACGTTAAGATGTCACAGCTATCACTGTAGCCTGTTCTAGTCCAGCTCCAGTCATAATTTCTATTATCATTGTAGTTGTTCTGGGACTGGGAGATAACATTCAACTCCATAAATTGCAGCTGTATCCTAATATTCGAAGAAACACACAATGACAGCTGTCACATTTGTTGCTGAGTGCCTGAGTGGGCCTGCCTGTGCAAGCGACTTGTGTTGTACAGCAGTGTTTCTCAACCTTTTTTCTGCATGGGCACACTTTTCATGTCCCAAGAATCCATGGGCACACCAACAGATAAAGTACTATGTTCTATCCGTCTGTCTTTCAATGTTATATGAGATACTTAAAGTGTGGTTCCTGTGGAAATAAGCCTCGGCTTTCTAGGATCTCCTTTTAGTTGACCTTGTACCAGTGATTTGTACTGTCATGAAACTGTACTTTTTTCTATTGCAAACTTCTAATAAATTCTTCAATCAATCAATCAAAACATAACACGGGGGTGTAAATAGATTCGTCACTGTCGGGAAGAAACCTTGTATTTCCAAGTTTCAAATTTGTACGTTTCTTCGCAAAGTAAAGTCCTGCTTCATCATACAAGGCTGTCGCACAAAAGTAGTGAAAACAGCAGATCTACAAGCTGTAGATCGGTTGTTTTCACTAGTTTAAATCATTTTTAAAATGTTAAATAGGGCACACCAAAGGTCCCCAGGCACAGTGGTTGAAAAACACAACAGAAGAGCGACAAAGAAGAGAGAGAAATAATATATGTTATTGAACAACAGAATCACATTGACAAGTGCAAACTGGCCAAGAGGCAGAAACATTACACAGGCTTGCCAAGTTGCCACATATGAAATATATGTAGGCTGGAGGAGTTGTAGTCACTCACTACCTCAGGCCAGGCCCAGTGCCAGTGGCAACTGCGGGCAGACAGATAAACGGGGTGACTTGGGGTCTTTTGCTTACAACCTCTATATTCAAAAGACAATCAATTCAAGAATTTGTTCCCTCCCTGGTCAGAGAAATCGGGAGGTGGGTGTCAGGCTTAATCGCCTTTAACATTTTCGCCAGGTCTTTTCGCGGGGCACTTTTGCCGTGGAGGAGAGTGTTTTCACCTAACCTATCTGGCCGTTTCACCGCCGTTGAAGAGCCATTTCGCCCACGCTGTCCATGGTTCCATATTACCCTTGTCATTTACATATTATTTTGACTGTGACAGTGGTGTCCAGTGGCGTCAGTTCAGAAAAAGCTAAGGTATGGCAACATGTTGCCATACCTTATCCACAGGGGGGTCCGCTCACTATCCCGACTATCCGCTGTTCCGACGCGTCGGCAGGTTAGTTACTTAGCGTAAGGCAGGTTAGTTATTTAGCGTAAGGCAGGTTAGTTACTTAGCGTCGGCAGGTTAGTTACTGAGGTAAAGTTTTCTGAGGTTAGGTTTAGGGTTGGGGGTAGAGTTAGGGTTAGTTTTATGTTGCCATACCTTAGCTTTTTTTTTACTGACGCCACTGGCACTCTGAGCTGCCCAGTCTGTGCTCTCTGCATACGCATCAGAGAGAAATAACATCGTGCTTTAGGAGGACCGGACTGTGGACTTTTTGCCCTGTGCAAAGCCCTAAATGATTCCAATAGTTTTAACTTCTAATCTGTAGCCTATTAATGTGATTTCTATGGAGTGGCATTGCATAGGATAGCCGTCACCGTTGTTTGACAGGTAACACCACTGGCAAGCAAACATGGACAGTCTGAGGGTAGGCAAAATGGCTCTTCAACAGCGGTGAATCGACCAGACAGGCCTGGTGAAAAGGCTCTCCTCCACGGTGAAAAAGCCACGCGAAAAGACCAAATGCGTGAAGGCGAAAATGTTATAGGCGAAAGTGCTGGTGACCGGGAGGTGCACTCCACACCCCTGTGTAAACGGTGTACTGTGTTAAAGGGCGTTGCTAGATAATTCACTTGGCAAAAGCTAATTCATGATTATAATGATCAGACCTACTATCTCTGTGGCTGATACTTGTTTGTGCACCACCTTTATCAGATAATCAGTTGGTCCAAAGTCTATGTGACTTTTGGCAATAGGGGAGCACGGTTGTGTGTCATAGTCTGGAAGCTTAATAAGGACACAGCAAGGAGTTCAGGGTATTACGTTTAGGCTACAACAACTACAATTTTCACATGCTATGCTTCAGGAAAAGAATATGAACCACACCAAAAATAGGATTTGGGGAGGTGCAGGTCTTTATAAGTTCTCAGGTGGAAGCTGCTATAGCCTATGTGTTTCTTACTGTACATTTAAAAGTGAAAAACATCAGTCAGGGATAGTAAAGTATGATTGAATATTAGTATAAAATAAAGAATATGTGACCAGTTTTGACTGCAAAGAAGCTACTATGAAAGACTTGCACTGTAAAGATAATGGACACGCCGGCTGTGTCCACTGAATCAACTCCTGAACCAACGGCTGTCACCCCTAAGGAAACCTGTTTTTTGTCTCTGTCTCTGCAAGTTCAAGTAGTAAACATTTCTTATGGATTGTTATTTTTGGAGCTCTCAGAGCTTCGTGTGGATTAGCCTATTATAATAGAAAAAAGAGTGAGAATCTCTTGACTGATGGAAAGTTGGCATCGGTCAGATGTTTTGAAAACATCTGACTTGCAAAACAGGCAATGGGAAGAGGAGGACGTATTGGCTTATGCGTGAATCCTAAAGCCACTACCATACAGTTAGGTTCTTGTAAAGGAGCGCTTGTTTTCGGTGGAGATGAGATGACGGAGGCGCACTGTTTCAGGCAACCTTGAGCCATGTGAGACACCGCAGAGCGAGCGGTAGTGAGCGAGTCGCCGCGTCGAGCGTTGCGAAGGTCGCATGCGACGGCGCGCCTCTGTCATGGCTTCGGCACCTCCGCGCGGTCCAAGTGAGCACAACGGAGCGCTCCCTACCTCCGGTTCAGCCAATCACAAGCTTCCGTGGGCAGAGCTTAACTGTGTCATGGTGGGTTTTAGATACACACGGTTCTTACTGTCCTACAGGAGGAGGGATGTGTCTGTTTGTGTCTATAAATGTGAGCCATAAATATGAGCCATTCTAAAAGGTATTCTTCTGCTAGTGTGAGAATCCATACCAGGCCACTCTGCTGGGGGCCACATTGGGTGAACGCCGGCAAACGCCTACTCAAATTACACACACATAGAGAGTAGTCTATCATCACAATGCCAACAGGACGTATTCTAAGGCAAGCTTCCCACCTCACCACACCATTGTAAGAACTTTTATATTTTCTCGCAGATAACCTCCTTGAAAAGTTTAACCTTGTGTCGTGTTTGAGAATGACAGAATGACGATTCATTTCTGGGTGTTATAGCATTCTTCTTTTCACTCCTGCTAACCTTTTTGAGATTGTTATTTTAACTTTGTATACAGTCACACACACACCTCTTATTTGTACCAAAGTACTTATGTGTCACTTTCAGTGTATGTGTATACTCTGATAAATATGCTGTTGGAGACTTTAAAATCTCAAGGTGAACAACGGTCCCAGCTTGCTGTAAAGACATTGTTGCTATGTGAGCAAACAAATAGAGAACCTTACCAGTGTGTTGCACAACAGGCCTCATCTTCAAATGCCATGCGCCATCACACTTAGGGCTGTCACGATATGACATTTTACATGACGATTAATTGACACTCAAATAATTGGCGATTAACGATTTAATTGTGTATTTGTCGTTGATAATTACATTTCTGTTTGGCTTTTAGGCTTTGAAGTTGCATATGGTAGATATGACACATAACCTAAATATACAAATACATTACTGACATATTACTGACAACTTACTACTTAAAAAATAACTTTGATAGTGGAAATAGATGCGACGCGTTGTGAGCTTGTAGATCTGCTATTTCCACTATTTTGGAAATGTTTCAACATTCACGATTATGACGATTATGACAAAATAATTGCGATAATGTCAAATAATCACGATTAGACGATTATGTAATAATTGTGACAGCCCTAATGCCATGCACCATCACACTACAACATACTATGTTCCGGGTCTGGGACCACACTACAGGACACGTTGAGTTGGTTGTATCAAATAGGAAATATCCTATTTGATCACAGTTCTTCAAGATTTCTGGTTATTTTAGGCAAGCGACAAAGTTGTGTGCATCAAGCTAAACTTAAGCCTAGTCGACAACCTCACTTTAAAATCAATCGTTGAATTCCATTCTTGAATTGGATCACACACTCATCAACACATGTGTTGTCTTGTTGGTTGGTGTCAGTCTGTGATGCAACGAACCCTTCTATGCCCCACATGAACTCTGTTTTCTACACTCACGCTCCCCAGATATAGCTTTAGCCATCTCAGCGTATAGAATGACCATGGGACAACTGCTAGTCACTGTCACCCTCTACTCAAGCACGGGGGAGTGAGTTTTCAGGCATGCATACATTCATGCAACGTCATTGGTGTTGCTACGTGAGACCTCCTCAATGATCCTGCTGAACAGTATTAAAGCTGTAATCCGTAACTTGCTTGTCTGCCCGGGTGGGATCTGAACCTTCAACCTGGGCCCCCAACACAAGCACTGGAATTTGGGGAAGGCAAAACATTCCATTTTCATTTGATGCAATACCTCTTGACTACCAGTAGTGGTCCTACCCAACCACTGTCTCTATTCTCTAAATGTCTCGATAGCAGAGCAGGGAGACGAGTCCACATCCAACCTCCACAGTTGTGTTGGTTGTTGTAAACATTTCTATTATCATAACCATACAGACTGATTTAAATGTTTTATTCACACAAAAAGTTATGGATTGCAGCTTTCTGCTCTAAAAGGAGTAGTTCACCCTCAAAATGACTTTTTTCTATTGATTACTCACGACATGGAGACTTGAGTTCAATAATATGTTTTTATATTTGTCGCATTCCTATGGCAATAATTAGATTACAATAAATGTACCCCCATTGATTCCGGATGGGGACCCGAATGCATTTGGGAAAATCAATGGGGGGAAATTTACTATAATAACATTTTTGTCTTGGGAATGCGACAATCACAAAAAAATATTATTGAACTCAAGTCTCCATGTCGTGAGTAATCAATTGAAAAAAAGTCATTTTGGGGTGAACTACTCCTTTAAGAGCAGAAAGCTGCAATCCATAACTTTTTGTGTGTTAACATTTCCCTTTGGTCATTTGGTGGAGCTAAACTGTATTCCTTTTTTAAAGATAAATAAAGATGAGATAAGACCTTTATTGATTCACACAGAGGGCAATTTAATTGTCATAACAGCAACAGCAGTGAGAAGAAAAAGTGAGCGGTAAGGTTAAGTAGGGCTGGCTGGGGAATTAACCGAAACAATAACCTACGTAATCTTAAATCATCAAGACGGTTTTTTTTATATTCTTTTATTCGTATTTTATACATAACAAAATTACATAAAGTTTACTTTAATATTTGCACTGGATCTCTGAATGAGTCGGCATATATTTCAGTAAATATAAATATACACATTGACTACATGAATGAATACTTATCAACAATGACTGAGTATACATATGGATATATGCATGAGGCTATCAACAGTGAATTAATATGATCATACAGTATACTTTATATACTGTATATATATTTCAGTCGTGATGAATATGTACATTTATCAACAGTCTATGTCCTAGTAGTTGATGTGCAAGTGCATAAGAGTCTATAGTATGCACGAGTCGGTATCGTAACGGTCTGAACAGTTATGTTGTCTAAAGTCAGTAACAGACAGTGAACAGTTAAGTGTTGAAGTGTTATCTCAGGCAACATCATTTCATTTAGCCATAGTGGGAGGGCAGAAAAGAGTAGAGGGGGAGGAGAGAGAGAGGCATGGAATGCCAGAGTTAATATGAATGTTCAGGACATGGTTTGGGGGTGGCAAATCTCAAAGCGTGATTCTAGAAGCCCACAAAAAGCTGAAAAAAGCTCTTGCGCTTTTTAAGCTACAAGCAAATGTAGTGTGCTGACATCTTTGTCACGGCCTCATTTTGTTTGTTTTGGCTTGTTTTTTCCAGCACCTCTGAAGACATCAGAGACGGTGTTCGAAGGCTTTGAGAAGATGGCCAAAAAGCAGAACAAGGAGCAGGTACCGCCCTCTGCCGAGTCTCAACAGAAGAAGCCCCCGTCAAACAAGATGCCCAAGAAGAATGTCTCCCCCGGCACCCCCACCCCCACACCTCACAAGAACCTGGAGGAGGCCTTCAAAGCTGTGAGTAATTCTCAAATAGCTGAGGACTTTATTTATTAGTAAAGGTTGGGTCATTGATTGTGTCAGAATAAATGTCATCTGATATAATCCCTGAGTTGGTCGGCTGAACATTCTTCTTTCTATAAAATGGGGGCATAATACGTGTCGAATGTGGGTTTTCAGCTACGTTTTGTTTGTGTCCATGTCCAGTTGATTTACACTAGCATGTCTAATATATGTGGTTAATTCTGCGAATTTCTCAATGAAACGGATGGTGTGTTGAAACTGTGATCAACTGCAAGGATGTTAGGTCAGGTATAAATAAGTTAAGGCTAATGTTTTCAAGTGAAACTTCATTTCTAGAGTACTAACTTACGTATTTCTAAGTGAAAAAGGGTAACAGGTGGGGAATATTTCAAAAAGACTCTCAAAAGACGCACAAATACAGCGATAATGCTGCAAGCAATTTGACAGAAAAGTATCACATGCTGGATCACAGTGTCATCATTGCATAATACACGGCTTTGTCTTTCCTCGGGAAAGTGTTTTCTTCTGGTGTTTCAGTCCGAGTGTATCAAAGGGTGCGTTCGGAAATGCGCACCGGGTGTGTGCTCGGTGTAGTGAGTGCCTAAACCCAACCCTAATCCTAACCCTAACCTCAGTAAAACTATGCCTAACCCTAACCTTAACCTCAGTAAAACTATGCCTAAACCTAACCCTAACCTTAACCTCAGTAAAACTATGCCTAAACCTAACCCTAACCACACCCGGTGCGCATTTCCAAACTCACCCTTTGATACACTCGGACTGAATCACCAGCAAAAAACACTCTCCCGTCTTTCCTCACCATCTCTTAACTGTACCATCTTTTCTCTCCCCCTGTGGCCCTGGGTGTCGTTCTCTCCCCCTGTGGCCCTGGGTGTCCTTCTCCCCCCCCCCCCCCCCTGTGGCCCTGGGTGTCCTTC
This sequence comes from Nannobrachium achirus, assembly GCF_963921795.1. Classification (NCBI taxonomy): domain Eukaryota; kingdom Metazoa; phylum Chordata; class Actinopteri; order Myctophiformes; family Myctophidae; genus Nannobrachium; species Nannobrachium achirus. Next base: position 60,954,985 of record NC_137823.1, read on the forward strand.
TCTCTCAGCTGGATGTTGGGGAGCTGAAGCAGCAGTTGGTGCGCAGTCAGGCCTTGTTCCCAGAGAACCCGTCGGTGTGGGTTAAAGACCTGGCAGGATACCTCAACATCAAGCTGAACGCTCCGGACCCCGAGCCCACACTCAGCAGCTACGCTCACGGTCAGCCAGCTTTTTTATTGAGCCGTCCATTTAGCTTTTGCAACACAGTGCCTTCAATCGACATTGTAGTGCAGGGGTCTTCAACGTTTTAAAGCCAGGGACCCCTTAGCTGATAGAGAGATGAAGCAGGGACCCCACAACCCATAGATTCCATATAGTTTTGACAGCACAATCGTCAGTGTATTTTGGATTCATGTCAATTTGTGTTTTCAGATATTTAACCACTTGAACCGTCAATACTTATAAAACTTGTACTTTTCACTCTGTACTTAGTCAGGTCTTTTTCCCCTCTACACCAAACCTCTTTGCCGAAAATAGCCGATCTACAAGCTCACAACGCCTTGCGCTGCTGCGAGGCGTTGTGAGCTTGTAGATCAGCTATTTTTGGCTAAAGTTCTCCCAATATGGACGTAAGGGTTCAAGTGGTTAATATAAATAAGGAGAAAAAAAGTTTCTATCACAAAGATTTGGAGGATCCCCTGTAGTAACTCTGAGGAGCCCCTAGGGGTCCCGGATCCCCTGTTGAAGACACCGGCACTAGTGTAATTGGTGTACTCCCGCGACGTGCATCAAACCCGGGAAGGGACACTAAACTAAAGCCAAACACTGCTACACTCAACCCCCCTTTGATCACGTATCCAGTCCAGTCAAATATGAAATGGTATACAGTACATTTCAACACTCAGTTTCATGTAATATCATATGTCTTTTGTTCCCAGACTACCCATACTGCCTTACAGGAAAAGAACTAAGAAGTGTTATCAAGGGCCTCATGGTGCGATGCAGCGACACTCTGCCAGACTTCTTTGACCACTGTGTGTACACCATGCTCAGGGAGCTGGACAGACAAACAGGTACAGTAGATGGCATTGATTATGTTTGGAGTATAAATTATTGGCTTTTGTGGCTTTGTGTAGGGGGACACTCAATGCCAATGACGTCTCATGACTGCTTTTTTCAATGGGCCCATTTCTTTTTTTTTTTTTAAGATGTCAAAATGACCTGAGATCAGATAGATGCTTTTCTCCGTTTGTGTGTTGGCTCCCTCGTTTAGCTGATTGAGAGACACTTTTTTTTAATTCAAACTGCTCTATCTCTGGAACCATTTGTCTGATTGACAAAATTATTTTTGCCACTGAATCACAACAACTGTGTCTGTTTTTTTTCATTGCATAGTAAAGAAAAACATACAAAATCCTGGCACATCTACCTTGGGGCCATTTTGGCCCTTGGCACAGAAAGAGTTGTTAAGAGTGCATAACATGCACTCGAAAAGCCTTTTGTTTTCCTCTAAACATTTCTGACACTCCTAACAGTGCACACAGAGAGGCACTAGAATGACTCGGTGAAGATGTAACATCACATATTAAGCACAACTTTCATCCCTTTTCTTTTATCTTTATGCAGGAGAGCCACTGCATGGCTACAGACTTTGCATTCAGGCAATCCTACAGGACAAGCCCAGGATAGCCACCCAAAGCCTTCCGGAGGTGAGTTTAGTTTAAGGGCCATTTATAGTTACGTATGGTTGATTTTGTGTACGTTTTTGGGTGAGACAGTACGTACGGTAGTTACGTTGGGTGAGACAGTACGTACGGTAGTTACGTCGACATACATAGTTGCTCTATGCGTTATGTACGTGCCGACCCACTCTCCGCTCCAATTCTGCTCCCGTTGGAGCCGCGCGCCACATGGAGGGGATCTTCTGCACAGCACACACGTGTAAAAACCGAAGCATTTTTAGCCAAAATATGTAGAACCACAGAATTTCTTGACCCGACGACCCGACGTGATGTTTTGTAACAGTCTGGACTGGTTCTGCAGCTGCTGTCTGTCGCAACATTATCGCGGTAAATGCAACTCCGCGAGGGTACAGATTTAACCACCCAGACTGAGTAATAATAACGACACAGTGCACTGCACCCATCTCGCTTTTGGATGAGAGGCGGTGTGAGTGTGTGCGCGTGCGTTTGTGTGTATGTATTCTCATGCCAATGCACAGCCGTTCCTGTGAGGAATGACGTCTTCTTGGTTGCAATGACGTTCCCTTTTTTACCGTTTCTTGCTAAAATTATATTTCTTGTTGGGACACATATAGTTTGTTTCTGAACTGCTGTTATAAGTAATTGTCCTCACTACTGCCACGGTTGACAAAAGTTCGCCACGGCCGGGTAGTTCAAGCGTACGTACGTTTTTATCGGTTTTGATCCGTCAGGTTGAGTGTTGTCCGTAAGGTTACGGAGACAAACAATTACATCCGGACCTACGGAGCAACCGGATTAAATGACTCTCCCCCTCCGTTTCTTGTGTATTTCTGCGGTCCTTATGTATTACTATGCATGGTACTTTAGTTGTATTTCTTTTTTATGTCTCTAGCACTGCTCCACTGCCCTTGACTGCTGCCCTCTCAGTATCGGTGCCTTGTTAAGCAACACATTGTAATGTGGATATTCAGCCCACAACCAAAGTCTGTACTCACTTGAATCAATTTGAATGATCATTCACTGCTAGTAACAAAAAATCCTTCAACATTTTCATTTTTGTCATTGATTAATAGGTTTAGGGATTAGGGATGTATCAGGTCAGCGTGACAAAAATGTAAAATGCAAAGATAGATTGCTTGATTGCTAGTAGTTAATCACCTTACTGTACCATTGTTTTGTTTGTTTGTTTGGGTGGAAAATGATTACATAGATTTATCAAATAATCAAAAAATAAATTGAAAGATGAATCAATAAAAATAATTTATTTTCAGTCCTAATGTTTGCCATTATCTACTTCTGGCTATCAGTTGTTCATCTGCAGTGACCTCTCTAACACTTTGACATTCCTGTCTCCTCTCCCTGTTCATCCCCTGTAGTATCTGGAGTTGTTGAGGTCCGTTCAGAACCGTCCAGCAAAGTGTCTGACCATTATGTGGGCTTTGGGGCAGGCAGGATTTTACGACCTCAGCCAAGGACTACGAGGTGATGCATAACAAATCCTATAGTTCAGGGGTCTTCAACGTTTTCAGGCCAAGGACCCTTTAGTTTGAAGAGAGATGAAGCAGGGACCCCCCACAACCTTTTTCATAGATTCCATATAGTTTCATCGTTTGAACGCACAATCATCAGGGTATTTTGGATGTCAATTAGTGTTTTCAGATATTTAACCACTTGAGCTGTCATTACCTAATAAACTTGACCTTTTACTCTGTACTTAGTCTGCTCTTTTTCCCCTCTACACCAAACTCCTTTGCCGAAAATAGCTGATCTACAAGCTCACAACGCCTCGCGCTGCGAGGCGTTGTGAGCTTGTAGATCTGCTATTTTTGGTAAAAGTTCTCTGAATATGGACACTAGGGTTCAAGTGGTTAATATAAAAAAGGAGTCCTCTGAGGACCCCCTGTTGAAGACCCCTGCTATAATTCTTTCAGGCTTCTGTCTGAATGAATGAACCGATCGCTCTGTCTGTCTGTGTGTCTTTCTTGCTCCCCTCTCCTCCACTTTCCCAACCGCGTTGTGGTGAAAGTGTTCCTGGTGGGTGTTCTGGGTCAAAGTGCTAATGAAATGGGTGCCAAACTCACCCCTGCCAGCCAAACAGCTGCTGCCACATCACTTTACTACATGTCAGCAGCCTTGCTTTTGAAGAGCCCTTGGTGACGACATGAAACCTTCTATGGCAGGGGTCTTCAACGTTTTCAGGCCAAGGACCCCTTCGTGGAGAGAGAGAGAGATGAAGCAGGGACCCCCACAACCTGTTCATAGATTCCATATAGTTTAATCGTTTGACAGCACAATCATCAGTGTATTTTGGATTCATATAAATTTGTGCTCGAGCCGTTGTGAGCTTGTAGATCTGCTATTTTTGGCTAAAGTTCTTAGAATATGGACACTAGGGTTCAGTGAAGTTTCCTATTCAAGATGAACGCAATCTCCTCTCCAACGTTTGGGAAGTCTTTGTGAATAGTGAACATTATCCAAAAGAAACGCTTTCGTTCAGCATTTTTGCTGACTTTCACTGGATCATTTAAATAAATGGGGTTTGAATAAACTTGCACAACAGGAGTGTGGGGCAAAGGAAAGCATGAGCATACACAGCAGCACTGCACCTACTCAATTGAAATGCAGAGAATAATAACCTAACCTGATGGCATGGAGGAGTTTGGTTTGTTCTGACAAAATATTGTTCTTGTTTCAGTGTGGCTGGGTATCATGCTGCCTGTGCTGGGAGTGAAGTCTCTGTCATCCTATGCCATCTCATATCTGGAACGGCTTCTCTTGTAAGTGTCTGTGTTAAACTTAAATCTAGCATTATAGATGAAAATGTTCAGGGAAAAGAAAAAAACATTTTGAATGAAAACATTTAAAATGTGATTCTTCTGTGATCGTAAGTCTGTATCCATATTGGGTTTTGCTTTTGCTTTTTATCCAAGACTTCATGCTAACCTGACCAAGGGATTTGGCATCATGGGACCAAAGGAGTTCTTCCCTCTGCTGGATTTCGCCTTCATGCCCAAGAACGCGCTGTCATCAAGGTAAATGTTAACCAATGCAAACTCTGATGCATCAGTTGTTTCTGTTTAGATGCTTATCACATTACCACTAGTGGGAGAAATATGTAACAAAAATAGGCTAATGTGTTCACTTCCGGCAGAAAGCGTGAAAATTTGCACCTAGGGGTATTTTTGTGCGCCGAATTCAAAAATTGACGGTCCCAAGCACTTTTCCCATGGGATCTGGTGGCTCTAGTTCACTTGCCATACTAGGGAAAAAAGACCCCCCAAAAGATCTTCTTTAAATAGCATGTGAGGGGTCTATCTAGGGGGTTTTCATGATTCTGAATCCATTGCAAGCATTTGTTTTGCACGAAAAACATTCCTTGGGCTAAAAATGGACCCTACACAACTGTGAAAAGTGATGAGTCATGACTCAACACTAAACCATAGTTTTGTGGGGTCCATTTCTTGCCCAAGGAATGTTTTTTGTGCAAAACAAATGCTTGGAATGGATTCAGAATCACGAAAACCCCCTAGATAGACCCCTCACATGCTATTTAAAGAATATTTTTGGGGGGTCCTTTTTTCCCTGTATGGTAAGTGAATTAGAGAAAAGTGAATTTGAGAAAAGTGCTTGGAACCGTCAATTTTTGAATTCAGCACACACAAATACCCCTAGGTGCAAATTTTCACGCTTTCTGCCGGAAGTGAACACCTTTTTCACATATTTCTCCCACTACACTTAAACCCGAGCGCTCTGTCCTTGTTGGCATCAGTCTTTGAAACACAGAGACCGGACACAGCTAAGAGGTTGCTGTGTGCATCGTGAACATCATGAGACATTCTAGTGATGTTACTGTTGTACTGCTTTAGTGATGTTACCGTTGTACTGCTTTTGTTCGGCTGGAATCCAGTCTTTTTCAGGTCATTTCAGGTAATGTACTGTATTATCGTCTTGTGTGTAGCCTCCAGGAGCAGCTAAGACGTCTGTACCCTCGTCTGAAAGTTCTAGCATTCGGGGCCAAGCCTGAGAGCATGTTGCACACCTACCTACCCTCCTTCCTGTCCAGAGCCACCCCACACTGCCCCGAGGACATGAAGAGAGAGGTGAGACTCTGTCTTGTACACATTATCGCAGCCCCAACTGTCAATTATCTTAATAATGATTCAATTACCTTTACGATTAATTAAATAATCGAAAAGCATGTTTATATATCTCTGCTGTCGGGCCGAAAACTCCTAACTCCAAAATGTTAATTTTCGGGAAAATGAGCTCAAGTGGAGTTAGGAGGTTTTGACCGAAGGGCGTTTTACTACTTTTCATTGGTTCAATATTATTTTAACCAACACACAGACGTAAAGGGTGTTCAATAGCACATATTTATGAAAAAAAGAGAGGGCCAAGGGTGGAGTTAGCTGGTTTGGCAGAAAGCGTGGAGTTAGGAGGTTTTGTCCCAAGCACTTTTTACTACTTTCCATTGGTTCAATATTATTTTAACCAACACTCAGATGTAAAGGGTGTTCAATAGCCCTGATTAGCCCTGATTTATGCAAAGAAAACCAAAAACCTCAAAAATGGAGTTAAGAGGTTTTGGCCAGGCAGTGACATAGTGTATATAGCAATGTGAAAACTAAAATATACTGCAATTGATTTTCTATAATCGACTAAATCTATTAGTCTGATTAATCACCTCGAGTTTCTCGAGTGTCAATAATGGAAATAGCCAATCTGCAAGCTCACAATGCTCTGCATACACCCCTATATAAGTGTACACCACTGGCCAGAATCACCAATATACAGTGTTCACTATCTCAAACTGAAGCTATAGCTATTAAAGTATTTTTGACGGCATAGTTAGTGTTTCTGCCGTCAGTGTAAAAGGAAAAGAAGAATTATGTTTAACCTTCTCTCTCCACCCCTCTTCTTCTGTCATTCTTCCAGCTGCTCACCAGTATGACAGAGTGTCTGTGTGTGGATGTTCAGAGTCTGGGAGTGTGGAGGCAGCTGTACACCAAACACTTACCACAGTCCAGGTGGGTTATAGCATTCATTTATCCACAACAATAAAAGATATGCACTCCGCACAGTCAAGAATAAAATGTAATGTGAAGCAATGTGTCGGTCATTTATACCTTCCTCAGGAACGCACCTGCTTAAAAACGTACGTTTTTAATATAGGAGTGTGAAAGATTTTCTAAAAATGGGTGTGCTACGGATCTGCTTCTACATTTTCCGTTAAAAGAACACTCAGGATCTTACAGAGTTTGTAAAGTGTAATTATGATTTCACAATCTGCACTTTCACCTCAGGAATTTGTATATGAAGTAAGAAGTGAATGTGAAACAAATTAACCAAAACCAAATTGTTGCTTGGTTTCCACATCCTTACATTCCTCTCTACCCTTCTCTGTTCCAGCCTACTGTTGAACCATCTACTTAAGTCTTGGAATGTCTTACCACCAAAGGTATGATCCCTGGCTGCTATGAGCGAGTCTGATGCTTTGTGAGGCAAATACAGATGAGGAGGACTTGCAATGTTCTTATGGCGTGTTTCTTCTTGAATATTTTTAGTTGCGCAAGAACCTTCAGGAAACAATCCAGTCATTCAGAGTGACCAACGAGGAGATGAGAGACACTGTAGACTCTCAGGACCTCCAGGAGTGCAACAGCCTATGCCAAGTAAGACCCAACGAACAAACACGGCCATATCCAGATTATCCACTCGAGTAGGGTCAATTCTGTCGTAAAATCAAGCCTGGGTTTTTACTATTTCAAATTGTATTTTGAATATAGATTTGAGCTGATCTTTAGTTTTGAGCCTAATGTGCACAATGCACAATATGAATTAAATTAATTAAATTAATAATATCTTAACTTAATTAAATGTTTGCAGCTGTTAAAGTTGTAAAGTTGTAATTTCAGTCACAGTTGGCTACAAATAGGACTGAATTATTTGACATTGTTTGATACTGATTTATGGGATTCAGTACCCTAAAGTGTGTAAAAAGTTTTTAATTTTTTTCCATTTTCCCCCCTTTTAACCATCTTTACACAATCTTGCAATTTAGCTTTTGTAGCAGATTTAAGCCCGCCGATAGCCCCATACCCATGCCTAGTTACGGAAATTCACCCCGAAATGTCTTCAGACTTATGCAAATATGCAGGGTATTTAGATGGTTGTGTGACTGAATATTGGATTGTACAATTATTGAACCTTTTGTTTATCAATACCCTGTGTGTCTCTCTCTCTCTTTCCAGAATCTTCAGGTGAAAATGCGTGGTCTAGGATTCCCCTGGTCCAGGCTGCTCATGGCTGTGCTGGTGTTCGCCGCAGGTTTCATCGCTCATGACATCAGGTCTCATGGCTCCTTCACAGGTCTGTAATGGGATCTAATAGCTCACAGTCACAACACGACCTGTTGTTGAGATACGTTGTGAGCTTGTAGATTGTGCATCTGCTATTTTCGCCAAATGTTCGTCCCACAATAAGTTCCCTAGGGTTCATGTGGTTAAGGCTAGATTCATTTAGTTATTGATTGGAATATAAAAATCTAAAATGTATGCTCAGATCATTCAGAAGTTTCATAACCTCTTAGTTTTTCACATTTTGGGTGTATATCCAGAGACCTGGCCAAGACATGATAAGACATTTGCTTGTAAGTCATGGATGTTAGTTTGTTGGATATTTGTTTTTCTCAGAATAGACCAAACGAGATTGTGACATGTAACCTTTCACCAACTTGTCTGTCTGCCGTCTCATTGCCAACTAGAAGCAGTGCCCTCCCGAGCACAGGTCTCCCCCATGCCTTCGGCTGGTGGAGACAATAAAGCAGAAAGGCCTATAAGAAATGATTTCCACTGTATGCTGTGACGTTGTCTTGTGCTCTGTGTGACATCATGTGCATGTTGTGCGTTCCAGATTCCACCACAGCCAGGTATCTGCACAGCTCAGGAGTGACAGCTGTGTCCCTGCAGGCCTGGAGCAAGGTGACCCTGTACTCCAAACAAGGATTCAGGTACGTGCTCACAGACATATTGGAGGTCTCAACGTAAGATTCAGTGTCCTTTCCAGTCAGCTTGTCTTTGGCATGCTGCCCACAAACGGTGCTGCTTCCAAGGTAGGAGGGCTGTCTGTGACAACTAGCAACGGTTCAGTTTCTGCTGTGATGGTAAGCAGGCTTTGTTGCAGAGGATGGCTGTTTTTCTTGCCTTTATTGATAGTTCAGTGTAGAGACAGGAAATGAATCTCTGCTGTCGGGCCGAAACCTCCTAACTCCAAGATGTTAATTTTCGGGAAAATGAGCTCAAGTGGAGTTTTTGACCGAAGGGCTTTTTACTACTTTTCATTGGTTCACTATTATTTTAACCAACACACAGACGTAAAGGGTGTTCAATAGCATATATTTATGAATAAAAGAGAGGGCCAAAGGGTGGAGTTAGCTGGTTTGGCAGAAAGTGGGGAGTTAGGACTTAGGAGGTTTTGTCCCAAGCACTTTTTACTACTTTCCATTGGTTCAATATTATTTTAACCAACACTCAGCTGTAAAGGGTGTTCAATAGCCCTGATTTATGCAAAAAAAAAATCAAAAACCTCAAATGCAGTTAAAGGGGAAGACCACCCATTTTCAATATTGAACTATGTCATTAATATACCTTAGGAGTTGTGTGGAAATAGGAATACAGTTCCCCCTCTTCTGTGTTGCCTAGAACTGGAGGATTGATTTTGGGGTTTGTATTGTAAATTACAACTTGATGACATCACACATTGTACTTTAAAATACAAACCCCAAAATCAATCCTCCAGTTCTAGGCAACACAGAAGGGGGGGAACTTTTTTTCTATTTCCACACAACTCCTCTAAGGTATATTAATGACATATTTCAATATTGAAAATGGGTGGTCTTCCCCTTTAAGAGGTTTTGGCCAGACAGTGATGAAATACATTGTGTATGGAAACAGGAGGTGGGGAGAGAGTCGGTGCGTGACATGCACCAATTCCCACATAACAGCCTATATAATACGTGCCTTAGCCACTCGGCTCTCTGTGCCCATTGTGGCAGATGATAGTTTTTGTACCTTTTTTTTTATATTGTTTATTCAGTCGATCCCACTTCTCACAAGACTCGCAAGAAGAAAAACTATCTACTTGCTTGCATTGTAGAGTAAATGAACCCTGTTGAAGGCAGATATATTGCAACTTAATTGCCAATGCATTAGTCAATACAACAATGGCTTTTCGTCCGGTGAGAAAAGGCAGTGCCTTTGGATTTCTCAATTAACTTTTGCCTGCAATAGAGAGGAGTACTTTTCTATCAATTTCTGTTCTAAATGCTAGATTCAAATAGGTGTGTGTGTGTGTGTGTGTGTGTGCGTGTGCGTGTGTGTGCGCGCGTGCTGTCCTCACAGCTGGTTGGAGACGAACACTCCTTACTACTACTCAGAGAGTGTACGTGTGCTGGGTCCGCTCATGGAGCAGGGATTAGAAAAGACCAAGGCCGCTGCCATCTTCATCTCGGAACAAAGCACCCAGCTCATCCTCTGGGTCAGGGAAAACACACCTCTGTTCATAGAATGGGTAAGGAGATGTGTGCACAGGTTGCATTTTGCTAGCACATAACAAAAAACCACCACAAGACACCAATCGTATGTAAAGCACTTAATGAACTCTGTCTGTGAGAGTATTCTATATAAATATAATGTATTTACTTACTTAAATAACCACTGAACCAATTGAACCCTAGCATCTCTATTCTGGGGCTAACATTCAGTGAAAAAGGCAGATCTACAAGCTTGTATAGAACCCTTCAGAATCCAGTCAGTTGGGTATAGTGTATTATACTTTGTCGTATGAAGGTGTCACTCGTGTGGCAAAAATAACAGGTCTGCAAGCTCAAGTGTTGCAATGTCACATGTTGTTCACTTGTAGACGGGCTATTTATTTTTAATGTTTGACATTTATTAAAGGTGTCTATAATGACATGCTCTATCTACATAGAGACACCAGGAAAGTAGTTAAATGGTCTCACTGTCATGGATATACAGTATTACTATTTTCTGTTAACAATTTTGCTGCCATTTTAAACATAGCTGTAGTAAGCAGCTGCCAAATTGTCCTTACCTTTTAACGTGGGCACGCGCACGCATCGTGCACAATCTGTGCGCGACTCATCTAGTAGACGTGTAGACTCGTTGACAGCTTTCGAATAAAAAAAACCCCATTGAAATAGACATATCCGTTGCCACGCTGTATCCCTGCTTATCTGCCAGTGTTTACATGAAAAAACATTGAAAAAAGCCAACTGTGCGCTATGGTAACACATGGACACGTACGCGCACAAAATGCACGATATGTGCGGGGATCATAATCCAGGTGTGTAGAGACTGGATCAAAGTTTCCAAACGCAAAAATCGGATTGAAAAACAAGCTTTCCATCGTCGAGTAGCTTCGCGGCCAGTTACAATGTAAACCAATGGAGGCGGGACTATGGCCCAGGCTCAGACCGGATACGGAAAGCTAGATCCGGTCCAAACGGGAAATACGACCGGATACAGTTAGGGGGCGGGCCTAAAGTCTCCGAAACGGATATATACAGAGATCATACTTTTAATCGTTTCATAATGATTAAAGCTAATTAAATTTCCGGGAACGACGGGCATCGCAGAGAGGTACAGCGGGAAATCCCCGGTTTCAACGGGGATCGCAGAGTATGAGTTAATGTGTTTGCTTGCCTCCCCTGAAGGTGAACACCAACACTCCAGACAGTGTGTGGCAGGTGCTGGAGTACCTGAAGGAGCTGTTGATCCTGCTGCGTGATAACTACATACTGCCTGCGCTGGCGTACACGGCTGAACTGCTGCAGCGGGTGTGGAGCAGCCTACAGGACTCCTGCAAGTCAGTACTCACAAAACATGGCCTTCTGTCAATCTAATTCAGTGTTTCTCAACCTTTTTTCTGCATGGGCACACTTTTCATGTCCCAAGAATCCATGGGCACACCAACATAATACGGGGGTGTAAATATCGTCACTGTCGGGAAGAAACCTTGTATCTCCAAGTTTCAAATGTGTACCTTTCTTCGCAAAGCAAAGCCCTGCTTCATCATACAAGGCTGTCGCACAACAGTAGTGAAAACAGCAGATCTACAAGCACACAACGCCTCGCACCGCGAGGCGTTGTGTGCTTGTAGATCGGCTGTTTTCACTAGTTTAAATCATTTTTAAAATGATAAATACAATACTGGCTTTCAATCAGTTTCAAGGGGCACACTTGACCCTTCTCAGGGGCACACCAAAGGTCCCCAGGCACAGTGGTTGAGAAACACTGATCTAATTCACCCTGGCTTTGCCAGCCTTCTGGTTGTTCTCTGACTGAGCAACCAGCAGGCTATTTCTGCCTTCTTCTGCCCTGGTTCCTGGTTATGGTGGTTTATGTTGAATTTGCTAAAACATGACATGCCCAGTCACTATTACTACACCTGAGATGCTCCTTTTTACTGACGGCAAGTTTAAAATAATACACAGAATATCAATACGAAGAAACTGAAAAACACGTTATTTCAATGGTAGCGGATGGAGAGAAATATGTTTTGTCCAACCAAGAAACGGCAACCAATGGGTGCGAAGAGGGGGCACACAACCATGGGCGGGACTTGACAAAGGGTCAATTCAAAAATAATTTGGGTCACTTTAATTTTGTTTCCAAGCACAACATGCTGTGCGTGTATCTGTCTTTTGATGTGTGTGTGTGTGTGTGTGTGTGTGTGTGTGTGTGTGTGTGTGTGTGTGTGTGTGTGTGTGTGTGTGTGTGTGTGTGTGTGTGTGTGTGTGTGTGTGTGTGTGTGTGTGTGTGTGTGTGTGTGTGTGTGTGTGTGTGTGTGTGTGTGTGTGTGTGTGTGTGTGTGTGTGTGTGTCATTGCAGTGGGGAAGTATCGGTGTCGTGTCTACAGAGCCACGCTGTGAACTTCACCAGCTCAACGTGGCACCTCCTCCAAGACACCACAGCTGCCGTCAAGACCTGGGCACAGGAGCTGTGGACACCAGCATGATCTAAGAGTACAGATGCTCATTGGTCTTACACACAAACACACACACACACACATATACACACACACGTTCCACACACACACACACACACACCCGCCGGCCCAATGTGAGTCTGCCTTCGTCTCTAAGCCGTGACGGGACACCGATGTTCTCGAGTCGAAATAAGCAAGACTCCTAACAAAAACAAAGGACCTCTTTTGTCTTTTTTTTCTTTTTTTTTTTTGGGCAAACTTTTTATCAATCCGCTTGTCATTTTATAGTTGTTTTCTTTTTCTACCAACATATTTTTGTCAGGGTTGGACACAGAGGTCTTCTCTCTCTGTCTCTCTCTCTTCTCTTCTCTCCTCTCCTCTGAGTTTTCTACTGCAAATTTCACCTGTGCTCTTTAAATTCCGGGTTATAGATGTATGTGAATTTATAGAGCGCTTTAGGTTTATAGATGATTTATAAAAGCATTTTTTTATTTATAAATAATTAAAACAAAATGTATTTCTGTGAAAACACGCTGAAGGGCAGCATAAAGACTTAAAGAATATATCCCTCCCAGACTACTTAAAGCAGCTGCAGAGCCTCCTTTTTGTTTGGTCTGCACAACACTTGAGGGTGAGCCAAGTCTCCCCCAGCTTAACCCTAACCGACCAGAAAGACTGATCGGATACAGTATGTTTGTCCGTGTGTGGTTGTTTGTGTTCGAGTCAGGTATGTGCAAAGCCTCCATCAAGCCACTTAAAGGACCCCCCCCCCCCCCCCCCCCAAGCGGACCATTAACAATGCAAAGCCTTCATGAGGCCGTGAAGAAATATGTTGAAGTATGGAGGAGGGGGGGTCACATCCGCTGGCCTGATTGACTCCCTCAGAAGATGATGGGGGGGGGGGGAGAAATAAACAAAACGGAGGCTGGACAGCCGACTGTTTGAGGACGGTCGAGGTGTCTCAGAAATAGGGCTGTCACGATTAATACATAATCGTTTAATCGCAATTATTTTGTCATAATCGTCATAATCGCTTACATGTTGAAAAATGTTCATATTTTCAAACATTTTAAAAATTAGTAGAAATAGCAGCTCGCTTGTAGATCGGCTATTTCCGCTATCGATGTTCTTTTTTTTAAGTATAACGTTGTAAAATATGTCAGTAATTGATTGATAATTTTCAACTACAAAAAACACAATTAAATCGTTAATCGCAATTATTTCATTGTCAATTAATCGTCATGCAAAATGTCATTAATCGTGACAGCCCTAGGGAGGAATAAACAAAACGGTGGCTGGACAGCCACTGAGGACAATGGAGGTGTCTCAGAATGTGAGTGGAGAGGACTCCACCTTGCCCCCTACTGGTCATCCAGTCCCCTCTTCTGATCTCACTTCATCCCTGCTCTTCCTCCTCTTACCTGGAAGCCAGACTGAGCTGAAGAGAGGGGCACCGATGCTGTGGATGATGACTACTACTGCTGCTGCTTCTTTATGGCTAATCTGGGCTTCATACTTGAAGGCTAGTTTGGATCTCTGTGTATAAATGTGTGTGCATGATGGATCTGCATGTTTGTTTTTGGTGATGGGGTAGTAATCAACCTCATGCCCGCCTCCACCTCGTATGCCACAGTGCGACAGTTTAGTTCCTTTTTGCCCCTCCTCCACATGGCAGACCGTCTGCCACAGCAAACCTTTTCAGATCAGCTACATTTCCTGACCCCTTCCTGGTCAAAAAGAGATATGTTTGGACGGATACAGCAATCGTTAATTTGTTTTACGTTGTAATGTAAATGATTTATAATAAAGTATTCAACCCTGTTCAGTGCCTTGGAATCAATGTCATTATATTATCTGTGCTCCTAATCTGTCACAATATGTCTGGAGTTTGACCCACCCACACATCTACTCAAAGAGCAATCAATAATAGAGCTTACTTCAAAACCTTAAGTGTAGTTTGTGCGACACCGCCACCTGGTGTCCAGAATAATAATAAACTATACTTTCAGTTACTGTACACAAATTTGCAATACTATTTTAAAGTACAAAAATGTAAATAACTTAAATGTTTTTGTTTCCCTCTATATAGCATGTCACTTAATGACCATAAAGCGTTTAGCTCAAAGAATGTGGAAGTAGGACTAGTAGGATGCCAAAAGAAAAAGTGGTGGAATAAAGAGGCAACTAATGTGAGCTAAGTGACAATGATTAGAATGTGAAGAGAACAAAGGATAAGATAAAATGTGCACTGAAGTGTGTGTGTGTGTGTGTGTGTGTGTGTGTGTGTGTGTGTGTGTGTGTGTGTGTGTGTGTGTGTGTGTGTGTGTGTGTGTGTGTGTGTGTGTGTGTGTGTGTGTGTGTGTGTGTGTGTGTGTGTGTGTGTGTGTGTGTGTGTGTGTGTGTGTGTGTGTGTGTGTGTGTGTGTGTGTACTTTCCCCTTTTAATCCAAATATGGAGATGACTGATGCACAGATGACTGATGTCATACAGAGGCCCTCACCTACTCTGCAACAAGTAGAGGTGGAAAATACCCAAGTATTTACCATTTTCAGTCATTTTACTTGACAATGCAGCAGCATACTGTAGTTAAAATCACACCTGTGTGAGGTGAGCGGTGGTATCAACACAACATGCGTGCATAGGCCTGTCCTTGTATGGGCCGTTCTGTCTGTGACATCAGTTATCTCCATACATGGAGATCCGTGCTCATACACACATACACACAAAGCCAGACGTAGGAGTGGTTAGCACCACTCAGAAATCGCACCCGTGCGAAGTCAGCGCATGGTATCAAAACCGACGCATCTCCTTGTATGGACCGTTCTGTCAGAGAGAGATCAGCTGTGGTGGTGAAGGCCTCTGCATACCTTCTATGACGTTAGTCTCGTACTAGACATTATGGACATACACACAAAGCCAGACGTAGGAACGGTTAAAATTGCAGCAGCACCAGCGTGAAGTGAGCGGTATCAAACATGACACATGCATATATCCTTGAATGGGCCGTTCTGTCAGTGACATCAGCTGTGGTGATGTCACTCTCTTGTGTGTACCTTCTATGACATTAGTCGCATGCTCATACACACAAAGCCATACATAGGAGCAGTTAGCACCGCTCAAAAAGTGGATTATATTCTTGAGTGGTGTTAACTGCTCCTAAAGGTGAATTTGCGCTTTTGCAGCCGACCCAGTCGTTTTACCTATTTTTAGGTCACGACCGATTTGTATGGGTCACGAGTGACGACTAAAGTCAAAATAAAAAAATATAGATCTATATTTCAAAATGTTTTTTTAATATATATCTTTTTGAAATAATTTTACACACTTTAAAACAAACAAACAAATCTGAGAAATTCCATAAAAAAATAATAAAAATAGAAAAGTAGTGAAAATAGTCGATCTACAAGATCGCAACATGGCGCGAAGCTTCACTATAGTTTGGTTCCCGCCGTCCGGGCAATCTTCTAATCTCTCTCTCTACTACTTGACTGTGACAGGTTGCTTGACCCGGTGACATTCCTAACACTGGGGGCCGGTGTCATCAAGTCCCAAGCCCAGTGGAGGTATTTTATGACTTTTCAGCTGCCTGGAACAGGGACGTGCTGGCCATTGGGAAAAGCGGGACAACTCGCGAACGGCCGGTTCATTCCCGGCCGGTCCAGGCCGGCCATTAGGAAAAAAATCAAAATAAAATGTCGCCTTCGTTCCATTTTGGGGGCTGGGCGGCCAACAAAGTAAATTGTCACTGTCGGGCAGAAACCTTGTATCTCCAAGTTTCAAATTTGTAAATCTTTTCGCAAAGCAAAGCCCTGCTTCATCATACAAGGCCGTCGCACAAAAGTAGTGAAAACAGCAGATCTACAAGCACACAACGCCTCGCGGTGCGAGGCGTTGTGTGCTTGTAGATCGGCTGTTTTCACTAGTTTAAATCATTTTTAAAATGATAAATACAAAACAACCGGTTTTGGACATAAAAGGTTTCCACCCGACAACAACAAAATATAACTCATGTAATTGGCCCACTGGTAGGAACAGAGGCAATAATAGATCCTTCTCTGTTCCTTCCAGCTGTCAGACCGGCCTCATAATCAGCAGCTGCTCTGTTCCTCTTTCCACAGGGAACTGCTGTATTCTTCTGTGAACACTGAAAATAGCCTCTCATTCTCAGATATGAATTCACAAAATGTGGGGAGAATGGCCCAAAACAAAATCACAAAATGATTGGTCTGTTTTGGATGATTTAGCTGCAGACAAAGCACAGACATAGCCTGGTTAATAAACCAGACTGCACAACACCACCCCCTGTTGGTAGTGGTGGTGTTGAACGAAGTGTGTGATAGAGTCTGACGCTTGCAGTCAGGCTAGCACAGACAGGCCCTCTTCTCCCTCCAGATTGGCCCTAGCTCCCCGTCTCCATCTTGTAACCGTGTTTTTCCAGCTCTGCTCTGAGTTGACTGGAGAAGTCATCCTCTACGTTGTCATCGTCCCAGTTGTCCTCCCACACGTGAGCGTCTTCATCTTCGTCCAGCCCTGTCCAGTCCTCAACCGGGAATTCATCAAACTCATCGTCCTCCTCCAATCCCAGATCTACAGGCTGCTTCTTATCTGTCATCCTGACCTTTTCTTCTGCTTTTTCTGGCACAAATAACTAGCTTACCAAGAAAGCAATCGATGAATAAAGGATATCGATTTAACAAGCTCAACAATGGAGAAATGATGCAGGTCGGGGTTAAATAGGCTACCGATGACCTATGACATATACAGTATACACTGAGCCCCGCCCCTTAGTTACTGTTGCTAAGGAAAGGTTTGCATCCGATTTGTGGCAAAAGCTACCAGAGTAGCTCAAAACAGGATATCCCTCACTTGTTATTGGAAAGTGTCAATGAATAATATACTGTTCCTGCACTGATTGAAGAGTAATGTTTAGGTAGCAGCATAATACAGTAGACAATAGAAATTTGATTTTATCTTAACTAACACCAGTACCCTTTACTTAGGCCAATTCAGGATAACTCCATATGTGGCCAATAACATCATTTTGTGACATCACATGCCCATATTTGGACAAACAAAACAAAAAAGTGTTAACCCATTTAGACCTGAGGCCAATTCTAAATCCTGACAATACTAGCAACAACACAAAAATATGTTCCCATCCTGAAGGGTAAAAAAGGAGTTCCTGGGACCATCAGCTTGTTGGAGCAGCTCTGTGTCTGTGTACAGTTAGGATCAGACAGCTGATAAATAGCGGTCAATGTCATAAGCGCATTCCTGAAAAAAAGAAAGAAAACACCCAAAAGAGGTGCTCTGATCAGACCTGCTAAAGGCGGCCAGTCAAGGTGGACACAACTTTTTGTGTGCTTCTTAAAGACGGATGCCGTGATATATTTTCACCTAAAACATGATCATCAGGTATTTTTTTCTCTCAAAAAAGTAAAATTATGTTTTTAAGTTGCCACACCCACCTGTTCATTAAGTATACCTGGTTTTTACCTCAGCACAACCGACGCCCACAGCTGCTGTACGATAAGACGTTTTTCCAGAGTTCTGCCGTGTGCTGCGCGCGCGCGCACACACACACATGCTTTTGAAACTGATATTATCCTAGATAAAGTATGTTCTATCCGTCTGTCTTTCAATGTTATATGAGATACTTAAAGTGTGGTTCCTGTGGAAATAAGCCTCGGCTTTCTAGGATCTCCTTTTAGTTGACCTTGTACCAGTGATTTGTACTGTCATAAAACTGTACTTTTTTCTATTGCAAACTTCTAATAAATTCTTCAATCAATCAAAAAACACACACACGCAGGGGCCTTTTACTCCAAAAGAACCTTGGTTCAAGAACCAGTGCCGTTCAACTTTCTTGGAACCTTGGTTCGTTCTTGCAAACCAGCCGCGAACCGGCTTGCGATGCGATTCCACCAGAGCCATTGTCCCCCAGTTCAGATGGTGGTTCACTGGAAACAACCTTTACGGTTCAGAACCAACTCGGTTCTCGGTGTAAAAGCTCACCTCTGGTTCAACCGTTCATCCCATTGGCGGGAGAAAGAACCTGAACCGGTTGTTTTCCGGTCGAAAAGTGCCCAAATAGGTGCTGCTTAACAGCAACCATAACTGCTTGACACGGCAGTCATAGTTGACTCTCTGAGGAATCTGTCTATAAGGGGAGGGGATGACTTTAGTGTGTCACTAAAGCGGTGTATTTTGATTGGGCCTTTTGACTCAGAGGCTTTCAGCTTTCAGGAAGAAACCAAAAATACACAGGGAAGGCACATTTGCATATTATAACCACACCCAGCCGGGGGTCTATTGGAGTGATGTCAATCTGGCTAGCCATCGTCAAAGAAAAGGTCGGTTTCACTTTCGCAGCAATGCAGAAGTCTGTAATCGAGAGACTAGAGTGATGTTAACTCCATAGACACATACTACAGAAAACAGAAAAAAGTACCAAACTATGGCACCACCTCTTTGAGCCAATTGATGATGTCATCGGCCTTCCTACCAGCAGAGTAGGCTTTGGGTGAGCCCTTTTCTCCCGCCTTGAAGAGCTTGATGGTGGGATATCCACGCACTCCGTATTCGTTGGCCATCTCCATTTCCTTGGTGGCGTCTACCTTGCCCAGGCGGATCTCTGACCCCTCTGCCCTCAGCATTCTGGCCGCCTTGGCGTACTCCGGGGCCAGGCGCTTGCAGTGACCGCACCACGGGGCGTAGAACTCCACCAGGATGTTGGGGTGAGCTTTCAGCGCCGCGTCAAAGTTACTCTTCTTCAGCACCAGGACAACCTCTTCTTCAGTGATGCTCACCGGCCGCCGCAACCTGATGTGTACAAGCCAACAGCTGGCCACAACCAGGATAAGGATTATGAGAAACCTTTTCAACATGATTACCGATTGTTTAATAAACACCCACTGAGATTTTTGGGAATTTATATAGGCCTGCATATAATGACAGTGATATCATAGTGATGATGACGTCCTCAAGTCTAGCATTATGTGCTTGGCTACATGGAGGTGTTGTAGAGCTATTCCTAAATAGTATCGTCACTGTCTGGCCAAAACCTCTTAACTCCATTGTTGAGGTTTTTGACTTTTTGTCATAAACCAGGGCTATTGAACACCCTTTACATCTGATTGTTGGTTAAAACTAGACCAGGTCAACCTGGTTGTGCCAGACCCCCTGTCTGTCATCATCATTTATGACATCATGCCTTTTGTAGGCATGTCATCATCATGTCATCATCATATATACCCTTTATATAGAAAACCCGGACAGACCGACATTTGCTTATGTAGGCCTACCCATTTCATGGGTCTGGCAATAATATTGAACCAATGGAAAGTATTAAAATGTGCTTGGGACAAAGCCTCCTAAGTCCTAACTCCCCACTTTCTGCCAAACCAGCTAACTCCACCTTTGCTTTGGCCCTCTCTTTTATTCATAAATAAGTGCTATTGAACACCCTTTATGTCTGTGTGTTGGTTAAAATAATATTGAACCAATGAAAAGTAGTAAAAAGCCCTTCGGTCAAAAGCTCCTAACTCCACTAGAGCTCATTTTCCCGAAAATTAACATTTTGGAGTTAGGAGGAGGTTTCGGCCCGACAGCAGAGATATAATAAGACTTAATTTGTGTGGTTGCTTTAGGCTCGGTCTGAGATTGTTTTGTCAGCAAACAAAAGTGAACCTGCTTTTTGTTCACCAGAAAAGTAAAGCTTTTGGTCATGCTTCAGTTCACATGACATCACAATATAATAATATACATGGTAAGACAGAATTCAGGGTTGGGTTTTGTCCTTGTTTTACCGGGTTTCTACAGTTTATTCTTTTACCTGAGGTCCTTGTAACCTCGCCTACCAGTCTTTCTGAGAGAAAGCCTGGTTCGTTCACAACAGACCGCTTGGTTTCCGCCTAAAGCGCGGAAACCACTAGAAGAAGCGGCGTCGCTTTGATTTAGCCATAAATTATAACTACCAGGAGAGGATGCTAATATGCGGAGGTTATGTCTCTCCTGGAGTTATAAGCCAGAGTCATATGGCTCTCGCTGGTTGAGCCCCAACGTCCATACTACGCTCAAAACATGTACATATCAATAAGTTGCTCACCGATCCGTCGAAACAGCTTTATATCTACCGGACGGCACACTCGTTGGCATGTGTTAGTCCATATGTTTCTAATAAATTAATGTTTACTAAAACTTCTCCGAGACTCACGTTTCCTCGTCGCCTTCAGAACGCTTCAGAACTACAGAACGTTGGAATACTTCCGCATACAAAAACGTAATGTCCTAGTATGAGCGAATCGCAACGGCGATCAACGTCACGTGATATGTTTGGCCATTTTTACCCAAGCAGTTCAAAAACAAGGAAAGCGATGAGACTCGGTGAAGTTTTAGTAAACATTAATTTATTAGCAACATATGGACTAACACATGCCAACGAGTGTGCCGTCCCCGTCCGGTAGATATAAAGCTGTTTCGACGGATCGGTGAGCAACTTATTGATATGTACATGTTTTGAGCGTAGTATGGACGTTGGGGCTCAACCAGCGAGAGCCATGACTCTGGCTTATAACTCCAGGAGAGACATAACCTCCGCATATTAGCATCCTCTCCTGGTAGTTATAATTTATGGCTAGCTTTGATTTAGTCCCCCTCGTTTGTTTCCCCAATCACTATTAAAATGCTCGAGAAGCCTAGTGTAGTCTTGCCAGTCGCTACGAGTTGGACTAAAAGATGCACATACCAAACGATTTTTTTGAAAGCAAAACTACGCAGCATCAAGGTGTTTATTAGGTAGGCCCTAAAACTATGTCCTTGGGTGCAGGGGAATATTTTGGGTTAAAACTGAATCCGGTTGATAGTTCCGGCCAAAGTGTAGTCCGTCTAGGACTACAACATGACGTAAAGTGGTTTCCGCCCCCGACACCAGATCAAACCCCGTAAAGTGAAGTGATCCCAGACTAGGTCCTTGGGCTGGAATGGACGATCAAGTGCAAGTGCTATGAATGTTCTTCATAGGGGGAGGGAGCTTTTCAAGGCCCCCCCTACCTTGGACCCTAGTAACCCAGAGGCCTAGTAGGACCTACTGATTCTTTTGGGACTGTCCCTGTTTTGTTTCTTTTGTATCCTCTGAGACACAGATGGGGTAGACAAAAATGGTACTATTTAGTGAGGACAAATATGAATGAAATGAACATACAGTATAGGTTGAAAATGGGTAACATCGCCCTTTAAGAATATTCTCTTATACAGTAGGCCTAAATGTAGGCTACAAGAATTTGCCTATTAATAATAGGCTAATTAATCTTAACATTATACGTTTAATTAATGTTGTAAGTATCCAAGTTAAATTAAAGGCTATTGTAATATAAGGATACTTTAATTAAACTTAAAATGTAATGTATTTTTATTTAATTCTAGGTCTACAGATATTTGCAAAAGTGCTCTTAATTATCATGCTTTGCCACAGTGCCATTAATCTGAGTTCCCAGATATTTTCTTCGCCACTAGGGGGCGAAAAACAGTGCCATACACTAGCATTGACTGTATCTTAGCAACCACAAAGCGTCCTCCTAGTCGTAGCAACGGTAAAAATGGACGACAGGGAACAAGTTCGTCCTAAACGTATTTTTGTCAGCAATGTTGACACTTATTCCTCCAGACACATTGCAAAGGTAAAGTAAATATCAAATAGTGACCACTGACAATTATTCTAATTATTAATTGATTATTAGACTATTAATTGATATAAATTCCAACAGTTTTTGTCAACATGTACACCGGGAGAATTGTCCGAGGATGGAGACACGCCAGAGAACACTCCCGGAGAAGAACGCACACCTTATGACCACCACGGGACTTTTCAAATAGTCGGAACCGTCTCTTCTTTCAGCGAAGAAATAAGCAGTTTTCTTCGAGAACAGTATTTAGTGAGTGCAATAATTACTGCAATATATGCAAAAATAATGTAGCCTAATTTATTTTCAATGCACGCACACACAATTCCACAATTTTTGCCCATTTTGCAGTCGACAGAACGAGAGCAGTTACTGGAGCGCCTGGTGCAGTGTGACGCAGTGGTGTATAATATCTCAGAACATGCGACTGAAGAGCACATTGAAGAGGCGACCTGGGCTGTCACTGGTAAGAGCACTGAATGTAGCCTAGGACCATATGAGACAGGCTTGACTGAAACCAGATAGGCCTACTGTAACTGTCTAGGCCAGGGGTCTTCAACGTTTTCAGTCCAAGGACCCCTTATAGGCTCTTAGTCGAGGGAGAGATGAAGCGGGACCCCCACAACCCACAGATACCATATAGTGTCATCGTTTGACAGCACAATCTATTTTGGATTCATGTCAATTTGTGTTTTCAGATATTTAACCACTTGAACCGTCATTACTTAATAAAATTGACCTTTCACTCTGTACTTATAGTCAGGTTTGCTATGTTAAGAAATGTGTATTCGTTGGCTTTTTTTGGAGATTAGTAAAACTATACATTTTTGAAATCTTCAGAGCATGGGGAATCCAAAAATATTTGTTGGCATTTGCACAGACGCCTGCAAAGCCGCCATTTTGGACATTCAAAATGGCCGACATAAAATACACAATTTGTGCTATCTTGGCTTCTAGACATACATAGAAACTTAATTAAACATGCCAATCCTATGTTTTCTGGGTCAAGGAATCGAATGATAAATGATGTGTGTAAAATATTTTGGACCCCCACCCCCTTTTTGGGGGTTATCTATTTTGGGACCTCCCAGAACAGTACGCCAGCCAGTTAATGTCAGAGTTTTATAATATTAGAGTTGTTTTGTAGGTTTTAAAACATCCTGAGTTCATTTATTACACATTTAAAGCAGCCAGAATAACCTTTCTGATGTTTGGACCCCCAGATGGACCCCTGAGCCTATCTCAGTATTCGCTCTCCTGCTCCAGAACAATGGTAAATTAGATCATAACTGAACCATAAAAGTTGTTGTAGCTGGGCTTTGAAAACAAAAATGAGTAGTAGCAAATACCAGGGGTCTTCCACGGGGGTCCGGGACCCCTGGGGGATCCTCAGAGTTACTACAGGGGGCCTGCCAAATCTTGATGGGATCTTTTTTTTGTAACATTTGAAACTTTGAATGTTTTTTTATGTATCCAGGGTTTATGTATTGTACTTTGTTGGTTTATTAGTATTCCCAGTATTATTTATAACATTTTTGTGTTACAGTTATGGTTGATAGCTGTTACAGGGATTGCAATAATGAAAGTATTGCAACTTCTCACTTTGAGTTTGCAGAACAACGTGTCCATTTATTGCCCTGCACTCACACAACACCCCATCGTCACCCCAAAAGCTGCACCCTATCTTCCTAAAGAGCTCATGGTCAATTATGCCCAGAGATTCACTACAATACATGTCCTCCCTAATATTGACAGTGTCCACCATAGCATTTGCAGGGAGGAGTGCAAGGCAGGTTATTGAGCAGCTGCACTGCCCTTGCAACCTGCTTCTTGCAGACACATTTGATGAGCTCAAGTACTTCCTATATTTATGAGATAAAGAGAAGGATCTCAACGGAAATAAGCCTTGCCTTACCCAAGTTTCTGTTTAGTTGACCTTGTATCAGTGAACTGTACTGTCATGTACAACCTCTAACCTCTAATAAATACTTCAATCAATCAACAAAAAAAGGAGCAGGGAGGGCAAGACTCCCATACCCTCCACTCTCTGAATTCCATTTCTTCGATTGATGGAAGCTCAGGGCAATTTTTCAGGTATGACAAAGTAGGCATCTTAATACAATACCTGGGACATGATTTTGAGGAAGTGCACACATATGAAGAGGCTGATACCCTGATTCCTCATCAAGTCCTTGCCTCTGCTGCTTATGGTGCTTTGCAAGACATATGTGTTTGGTCAACCGACACTGATGTCCCCCTGCTGTTACTGAAATTTGCAACAGTCAAAGGTACAAAAAAAAAGAAGAAAAAGGAAATAGATATATTCAAGCAAGTTCAAGTTATTGGATGTCACAAATGTCAAGGGTTCCTTGGCTTACAGTATACAATTTTCTGGTGCCAGTCATTGGAGCATTTTGCATGCCATGTTTACAATTCAAAAGGTCCAACAACAACCCTGCGATTACTCAGATGGGAACTATTTCTGTCATAGTACTTGGAGGGTGAGATGCTACCTCCAACTCATGCTGCACTGCTAACATATATCCCCTTGTCAGCAAGTCACAATGCAGGATGAATCATACCTGACAAATAGCCCTGAGCTTCCACCAATCGAAGAAAATAGGTGGAATTTAGAGAGTGGAGGGTGTGTCCCAGTCAGGGGTATTGCTCTCCCTGCTCAAAAAAGCCTGCCTTTCACTATATGCTATGGTGGAGACTGTGTCAACACTATTAGGTTGGACATTGAAGAGGACAATGATGAAGACGAATAGATCCTGCATTTCTGAAATTACTGTATTGTAGTGAATCTCTTTGGGCATAATTGACCATGGGCTCTTTAAGAAGATAGGGTGAGGGTTCTGGGGTGACAATAACAAAGAGTTGTGTTGTGTTGTAAGTGTGAGTGCATTGCAATAAATGGACACGTTGTTCTGCGGCCTGAAGTGAGAAGTTGCAATACTTTCATTATTGCAATCCCTGCAGTAACAGCTATCAACCATAACACAAATGGTATAAATAATACTGAGAATACTAATAAACCAACAAAGTACAATACATAAACCCAGGCCAGGATACATAAAAAAACATTCAAAGTTTCAAATGTAAAAAAAAAAGATCCCATCAAGATTTGGCAGGCACCCTGTAGTAACTCTGAGGATCCCCCAGGGGTCCCGGACCCCCGTGGAAGACCCCTGGTATGTGCTACAACTAATTTTTGTTTTCAGAGCCCAGCTACAACAATCTTTATGGTTCAGTTATGATCTAATTTAACATTGTTCTGGTGCAGAGCGATTACTGAGATAGGCTCAGGGGTCCATCTGGGGGTCCCATATGAGGAAAGACTCCAACCAAACGTCAGAAAGGTTATTCTGGCTACTTTAAAAGTGTAATAAATGAACTCAGGTTGTTTTAAAACCTACAAAACAACTCTAATATCATGAAAATCTGACATTAACTGGCTGGCGTACTGTTCTGGGAGGTCCCAAAATAGATAACCCCCAGAAAGGGGGTGGGGGTTCAAAATATTTTACACCCATCATTTACTCATTTGATTGCTTGACCCAGAAAACATAGGATTGGCATGTTTAATTAAGTTTCTATGTTGTCTAGAAGCCAAGATAGCACAAATTGTGTATTTTATGTCGGCCATTTTGAACGTCCAAAATGGCGGCTTTACAGGTGTCTGTGCAAATGCCAACAAAGATTTTTGGATTCCCCATGCTCTGAAGATTTCAAAAATGTATAGTTTTACTAATCTCCAAAAAAAGCCAACAAAAATACATAGTGAAACTGACTATTAGTCTGCTCTTTTTCCCCCTCTACACCAAACCTCTTTGCCAAAAATTGAGGCGTTGTGAGCTTGTAGAGTTGCTATTTTTGGCTAAAGTTCTCAGGATATGGATGCTAGGGTTCAAGTGGTTAATATAAAAGAGGAGAAAAAAAGCTTCTATCACACAAAGATTTGAAGGACCCCCTGTAGTAACTCTGAGGACCCCCTAGGGGTCCCGGACCCCCTGTTGAAGACCCCTGGTCTAGGCCCATCTGTGCTGTGGTTTGTTCTCTGCACACCGTAAACCTTTCATACTCACAAGTCTTTCTTTCTTTCTTTCTTTCTTTCTTTCTTTCTTTCAATAAATAAATAGCTCTTCATGCTGAGATGGATAGCTTCAAGTCTCAGAAAATATTCATCCTGGTCTCCACAGTAATGACCTGGGCGTTGACAAAGCCACGAGACCCGGTAAGGCTGAAGCAAAAAAAAAAAAAAAAGTACTTTATACTTTCAACATTGTACATAAATCATATTTCCTCTTCTCAGGATGATGCACTGACAGATGACGATTACAGAAGGAGAAGGCCCCATCGCAACTTCAAAAACCACTGCAATCTGGAGAAACTTGTGCTCAAAATGGGTAGAGCTGTGAGTTGCAGAGAATATATGAGCTGAATTTGGATGCTAAATGTAAAGTTACGCTGTCTGGAACTGAAGCCACCATCTTATCGATTCAATTCATATCGATTCATTTCTATCATTGCTATTTTTTTCCTCACAGAAAAGGTCTAAGCTTGCTGGCTATGTTATAGCTGGTGGTCTTCAGTATGGGAAGGGAGAGAGCCTGTTTCACTATTTTTTCAAGGTAAACATAGTCACCCAATATGATGTGTATTAATACTGCCTATATCATCCTTGTCCATGACTATTTGTCATATATTCTTTATTTACTACTTTTATTTGTATTTCCCCCCCTAGACAGCTTGGTCAATGCAGCTTCCAAAGGTTCCTGTGTTTGCATCATCAGGCACAGATTGCATTCCCATGATCCACGTCTATGACCTTGGAGGGTGATGTTGATAAAGCCTGGTTTCCAAATCTACCTGCAGCTAGGGCTGTCACAATTATTACATCATCGTCTAATTACAATTATTTGACATAATCGCAATTATTTTGTGATAATCGTCATAATCGTTTACATGTTGAAAAATGTTTATTTTATGTTCAAACATTTAAAAAATAGTGGAAATTGCAGATCTACAAGCTCACAACGCGTTGCATCGCAACACATTTTGAGCTTGTAGATCGGCTATTTCCACTATCAATGTTCTTTTTAAAGTGTAAAGTTGTCAAATATGTCCTTAATTTCTTTGTATATTTAAAGGAGCTATAGTCAACGTTTTCATTGTAGGGCCGACACTTTGTTTACATCCTAGTCTATAGACATCCTAGTCTATAGACTAGAATGTAAACAAAGTGTCGGTCTGACAATGGCCAAATGATTATTATTAATGATTATTTTATCATTATTTTACGCTTTTTGTGGTCATTTCTGAATAGAAACACATATATGAAGCTTGTTCTTTTATAAAATATTTTCAAAACATTATTTTTATTTTAGCATCCGTTTTTCAAGAAAAAGTTAACTATAGTTCCTTTAAGTTATGTGTCATATCTGCCATGTGCAACTTCAAAGCCTACAAGCCAAACAGAAATGTAATTGTCAAGGGCAAAAACACAATTAAATCGTTAATCGCAATTATTTGAGTAACAATTCATCGTCATGTAAAATGTCATAATGGTGACAGCCCTACCTGCAGTTCATAATATGTTCCGTGGAATATTGTGCAGTACTGAACTGAATGTCTTGCTCCATCAGAGTGATCCAGAACGTGATTGACCTCAGGCCCAAGTCTCAGTACATCCTGGCTGTGGACGACTCTAAGAACACTTTAGAGGACACTGTGAAGGTAACACCCTAGTAGGACAGTGGGTCTCAAACCTTTTCATGTCAAGGACCCCCAAATGTATACTGTATTTGGCCGTGGACCTCCATACGAACATGTGTTGTGCCACAGGGACCCCCAAAAGAGAACATTTATGTAAAAACAAAGCCAATACTTTTCAAACATTTTCTAAAATAGCCAATGTTCAAGCTCACCGCGTGGCACAGAGTGATACGCTGTGAGCTTGTACATCTGCTATTTTTGAGAATTGCATGGCACTCCAACATTTGACCCTGTTTTTGAATATATCAGCACGAGGTGTTTGTCTGATATGAGCATAGCAACAACAGCTGCAGCTACCGAGTGGTGCTGTTCAGCAATGAATGGACAAAGACACCGCTCACTTCACACTGAGTGTGATTTTTGATTAGCCAACTTATAAATGGATAAGGCGGTTAATGATTGTGATGCTATATTAACTGCTTTTGCTGGGGACCCCCTGCCTGGACTTTAAGCATTATTGCATTATTGTTTGCACACACTAGGCTGATAAAATGAATAATTATACGAGGGGTAAAAATAATCATGTCTTGTTCTGTGAATCTTGCCTCTTGAGGTGATAAGTGCTGTACTTGGACCAGGCAAAATCAGTAAAGTTCCTGAAGCGGAAGCTCGGTTCATGAAGGATTTGAAGGTATGTGATTTGCACTCTTCTCACGCATACAGCATCCAGTATAGTAGAATACTAGTTTGTGTACAAATAAATTGATATGTTGTATGTTTATTGGGAGGCAGTTGTGCAAGTTAACGACTATTTCATAAATAGATTATAGAAATGGATGGCCTCATTTATCGAGTAGCATTTTCCTTGGCGTTATTGAAGATGTCATCTACGTTTTCCATTTCCTTTCTTGTATCTAATCAAATAAAGTAGAAGTGGTATTCAAAGTTTATCTCACACATTCCAGGAGGGAGAGTTGGAGTACCTGAGCATCAACCTTCCCCTGGAGGCTGTCGTCCTGAAAAACTCTTTCAACTTCCCCTGGAAATATGAAGCTGGAATGGTAGAGAACATGACTCACATTGTGAAGGAATACAAAGACTCCAGGCAGCTACTTGTGAGTGTTCCATACAAAAGCCATTTGGAATGCTACAGGAACAAGATTAGTTATTGAAATCCTAAACTCCAAATGTATTCAATCACTGATATTCAGTTTTTGGGGGTTAAAGGAATTCTGTGATGTATACTAAGAAAAGTGCTACGGTAGTTAAAAGATATATATCACAAGTCACAAACTAGATGTCTGGTGGTGTAATGCAGTGGTTCTCAACCTTTTCAAGCCGCGACCCCCAAAATAATCATATTTTAACTGGGGACCCCCCCACCCTACGAGCACAAAGAGTTGAGGCATAACGTTTTGTATAACACGGTTCTATTGTGAAAATCTACATGCTCACAACGCCTCGCAGCGTTGTGAGCATCTGCTATTTTCACAATTTCTGCCTCTGATATTTGACAATTTGGCCAATGTTTTATTTGACATTTTATAGGTATTAAAAAGTCCTTAAATTGTCACGTTAGAAATGTGCAGATACCCTCTATACACTTAAACTCTATGTCAGTTTCTTTACCGTTGAGAGAGAAAACAATTCTGCACATTAAGTTAATCATCTGGGGACCCCCCAAAATAATTTGGGGACCCCCCTGGGGGTCACGACCCACAGGTTGAGAATCACTGGTGTAAATGTTTCTGATTTGTTTCTGTAGCCAATCAGGATGTGCCTCAGTGGACCCCCTGCGGTGGGCAAAACCACAGTTGCTGAGAAGCTCTGCAAGTTTTATCAAGTTCACCACATCAAAGTCAAGGAGGTCATTGAAGAAAGGATCACACAACTGGTCAGTTTAAGTCATCATATTTCATAATATAATGCTTCAAATATGCTTTAATAAGAAACCAACATGTACTGCCACATTGTGGACGTTTCCTCAAGCTATATCTGGTGCAGAAAAGTATTAAATCACAGACTTTTATATAATTTCTGTCAAATATACGAGAGAAATTACAAGTATTTTGGAAACATTGCAATATGTTTGGTATTGGTTTAATGACCTCTAAAAATAGAAAAGACAGATTTTGTGGAATATTTGGTTACCATACATGTCTGATGATGTCTGTATGCCTCAGGAAGAAACCCTGAAAGGTGGTGACCTTGAATTTGACGATGAGGAATCAGTGACTGCTGCACAAGACCAACTGGGAACTATTCGTGCCAGCATGGCAAAGAACGGAGGTGAGCTGTACAGCTACATACAGTAGCAATGAGTCACAGAAAGTAAGGATTTGTGGAGGATTGTTTTGTTTTACAAAATAAATAAAGAATCTATACTTTGGTCCCATATAGGTCGACTTGCTGATCCACTTGCGTTCCACATTTTGCAAGATAAACTGAATTCAGCTCCGTGCAGAAACCAAGGATTCATTCTCGACGGCTTCCCAAAGACTTATGAGCAAGCCAAGTCCATTTTCTCTGGTACGTTTCACATGTATTTGCGTGATTACTTTGTAAATAAGAATGTACATATTAGAGTTCTCAACAGGCCTGAGAATGAAGGCCCGGCCCTAACTGGGCCCTCACTAGGCCGGCCCGAGGCCCTACTCGGCCCGACTAGTTAGCATACATTTTAGGCCCTACCCGGGCCGAAAACGTCGGGTCGGGTTGCGTATCGTCGGGTTTGGAAAGAATTTAGTAATACAATAATTAAAAAATATATCTTTTCATTTTCCATTGAGCCTGAGGCCCTACCCTGGCCCGACTAATTAACATTTTAGGCCCTACCCTACCCTAAATGTGGGGTCGGGTTCGGGTATGGTCATTTCATATGGATATGTGTTTCATTTTGTGTTTGATGCAGATGAAGACATGGAGAGTGAGGATTACAATCCTAAAATACCCACGCACAACAAGAGAATCACTCCAGGTTGAACACACACACACACACACACACACACACACACACACACACACACACACACACACACACACACACACACACATCGTCGTTGTCGGGTGGAAACCTTGTATGTCCAAAACCGTTTGTTTTGTATTTATCATTTTTTAAATGATTTAAACTAGTGTAAACAGACGATCTACAAGCAGACAACGCCTCGCACTGCGAGGCGTGAGGCGTTGTGTGCTTGTAGATCAGCTGTTTTCACTACTTTTGTGCGACGGCCTTGTGTGATAAAGCAGGGCTTTACAAAATTACAAAAAAACAAAATTACAAATTTGAAACTTGGAGATACAAGGTTTCTGCCCGACAGTGACGATATATATAATATAATATATATCCCCATTGAAGACTCTAAGGAAACATTGTTTCATTCTTTGCCTTTGTTTTGCAGAATTAGTTTTCTGCCTCGAGGCCACAGATGACTTCCTCATGGAAAGAGCTCGAGGTTTGCCCCAAACCTTGGCAGAAAAGACACGTTACACCCAGGTGGAATTTGTCGCCCGCCTGGCCAAATACAGAAGTGCCAGTGTCGCTGACGAAACCGTTCTGGACTACTTCGATGAGATGGAGATCCACCCAGAGCACATTGGTACTGCGGGTGTTCAACTGTTTACAGCAGGGGTTTTCAAAGTGGGTGACGGGGCACCCTGGGGTGCTGTGATGCCAGTCCAGGGGTGCCGTGAGATAATTTGATAATACTTGGAATTCATCAATATCACTACATCAATATCACTTCACTATGCTTAGTAAAACAGACCTGATTTGCAATGCACTTGATGAGTTCTTATTCCATCTACGACAACTCTCTTCACCCAAAATAGCAGATCTACAAGCTCACAACGCGTCACGTCACGTTGAGCTTGTAGATCTGCAATTTTTGGTGAACCTTCCCCCCAGAATAGGCATGCTGGGGTTCAAGTAGTTAAACGTCAAGTATAACGCTATTTTCAGTCAGTTCTGAAGGAAACGGATATTTCTCCAATATGATGTAAGATTCAATAAATTAACAGTGCCCTGAGTCAAAAAAAGTTTTAAAACTCCTAGTTTACAGACTATGATGTGTAGACCACCAGCCTGTATCAGATGCAAACGTTTGAATGGGGTTGTTTGCACATGGGGGCGGAAAAAAACCCTCTTTATCTCAGTTGTAAAATTAGGATGCTTATCAAAACGTCCAGCCTCAATTCATGGAGGTGGAATCTGGCTTGGATGAGTATGTGAACACAATTGGTCGTGTTCAGGTGCTCTCTAGCACAGTGGTTCTCAACCTGTGGGTCGGGACCCCCACGGGGTTGCCAAATTATTTTGGGGGGTCCCCAGATGATTAACTTAAAAATTGTTTTCTCACTCAACAGAAAACAAACCAACATAGTTTAAGTCCATAGAGGGGGTCTCCCCATCCTAAAATGACAAGTTGAGGACTTTAATACCAATTAAACTGTCAAATATTAGAGACATAAATTATGAAAATAGCTGATCTACATACTCACAACGCCTTGCGTTGTTTTTTGATTGATTGAAGAATTTATTAGAAGTTTGCAATAGAAAAAAGTACAGTTTCATGACAGTACAAATCACTGGTACAAGGTCAACTAAAAGGAGATCCTAGAAAGCCGAGGCTTATTTCCACAGGAACCACACTTTAAGTATCTCATATAACATTGAAAGACAGACGGATAGAACATAGTACTTTATCTAGGATAATATCAGTTTCAAAAGCATAACATCAAATACAAAAGGCAGAATACAAAGAAAAAGGGGGGGGGAGCATGGGGGCTTAGTCTATTTACAAGTCACGGGTAGCTGCTGTCTGAAGGTGACTTTTCATACCAAATGAGTTTGGTAAGCTTGTGAGGCGTTGTAAGCATGTAGATCGGCTATTTTCAGAATAGAACAGTGTTATACAATATGCAATGTCTCAACTCTTAGAGCTCGTCAGGGTGAGGGGGGGTCCCACCTTAAAATGTTATTATTTTGGGGGGTCCTGGCCTGAAAAGGTTGAGAACCACTGCTCTAGCACCTCCTACAGGCTGGCCAGTGGTGTTCCAGGCAGCTCAGACTCAGTAGACCGCTCACCTTTGAATAGAAAGGTTCTGGGTTTGATCCCAGCCGGGCACTGCCAACTCAGTGTATGAGTAGCACGGGTACAGGGAGCTGATGGTAGGTGTGGCACTTCACCTAAGGCGCAATCCATCTCCCAGGGCATTGTAAAGGGGGTTAGACACCTTCATACAGTAGCTCAGGTGAGCTCAATAAGCCACTCCAACCTACTTAATTACATAGGGCTTGTCTGCTCCCAGAGGTCAACACAGATGACCCCGAGTACACAGAAGTGCTGAAGAGGATCACAGAGGTGGTTGGGCGTCCCAGGAACTACGGCATCGGCCAGAAAGAGCAGGAGGTGGAGAGCCAGAGGCTGGAGGAGGAGAGGCGACACAGACTGGTCCTGGATGCTGCCAGGAAGAAGAACCAGGATGAGGCTGCACTGGCTCAACTAGCTGCTCAGTATGAGGAGTGGGTAAGCAGGGGTCTCGCACCAAATTCTGCATGGGCCCTGCAGGGTACAAGGATTCACTGCGTTATTGTGTGCTTTAACTATTGAAAAATAGCAGATCTACAAGCTCACAGCGCGGCACCGAGTGCCACGCTGCGAGCTTATAGATCTGCTATTTTTGAAAAAACTATGTTTCTATGTCAGTGGTGCTCAAACCTTTTCATGTGAAGGACCCCCAAAATGATATGTATTTGGCCACGGACCCCCATCTCAAAATATGTAGTTCCAGGGACCCCCCAGTAGCAAAATTTGAGTTACAAATGTTCGCTTAAAAATACTCGGTGCCGCGCTGCGAGCTTGTAGATCTGCTATTTTTCAATAGCTAAAGTATAAAATAATTAAGGCCCCTACACCTTGGGCCCTAGTAACTCAGTCCCCCCCCCCCCCCCCCCCCTTGTGATGCCCTTGTGGGTAAGCATGGGAGACACTGCACATGATCACACATGCATCCATATTCACATGGTGGGCAGACATTTTTAGCTTGCCCACCCACCCAGAAAAACAACAACAAAACTTAACAAAAAAGCCCAGGGTTGAGTGCACATTCTTACTTGCATATATCACATAGATACAGTATAGATTATAGAACAAACAAAAATACAATGAGAACTCCTTCCCCTATCCCCCCTCCCCCCATCCTCAAAAAGTTAAAATCGAAATAATCTTTGGTGTTCGTGAATTCAACAAATGAAACAAAGCACTGACAGACTATTTCACTTTCTTTCTTTCTCGGAAAGAAAGAAGTTACTAAAGACATTTCCCACCCTGTTTAGCATAACCCCCCCCCCTCCTTTCCTACAGTGTACATATAGTGTTTTATATTTGTGATGATATGTGAAAGTGTTTTGACTGTACTTGTGCCGTATTACATTTCTGTCTAATAAAATATTGAATCAATCAATCAATAACAATGTGTTCTTAATCTTTTCTAAGGAAAGGAACGTGTCAGAGGTGAAGAGACAGGAGCAGGAGCTGCTGGAGGCTCAGTCCATCCCCCTGAGAAACTATCTGATGAAATATGTGATGCCCTCTCTCTCCGAGGCTATGGTAGAGTGCTGCAAGGTCAAACCAGACGATCCCGTCGACTTTTTGGTACAGTTTTATTATTCTAAATTTAGATGCACTGGCTGATCCCCAAACAAAACATGCAGTATATTATGATGAGTGAATATTAGCATAGCTAGCTGTTATCTAATTCGTTCTTTGACGCCTGTGTTTTGTTTTCACAGGCTGAACATCTTCTGCAGAACAATTCACAAGACTGATATGTATATCCTTTCCCCCAATTTTTTTAACACAAAGACCAAAATGCAAAGAATTATAAAATGTAATCCAAACCAAATCCTTTAAAACAATAATATTGTGAATTAAAGTCATGAATGTAAAGTGTAAAGTCTGAAGTCATACTGTGTAACTTTTTCAAATAAACAAGTTATTACTTATACTGTATAGTCTAACTGGTATATTTTCACGATAACCATTCTAAATACTGTAAAAAAAAAGGGGGAAAAAAACACTTTTTGGGGCATCCTATCCTACTACTTCCACAATCTTTGTGCTGAAAAACTCTATATCTGTAGATTTTATTTTGGTATAAGTTCCCTTTCTGAGACACAGCTAAATTCATCCTTTGTTAGCCTCTTGGTTGGTCCCTGACTGACCAACCAGCAGGCTCTATCTGCCTTGTCCCGCCTTTTTTATGTTGAATTAGCTAAAACATATTTTTGGGAGAAATAAAAACATTTAAAAACATAATGATTCACTATGCTGCCACTGAGCAGCTCCAATTGACTGAAACAAAGTTTGAAATTAGAATTGAGCACACAGAATAACAATATGAAGCAACTGAATTAACATGGCAGTGGATGGAATGTCCCACTGAATGTCCCACCAAGACACAGCAACCAATGGGTGTGGAGAGGGGCAGGACAATGGGCGGGACTTGACAAAGGGTGAATTGGTGTTATCAGCTGCTAAAGTTGGTGTCCCATTAACTATACAGGACACAAATGCATGAATGAATCTGCTTTAAGTAGCATATGAGGGGTCTAACTAGGGGTTTTTCATTATTCTGAATCCATTGCAAGCATGTGTTTTGCGACATCTCGTATGGCCCACGGCATGGACTAGTGTCATCCCCTGTCAGTGTCAAAACCTTCCCATCCAAACAGGTGAGAACTCTTCCAGTCATTGATGCTGATCATGAACAGCTGTGGGACCAGCAGCAAGTCTTTAAAAGCTCTGCCGAGGGCCAGCCAGTCGCTTCTTACTCAGCACTTCTAACTTGTACAGTGGCAGCAATGGGAAGCATTTACAATCTTGTGCTTGTCGTACTGACTCTTTGGTTTGCCCAAGGTAAAGGCTTTTTGGTCTCTTTCTGATGTGCATTTATGCAATTGTAGGTTATCATTGGAAGATTAAATGATTAATCAACGAAATTCTGTCCTGACAGTTTAGAGGCGCATTCATTCTGTGGTTCTTGTTTTTTTTTTTTTCTTTTTTTTTAGAAATTGCATAGAATGAAAAGTAATGGCAAAAACATGGCACCTCATGTATTGGGACAGTATGAATCACCAGAACCAAGGTGTTTTTGATTTATCTATCATGGTTTTATATAGGAAGGAGGTGTGTCTGATAAAATGACGAATCTAATGCTGAATCGAGCAACTCTGCTGCCTAAGCAACGCAGGCATGCTGATACTCATGATATCACTCTGTGATATGACACACACCCTTGTGTAATATTTAAATATTGGATGTCTTGAACTTAATTTGTTTGTTCCACTTTAAAAAGAATCTTACCGTGTGAAAGTGAGCAGTGCTCTCTTTGTAGTCTCGCGTGGCCAGACTGTTGCCTCTGCAATTTGGTCAAATGCTCCCGGCATACAGTCTGGTAAAGGGAAATAGAAACGATGAGTGCGAGATGAAGCGGAAGTGAAGCCCCCTCGTCACTTCCGTTTCAGTCTCACATCGCACACATTTATCATTATATAAATAAAAATCATATAAGCATGTTTAGCTTGCTGCTTAGCAGAAATTACATTTTAAAATATATTTTCTTGAACGGTAATGCAATCCATTACTCGCCGTTAGGGAGCTGCTGTTCCAGAATTGTGGAATAGTTGTCTGGCTACGCGAGACTATCTCTTTGTATGGTAACAAACAAGACACACGTGCATATCTCCATGTATGGGCCGTTCTGTCTAGTCAACATGGAGTTCCGTGCTTTACACAAAAAGCCAGACGTAGGAGCACAGCTCAAAAATGAGTGTCAAGCTTAAGCTGTATTAAAACTCAGAATGTCTTTGTGCCAACAGTGTCCACAAGATCCCATTTAAAACATGATGCCATAACAGGATTTGAAGGTAAAAACAAGGCTATTCTAACTGCTTGCTTGTTATCCCAGTTACTTTGTATAAATGGTGTGTGCCAGCGGCTACGTCATTGTAGTCCTTAGCGGCCATTTCTTGGGTCAAAACACAGGTGTTTCAATTGTTTGATTGCATAGAACTAATGCTATAGTCTAATCAGAACACCTGTGTAAGGCTGTGTTTACCCAAGAAATGGCCGCTCTTATAACTACATTTGGCACACCCTATAAGCACTATGACAAAGATGTCCTACAATCAGATTGGACTTTCTCTCATATAGAGGGCTGTTAATAGAAGTAATTGCAACTTGGAGAATATGGGTACCCTCCATGATAGCTGATAGGTAATCTGGAGAAAGGTAATGCTGTGGCAAGTCTTTAGTTATTGGTTTTCTCATAACTTTCTTTTTTCCCTCCCCCAGTTTCTAAGATGGGAATCGTCCGAACACGTCGGAGCAACACAGGCGACGTGATGGCTGGCGGCAACGTGATGGCTGGTGGCGACGTGAGTGCCAGTGGTGACGTGAAGGCCGGCCAAAATGTGAGTGCCGGTGGCAACGTGATGGCTGGTGGACACGTGATGGCCGGTGACAACGTGATGGCTGGCCTCAATGTGAGTGCCGGTGGCAACGTGATGGCCGGTGACAGCGTGATGGCTGGTGGCAACGTGAAGGCCGGCGGCAACGTGATGACTGGCGACAACTGGATGAGTCTGCCTGACATGACTCAGACCAGCGGCGGACCCCCCATGATGGCTGACATGGGCAACATGACAGAGACCACCAGTGGACCCACCATCACCATGATGGCTGACATGGGCAACATGACAGAGACCACCAGTGGACCCACCATCACCATGATGTCTGACATGGGCAACATGACAGAGACCACCAGTGGACCCACCATCACCATGATGTCTGACATGGGCAACATGACAGAGACCACCAGTGGACCCACCATCACCATGATGTCTGACATGGGCAACATGACTGAGACCACCAGTGGACCCACCATCACCATGATGTCTGACATGGGCAACATGACTGAGACCACCAGTGGACCCACCATCACCATGATGTCTGACATGGGCAACATGACTGAGACCACCAGTGGACCCACCATCACCATGATGTCTGACATGGGCAACATGACTGAGACCACCAGTGGACCCACCATCACCATGATGTCTGACATGGGCAACATGACAGAGACCACCAGTGGACCCACCATCACCATGATGTCTGACATGGGCAACATGACAGAGACCACCAGTGGACCCACCATCACCATGATGTCTGACATGGGCAACATGACAGAGACCACCAGTGGACCCACCATCACCATGATGTCTGACATGGGCAACATGACTGAGACCACCAGTAGACCCACCATCACCATGATGTCTGACATGGGCAACATGACAGAGACCACCAGTGGACCCACCATCACCATGATGTCTGACATGGGCAACATGACAGAGACCACCAGTGGACTCACCATGATGTCTGACATGGGCAACATGACAGAGACCACCAGTGGACCCACCATCACCATGATGTCTGACATGGGCAACATGACAGAGACCACCAGTGGACCCACCATCACCATGATGTCTGACATGGGCAACATGACCCAGACCACCAGCCAACCCACCATGATGGGTGACATGGGCAACGTCACCCAGTCCGGCAGCACATGATGATTGGTGGGCCCAACATGACGATATGCCGGCAACGTGAAGGACATGATGATGTAGTCCAATGGTAGCCAGATAAGTCGCCCCAAACTTTTTTTTTGTTACAGGGACCCCCAGAAGCACAGATTTGATTTTAGTCTAATCTGCATCTAGCTTAAGGCCACAGAACCATTGGGAAACGAGTTTGGGGTGACTTTGAAAGAGGGCGAGTTTTCTGGTATTCAGTCCAACAGTGGCAGCAACATGAGCCAACGCTGGCAATGGAGCATCGCAGTGAGGTGTCGGAAGCAAGCTGGCCATTCATTTTTACCATAGGGTTTTTCATTATCAGCCACAAAGTCGTAGCAATTCAATGTACACTTAACCACTAGGCTGGTGGTTGTAAAATGGTTCTATACTGTATGTTCCTGTAGAACCCCCGAGTATGTATGCAATCACTCTAGTTTTAGTAAAAACACGTTTTAATCAAGATCGCACGGAGAAGAACTGCATTTCCCATACTGCTAAACATGTACATCCGGTGAAATCGACGTCTGTGATTGGTCTAGCTTCTTCTTCTTTCACATATCTTGCGGTTACCGGGGAAGTAGCTACTGCCCCCTGTCTGCCCGGCAGATTATTGCACTTCAGCAGAAATGAAATGTATATGGAAGAAATGAATGGGGAAAACGCTTCCGACACCAGAGTGAAGACGGGGTGGGGCTTCAACTGCGATGCTCTGAGCAATATGGCAGGGTCCAACGGTGGCAGCAACATGAGCTGGTAACGCTGGCAATATGGCTCTGAGTAATATGACCTCAACTTGATCGGATGTTGGCAATAATCCTGTCTATTGGCTTTAATAAAGTTTTGAAACGTAAAATGTTGGTCCTCCTCCTTTCCCTATGTTGACTAACTTGAGACAATTTACCAAGTGTGGGTTCAAGCTGTAACATCTAAATATTCGAGGTTAATTAGTAATTAGCTAGACCCTCAATACTTAGTAAAATGGTTAGCACTGTACTGTGTTCTTTCTCTCTACAACAATTCTAAAGCATGTAGATTGTAGATCGTCTGTTTTTGCCAATGTTGGCTCAGAGAATGCAAACCTTTACAAGCTGAGTGTCAGGTGATGCAGGCCAGCTATTTGTTCTTGGCTCTCCTGTAGTTTCTAGGCCCTCTCTGAAGTTTAGCAACTCAAGCTTCTGCTTCAGAAAGTGTCATTAAGTCATTCATAGCTATGTAGGAGTTTGACATAAAAAAATATATATTTTTAACTTGAGGTGAGACATGGCCGGTGACTATTAGGGTAAAGAAATGTCACAGTAATGAAACTTCTCCAGTTGATTACTTTAAGACTTATTTAAGTTTTCTGAAATTATGTTTAAATATGCAAATTGCATTTGGCATATTATGTGCTAATTTGCATCATTTCAGGAACACGTATGAAGATTGTATAAAGCAAGGTTCAAAACTTGTTTTTCTTGAAATATTGGAGTCAAAACAAATTACAGAGGGGATTTTGGATATTTATCACCCCATAAATCAGAGGATATTGGCAACAGGCATAAAACCGTTTTAGGAATAAAATGTGATGTAAATCAGGCTACAAATGATATAAAACCCTTCTGTAAAAAATCTTCAGGAAATAGATATGAATAGTTATTATATGGCCATAAAAGGGACAAGGACTGACAGATGTAGAGATCTCCATATATGGGAATATCATATGCCTGCTCCATATATGGGCATACCTGCTACCAATGATGTTAGTGACACTGCTAGGCAGGTTTCTGAACTGTCCATAGTCCACTCCACAGAGCAAGTACTCAGAGCAAGTAGACCTACTAGACAGAATATACCATGACGTATTGACATTTAGGGAGTGGGACCAATTATATGAAGACAATGAAAATAATGGATTAATGTAGGTTCTCCTTTTGGTCTGAAAACATCGTTCGAGGGGCAGCAAAAAATAAATAGCCGGCACATGTTGGACAAAGAAACAAACGCACCTAACCCCGCGTCACCACCAGGCGTATAACGGTGGAAAGCCTGGTGTCCATTTACTGTTCAGGGCTTAGATCCGGTGTAGAGCCCGCCTACTGTATCCGGTCATTTCCATACATGCGTAAAAGCGTTGCCGTATCCGCTCTACACCGGATCTACAACTTGCATGCGAATTGATTCTGAGCCCACTAGTCGTCGTCGTAGATATCGCTCTATGCATTGTGGGAGCGGACCAACTAGAGATGGGATTTATGGCTCTTTGAAGTGAGCTGGATCTCTGGGATCCGTTCCTTTCAGAGAGCCGTTCAAAAGACTGGCTCATTTTAGTATCGTTACTTTGTAGATTTTGATTATAATTACAAATAACTTCAACCATATATACATTATTTCAGACATATACATACCTGCCATTTGAAAACAGCAGATCTACAAGCTCACAATGCGTCGCATGATCGCATCTACATTTTACTCATAGGAAAACCTACATTTTGATCTTTTTTTACCGACTATATCTACTGCATAGTCATTCAATGTTATATGAGATACTTAAATGGTTTCCTGTGGAAATAAGTTTAGTCTTTTCTAGGATCTCCTTTTAGTAGACCTTGTACCAGTGAACTGTACCGTCATGAAACTGTACCTTTCCTATGCAAACTTCTAATAAAGTCTTCAATCAATCAATCAATCAATCAAACAAACAATCAACCAATACTTTTTTACTTTTACTCAAATAGTCTACATTTTAATTCCAAACTTCTACTTGTGGCAGAGTATTTCTACATTGCAGTAATGATGATACTTTTACATATTAAAGTAAAGAATGTTTACAACTGTTCATTAGAAAGGAACGCCTCCCTAGTAGTCTTGAAGCTAATCTTTCCAGTGAAAAGATGACTTCTAAAGTAATAAATAAAATCAACCAACGGACTCGTTTCCTACAGAGGATCGCCCCAATGGTCAATTTCAACACACTGAAGACCATAGCTGGTGCAATAATCCAGCCCCTCTTTGACTACGGAGTCCACGTATGGTATCGTGACGCCCCACAAGCCCTAAAAACTAAACTCCAAACAGCCCAAAATAAACTAATTAGGGTCCTACTTCACCTTCCCTATCAGACTCACCTCACCGCTACTCACCAGTTAAGAGTGGGGTGGCTCAGAGTAGATGACAGAGTACAGCAACTTGCAATGGGCCTGGTGTACAAGATACACTACACCACTATGATACCCAAGTACCTGTCAAAATACTTTATAAACATTAAGGATGTCCATAATTACAACACCAGAGGCAGCGCCACAGATCACTTTCAACCCAGAGTCAAAACCAACAAAGGGTCAAACTCCTTTTTCTGCTATACCACCAAAATGTGGAAAGCCTTACCGAAGGTCATAAAGGAGTGTGGATCACTAGCATCCTTTAAAATTGCCCTGAAGAATCACTTACAGGCAGCAGCCATTCGCAACTGGTAAAAAACTAACCTAGCCCAACCCTACCCTCCCCTGCCCCTTCTTTGTATATACTGTTTATTTAGACTTACTGTTTTCTTTTTTGTT
Source organism: Nannobrachium achirus (assembly GCF_963921795.1). NCBI lineage: Eukaryota > Metazoa > Chordata > Actinopteri > Myctophiformes > Myctophidae > Nannobrachium > Nannobrachium achirus. The sequence continues at coordinate 60,997,208 of NC_137823.1, forward strand.
TTTCTTTACATATCTACTGCATAGTACTGTGTTCTATTTGTCTGTCATTCAATGTTATATGAGATACTTCAATGGTTTCCAGTGGAAATAAGCTTAGTCTTTTCATGGATCTCCTTTTAGTAGACCTTGTACCAGTGAACTGTACCGTCATGAAACTGTACCTTTTCCTATGCAAACTTCTAATAAAGTCTTCAATCAATCAATCAATCAGTCTACTGCCAACCTGATCCCATCGTTCATTTCAAAGAGCCGTTCAAAAGACTCGAGTCGTTCGCGAACGTCCCACCTCTGTGACCAACAAACACGGGTGAACACAGAGCAGTCCGGCTGCTACAGATGAGGATGTGATCAGGATATAATTCACATTCCACACAAACCCTCATCCATGAATATGTAGCGGAACGACCCTTATCGTCGCCACTCAGACAAACAACAAAAAAACAACAATGGCTAACGGTGAGTGTTGACTATCATAGATAGTGGAGATGGTTTAGCATTAGTTTAGTGCCTAATGTTAGGCTGTTAGCGGTTACAACAGCCAGAGCGAAAATGGTAGCTATGGGGAATTGGGGATATATTATGAACATGTCTCAGTCTGTCTGTCTGCCTTTTGCCAGCACGAGTTTCAGTATGTTGTGTTGGTGCCTGCCTGCTTGGTGGCTATGCTGTCATTCTAGGACTGTTTAGGCTAAATGGCTATTTTGTTAGATTATTTGTACTAGTCCTACCCGTTCAAAGATGTGCTTCAAATTACAGAAGAAATGTTGGAGAACCCAGCAAAATGTAAAAAGCATCAATTTGTAATATAAGAAAAACAATATAACATGAAAATGTGTTGAAAGTACATACACGCACGCACGCACACACACACACACACACACACACACACACACACACACACACACACACACACACACACACACACGCACATACACTTCCCAGCAGACACAGCATTCTTGAATCAGGTCTTGTAAAAGTTTTCTGAAAAACATATGCTATATATCAGTGGTTCCAACTGTGTCATGTCAAGGACCCCCAAAAAGATATTGTGTTGTTTGGCCGCAGACCCCATCTCAATCTGATTTTTTTCTTCTGGGGACCCCCGGCCCAGAAGCAAAGATTTTGGTTACAAATGTTGCCTCATGCTAGATGCAGAATAGATATGCCTCATGCTAGATGCAGAATAGATAAACCATAAAAATGTTAATATACAGCATACGATTTGTGAAAGTGACAAACGGGCTTTGCAGTTATGTCAGGTCTGTTCATATGCTAATGGTCATGCAGATTCAGATCAATTGGTCCAGCCACCGTGGAGATACAGACAGACAGACAGACAGACAGACAGACAGACAGACATTCGGAGAATTATATGTTTGATGTATGGCCATAAATCATAACTCTTGTAGAGTGCTTTTATTTTGGGACGTTTGAGAGAAACGTCCCAAAATAAAAGCACTCTACAAGAGTTATGATTTATGGCTAAGATTTGTACATCTCACAAACTGGTAAATTGTAGCTTTTGATTTACTTTTACATTAATATAGCTCTTTTTTCTTTCAGAACCTGTGAGTGTTGTGTTCAAACTATACTGCTTGTCAGTAATGACAGTAGTGGCAGCGACCTACACAGTGGCACTGCGATACACCAGGACCATATCATCAGAGTTGTACTTCTCCACTACTGCAGTGTGCATCACTGAAGTCATCAAGTTGATACTGAGCCTTGGGATGCTGGCAAAGTGAGTATGAAACAAATGGAAGCAATCTGTGTATGGTTCCTCCCCCAAGTGTCCAAATTAAACTAGTAAAGCCTCTATCATAGTCCAAGGTGAAGAGCTATCAAAAAAAAATGTGTACACGTCTACACACGGACAAGCTGTGATGTTTCTCATATTAAATTTATGGTCGCAATAAATGTATATTATGCTAGGTTTATGGAGTAAGTGGCCTTGTTTTATTTTGACTGTCCGCTCTGGCAATGAATGATTGATGTATGTTACTGTAGTGTGTGTGTGTGTGTGTGTGTGTGTGTGTGTGTGTGTGTGTGTGTGTGTGTGTGTGTGTTGTGCGCACCTCAAGCAGAACACATTCAGAAATATTATAATAGCAAGGCCACAGTGAACATGATCCGGTGATATATGCAATTTCCGCATGGCTTTCCATTGTGGCCTTGAAATGATCTTTACAGAGCTCTCTAGGGTATCATTAAACACAGTGTCATTGTTACCATATGATGAGATACAGCATTTCTACTTCTGCACGACAAACGGCTGGAATATTACATTATTTGTGCTCTGTGTTTACTGTTTTCAAAATCTGTTTGTACTGGTATGTTTGGACTTATGCCTCATTCACACTACAGATATATAGTTGAACGTTTTGCTTGGTAATTCAATGTAATCTCAATGGAAACCAGCTTTAAAGGCTGGGCGTGTCGGCTGTCCTTGGAATCCAGCCTTTAAAGCTGGTTTCCATTGAGATTACATTGAATTACCAAGCAAAACGTTCAACTATATATCTGTAGTGTGAATGAGGCATTACAGACAGTGGAACTAAGATTAACCTGGTTTTAGGATGCTTTGGGGAAATCCAGCCCAGAACGTTTGTGCCAGCCTTCTACATTAGCAATGAAAAGATTCTTTATCTTTTCTCCACAAGATCTCCAAACTGTCGGTCTTGTGGGTCGCACCAATACTGGTGCTTCCTTTAATCTGGTCAGGAAGGAAGTCATTCAGTAAAGGTCTTACATAAGATCTGTTCAATTGTATACAGCAGGGGTCTTCAACATTTTCAGGCCAAGGACCCTTTAGTTGAGAGAGAGATGAAGCAGGGACCCCCACTACCTTATCATAGAGTCCATATAGTTTTATTGTTTGACAGCACAATCGTCAGTGTATTTTGGATTCATGTCAATTTGTGTTTTCAGATATTTAACCACTTGAACCGTCATACTTAATAAACTTGGCCTTTCACTCTGTACTTAGTCTGCTCTTTTTCCCCTCTACACCAAAGCTCTTTGGTGTAGCTTTGGTGTGGCTAAAGTTCTCAGAATATGGACACTATATGGTTCAAGTGGTTAATATAAAAAAGGAGAAAAATAAGTTTCTATCACTCAAAGATTTGGAGGACCCCCTCCTGTAGTAACCGAGGACCCCTTGTTGAAGACCCATGGTATACAGTATCACCATGGCATTCCTTTAGTTTCTGTTTTAACACATTTTGTCCCCATTTTTCTTGCTACAGGGAAACAGGTAGTCCCAGCAGGCTGAAGAACGCCCTTGTGGAACATGTATTAAGAAGTCCCAGAGAGTTGCTGAAACTGAGCATTCCTTCTGTTGTGTATGCCGTTCAGAATAACATGGCCTTTCTGGCCCTGAGCAACCTGGATGCAGCTGTGTATCAGGTAATGTGGCTAATCTCCCCAACCTAGATGCAGCTGTGTATCAGGTAATGTGGCTAATCTCCCCAACCTAGATGCAGCTGTGTATCAGGTAATGTGGCTAATCTCCCCATGTGTCTTTCAGAGTTTCAGATTTTGTGAATTTTCACTGAGTTGTTTCTATTAAATTTACCCCCATTGATTCTGGATGGGGACCCGTTTCGAAACGGGTCCCCATCCAGAACAAATGGGGGTAAATGTATTGTTATCACATTTTTGTCTTAGGAATGCGACAAAAAACAAAAAATATTATTGAACTCTAGTCTCCATGTCGTGACTAATCAATAGAAAAAAAGTCATTTTGGGCGTGAACTACTCCTTTAAGAAATAGTGAAAATAGCAGATTAAAAGGTTACAAAACATCAGTGCCGCGAACTTAGATCTGCTATTTTCGCAATAAACACCATCCTTTTAAATGCATTTTTAATATTTTTAAAAGGCTTATTGATCTCCTAAGGTAGCAGCTTTGTGCATCCATTTATATACCTACATATGTACCTAATTTCCTTATTATTGTTTTGATTTGATTGAGTATAAACATACAATAAAATAAAAGGGATAAAATATAAAGAAGCCCAAAGGCTTATTTCAATTGTGGTCCCTTATTCCACTCCTTATTGATTATTATAGACATGGCCAAAATAAGGATACCAGGTGAAAATGGTTAAGAAAAGCACAAAGGACCTAAGGAGGACAAATATGAAAACTTCTAACTTTCAGCATCCTATATCGTACATTGAAGCTAGTGTGTAAAGCTTCAATGTACAGATTATTGATGTTTTGATTTTGATTGATTTTACTAAATACGTTCTAGGACTACCTATGATTTTTAGATGACTATGACTAGATGTCTATGCATTTGATGTTGATGGATTGATTGAGCTTGTGCTGTCCTTGTTTATTGTAAATTGCTCTGGATTAAGAGCGCCTGCTAAATGCCTAATTGTAAATCCTAAAGGTGTTTGGCCGTGGAAGGCACCTTGTCTGACTGGTTCCTCTGTGGTTTCCCTGCTGTCTGTGTGTGTGTGTGTGTGTGTGTGTTGTGTAGGTGACGTACCAGTTAAAGATCCCCTGCACAGCCCTGTGCACGGTGCTCATGCTGGGCCGCTCTCTCAGCCGCCTGCAGTGGTTCTCTGTCTTCATGCTCTGCGGGGGGGTGACCCTTGTCCAGTGGAAACCTGCAGAAGTCACTGGGGTCCAGGTAGTGTTGTTGTGCCATGTTAAACTCATACAATGCGAAAAAGACGATTTCTATAATAAAATCTTCTTTTTGGAGCTGTGTGGAACACAAGCTCCCTATACGTGGCCGTGTGTGTGGGTCTGTCTGTCTCCGTGTCTCCGTCCGTGTCTGTCTGTCTGTCTGTAGCCTGCACTGCAGTAACCTTTTCTGACCACACATGTTAAGGGAGGGGCGCTGTTGCGCACGCACACACACACACACACACACACACACACACACACACACACACACACACACACACACACACACACACACACACACACACACACACAGCTCCACTTCGAACAGAGGTTCGATTTTAACTATGGCCTTCCCTGCCAATCGTCTTTTTATCGTCTTTTCAAAAATGTTTTTTGGACCTCCAACAATGTATTAGGCATGATCGCAATCACAAAATGAAAAGCGTGCACATGCATAGTGCCTGATCTGTGCACGAATTCGTCCACCAGTGTGCACACTATTTTTTAACCCTTTGTACCATTTTGGTGGCGAAACAGCAATATAAGAGGTCCCACTTTAAATACGGCACCGACTGTGTTAAGTCAATCTTGTGGGGCGCAATGGTTAGATGAGTGGATAATGTGTTGTTGTTAGGGCTGGAATTATGCAATATCACTCTATTTCTGACCAAAATAACCTCTATCGGTATTGTGACTATATTATATTGTCCCCCAATGCCCCTGGTTTGATTTTGGCTGAAGCTACATCACATGTCTTCCCTCTTGTCTTTGCCATTCTGTCTCACTAAATTGTCCTCCTGTATAACAAAAAGAAACTAGAAGCAGTGCTCTTTGGAGCACAGGTAGGTTATTGTGGCCTCCTGGTGGCGCTTGAAGAGGCCCATGTGAAAAATGTGGGGCAGCGGTTCTGAATTGGCATCCAGGGAGTGTGTGTGTGCAGTTTGGCAGCGACTGGTGCCAGAGACTAGCTGGCAACCGACAGACGGACAGACAGACAGACAGACAGACAGGGTGCAAAACATAGCCATGCCTTTCGGCATGGCGGAGATAATTAATAAAAAAACACTGATTGGTATATGTAATTTGCTCATAGTAATACCTATCTGTGCATCTGTCTTTTTCAGATTGAGCAAAACCCTTTTGTTGGGTTCGTGGCCATTGCTGTTGCTGTCCTGTGTTCTGGATTCGCAGGTAGTGTGTTCTCACCGCTCATAAAGTACCATAACCCGACTTAGTAGACATTTTGAAAAGGTTTTGCCTATAATAGCAGGCCAGTGTTAATGTGGTTAAATCTTGTGTGTTGGCTCTGGTGAAGGCGTGTACTTCGAGAAGGTACTGAAGAGCTCCGATACGTCCCTGTGGGTGAGGAACATCCAGATGTACCTGTCTGGCATCGTGGTCACCCTGGCTGGCGTTTACATGACGGAGGGCGACAAGGTCCTCGTGAAAGGCTTCTTCTTTGGTTACACACCGTGGGTGTGCTTCGTAGTATGTAAGTATGTATGTATGGAGCTTCGTAGTATGTGAGTCAAATGAAGCCAGTTGACTGTTGTTCACATTTAACCCTATAGTCCGGTCGTTTCGGGCAGTATTTTGATGGAATCGTGCACTTTATGAAAGAAGCATGATTCCTTGGGCTAAAAACGGCCCCCATAAAACTATGGTTTAGTGATGAGTCATCACTTTTCACAGTTTTGTGGGGGCCGTTTCTCGGAAAGGAATGTTTTTCTTGCGATACAAATGCTTGCACTGGATTCAGAATCCCGAAAAACACCTAGTTTGACCCCTCACATGCTACTTAAAGCATATTTATTTTTTGTATTTTACTGTATAGTAAAGTCTATGCGAGCCCAACTTTGATTGGCTACCACAAGTTTCCCAAGACAAATCTGCGATGTCCCTATAGCCAAAAATGTTCCATATGGCACGTTCTAACTGTGTGCCAAATGTCATGCTTCTTTCATAAAGTGCACGATTTTTGTCCCTAGTATTTGTAGTGTTTGTGTCTCACATGCTGCAATTGTTTATTGTTCTGTGCCATGCCATGCCAGTCCTGGCCAGTGTGGGGGGTCTGTATACATCGGTGGTGGTCAAGTACACAGACAACATCATGAAGGGCTTCTCTGCCGCGGCGGCCATCGTTCTCTCAACCGTGGCTTCGGTCCTTTTGTTTGGCCTACAGATAAGTGAGTCTTTCAAACTTTTGTAATTTAAAATATGTCATTCATTCATTCCAAGGTTCAGGTGCAGAACCAAAGCAAAGGTTCTGCCTGGTTACATGTCTCCATTCCGACATGTCTCCTTTCCGACATGTCATACAGCATGTGTTGGGTATTATAAAAAACAAATTGAATTTACAAGATGGCATGCATTATAAAATAATGGGTTTGGATACATTTATTAACCCATTTAGGCCTAGAATTATTGAATGCTTTAACCAGTGAAAAATAGCTGATATACAAGCTCACCGAGTGCTTGTAGATCTGCTATTTTTGAAAAAGTCGTGAAAATGTGTGCAAATCTTTGAATATATGTATTTTTAAAGTGAACGTTTGTAACTCAAATTTTGCTTCTGGGTGGTCCCTGGAACTAGATATTTTGAGATGCGGGTCCGTGGCCAAATAAATATCATTTTTGGGGGTCCTTCACATGAAAAGGTTTGAGAACCACTGACATAGTAGTCTCTCAAGAACAGACTAACTGAGCTCCAGTTAACTGAAAAGGACCTTTTCTTTGACGATGGCTGGCCAGATTTTTAATTTTTTTTTTTGAAGGATTCAAAAGACACTTATAGAATCGGGTCAAAATTCAAATTTTCACGGTTTTTCAAAAATAGCAGATCTACAAGCTCGCAGCGTGGCACTCAGTGCCGTGCTGTGAGCTTGTATATCTGCTATTTTTCACTGGTTAAAATATAAAATAATGATGGAACACAATAATGTGTAATGGTTGCTACAGTATGTTTGCCTCAATATTTCACAGCGGTCACTTTTGCCTCCGGAGCCTCGCTGGTGTGCGTGTCCATCTACCTGTATGGCCTTCCAAAGCAGGACACGTCCAAGGTGTCCAGGCTGGACGCAGACAAGGAATCCAAACAGAAACTCATCACAGTTTGAATCCACAAGCTGTGCAAGAACAGCTCTTTTTTTTTTTTGATTGGAGGACAAGCTTCATGTTACAAGGCCTTAAAGAGGCCGGGCCAGTGGGGGCATTCCAGAGCCACACTACAACTTTTCCTTTCAATGCCCTTGGGATTGGATCTAAATTCGGTACATGACACAGAACTTGGCACATAGCCTGTGTTTGCATGTAGGTTTATCCACCTCTGTCTGTACCTTCATGACCAATCAATTCACATCACAATCACCTTACATCACCCATGTGGGAGTGAGAGATCAATATGTTTAGTTTAAGAAAAGTTGAGCCTTTCTATGCCACAGTTATTTAATTCACTCTTTATTGTTTTCATTTTCAAGATTATTACTGTGTATCGTCGGTGTCGGGTGGAAACCTTGTATGTCCAAGACTGTTCTTTTTGTATGTATCATTTTAAACTAAACTAGTGAAAATAGCAGATCTACAAGCACACAACGCCTCGCACCGCGAGGCGTTGTGTGCTTGTAGATCGGCTGTTTTCACTACTTTTGTGCGACAGTCTTGTATGATGAAGCAGGGCCTTACTTGGTGAAAAAACGTGCAAACTTGAAACTTGGAAATACGAGGTTTCTGCCCGACAGTGACGATATTCTTTGGCAATTGATGCTAGAAAGCTGTCCCCTTTTTTATTAGTAGTTCAAAAAGACTACAAGGTCAATGACATCAATCATTATCTGGATGCTGGAGTACAGAGACTTTGATATGCCAAATGTCAATGGCTGCCAAGTATGTCATACTGTGTGTGGATAGCACAGAACTCTCAATTGCACTGCTCAACTTGGAAGGCCTCAGTCTCTTGTTGTTGGCATGTTAATGGATTGTGGACTGGGCAATATATCGATATTCTATTGATATGATATGAGACTAGATATCGTCTGGGATTTGGGATATTGTTATATCGTGATGTAGCAAAAGTGTTGTCTTTTCTTGAGCCTTATTGTATACTTTCAAAATGTGTCAATTTCAAAAATACCTAAACTAGCTGATCTACAACCTCACAATGCTTTGTGATGTGAGCCTGATATTGTCACAATATCATGTTATCACAATATCGATATTTTTAGTCAAAAATAATTGTGATATTTGATTTATCCATTATCACTCAGCCCTATAATAGGTCAGTGTCTTTATTATTTGCTGATCACTCTTTTTAAGCCAGCACCAGTGTATAGTTGAATCACTTCAATCTTTGTGATGATCTGTTTTATCATGTTTTTACCATGTCCATTTCAGTTTTAAATAATTATTTCACTGCTTTCATTAAACAATGATGCCTATGGTGTATAAGTGCAGTGTGTCAGTTCTGCTCAGTAATTATAGTATACTGTGAAAATTAAACCTATGCTGTGCTTCAGTCATAAAATCTGCACAATTACATTTGGCATTTTAAGGCTGAAATTGTACCCATGTTAGTAAAGCAAGCCTGGCCTATCAAACATGCAAAACAATTCAACAGAACACAAGGAAATATATCCACGACTTTCCAACGCCCCATAGTGCATTGCGCAGACGCTGTACCGAGCTTCCGGCGCCGCAGCCGAGTGTGATTTACAAGCTCACAACGTGTGCATCTGCGACGCGATGTGAGCTTGTATGTCTGCTGTTAAACCGGAAGTGTGGTCCAAACAGGTCCAAATAATCTCCAGTAAACTCCCGCGGAAACAGGTGGATAGGCCTATCTGTTAAGACGTTTTGGGGGGAGGGTCCCCCTGACCCCCGTTGTGAAGTTCCGCGCACCCCCAAAGAAGAAATCTCCCAAATCTGACAGTTCAATGTTTGCAACCCTTAATCCAACACAACACACTATCAGGGCTGGGACTTTAACCTCCAACTCGTAGTCCTCAAGGCAGTTACTCTATCCATTGAACTGCGATGACACAGAGGTTTTCAAGCTTTTGTCAAGTAAAATCTGATCTATACAAATTTGGCCGCAGACCACTATCTGAAAACATGTAGTGCCAGGAGCTCCTATAAGAAAGATGTGTATTAAAAGATAAAAAATCACACCCGTGTGAACTGAGCGGTGGTTTACCCACCAACCCCCCCCTCCCCCCTTCCCCTCGGGCCGCAAAAGTCTAGAGTTCAGGCTGCTTTTTTTGAAAAAAAAGTTTTGGGAAAAAAAAGGTTTTTTGAAAAAAAAAAAAATTGAAAAAAAAAGTTTTTGGAAAAAAAAAGTTTTTTGGAAAAAAAAAGTTTTTTGAAAAAAAAGTTTTTTGAGAGTTTTTTGAAAAAAAGTTTTTGAAAAAAAAGTTTTTAAAGTTTTTGAAAAAAAAAAGATTTGGAAAAAAAAAAGTTTTGAAAAAACTCGGGCGTGCTCAAACAACAGTAATAACTGCGTATTACCTTACTGTACTTTACTGTACTGTATACTGTACCTAACTGTACTGTATACTGTACTCTACTGTACCTAACTGTACTGTACTGTACATATTCTGTGTTCTATATCTATGAATTCTGTCACCTCCCCCCGCCCCCCCCCCCCAGGCTAGTCTCAACAGCACCCTCTTACCCACCAACCCCCCCCCCTTCCCCCCCGTGTGTGTGTGTGTGTGCCTGACCCACCCACCCACATACAAACATACATACCTACACACACGGCCACGCTATGGAGACGGTGTGACCACCGCTCAAAAATGTAAGATGTTGGAGACAAACAGTCAAGCTGGGGAATCAAATCTGTGACCACCCACTTCCCAGGTGTGCTCTTTAACACTAACACTATTATGTTTACTGTGTTCTAAAATGCCTAAAAGAGGATTATTTCCATTGTGGGTCAAACTTTCAAACATCTAGACAACAAATGGTAGACAAATATTATGCCGTTAAAAGTTTAGGGTTAGGGTTTATGGATGCCCTGTTAGGGTACCCCGTTGTACTCATAGGCCTATATGGGGATCCCCGTCATCTGGATGAACTTTGTTCATTGACACACTAAAAGCAGGCTCTGGTCCCACATAGGTCAAATCAGCCCAGTAAATGCATTACAATGCTCAAGATGCAGCTCTTACTGGTAAACAAACAGCCCCCCAAATAATGGAAATTCGCTTCCCAAAACTCAAATATGATTTGAACCACAGGGCAACCACACTTGCAATTTCACAAATTGCACATTTTCTAGCATATTGTAACATTTTAGTAGACTTGAGTGAGGCAGAGGCGAACCCGAGCCCCCCACTCAACAGACAAGGAAGCAACCCGCAACACCAAGAAGATTGGCCCGTTGAGCCAGTTGAGTTACGGTATCATCTCTTGCTTCAAAGGCGCTATATTTGCATGTGTAAACATACGTTTACATTGCCAAATTAACACTTTGACTGCCACAATGTTAAGGGTTTTAAGGGTATAACCCTTGCCACCATAGACGGCCATTCATTTTTGACGGAATAAATTGAAAATGGTAGGATGTACGAAAATTGACAAAAATTTCAGAGAATATAGAGTCGGAACCTTAGCTTTCACCATAAAAATTTCCTCCTGCTGTGGTGTTCTGCTGTGGAGAAACCTGAGGGAGAGCGAAAGCTGTACAGATGAAAAAGGAGCATCAGAAATTTACTTTCTGAGATAATTGAGGTCAAAGGAAAAAAACTTTCAGAAGCCCTAGAAACAAATTGGTAAATGGTACAAGAACACACAGTACCTCTAAATGAAGAACAGGGTACCGGCCATAATGCTGTAAAAAAAAAGTAAAAAAAAAGTTGTACCGTGGTCTAGTTATAAGGCAGGAAAGTGGAAGAAGCCAGGAGACTGACAGAGGCTCTTTTTTCATCTTCCCAGGATGAAGGAGAGACAGAGTAGAATCCACTGTGTTTTGACCTGGGATTTTTTATTCAAGCCTTCAGTTAGACATCAGACATCTCAAAAATAAAGATAAAAACTCTGATAAAGATTAAAAAAAAACTTTACATTGCTGTTTCACTTCAGTATAGTTGTAGATGTGTTCCATTGCAATCATCATTTTAGTCACTTCAAACTAAAACGGTCAAACTACCCTGAGCAATTCAAAGTCATAATACATAAAATTAAATAAAAATTGATGTACATTCATATGGAAATGTTTGTATTGACAAAGTCAAGCCAACTGCGACAAACTTCACCATGTTAGAATCCAGACCAGGCAACTGCAAGTAAGAGTAATTATGAAAAAAAAAAACATAATTACCATAAGGTATATATAATTATTTGCTATACATTTTATATACACAGGTACATATATTTCCAAAATAGCAGATCTACAAGCTCATAGCCCGGCACCGCGCTATGAGCTTGTAGATCTTCCATTTACATATGATGCCTAATAGCCGATCTACAAGCTCATAGCCCAGCAAGGCACTATGAGCTTAGTATTTTCATGGCTCTCCTTTTAGTAGACCTTGTACCAGTGAACTGTACCGTCATGAAACTGTACCTTTTCCTATGCAAACTTCTAATAAAGTCTTCAATCAATCAATCAATCAATCAATCCCTTCTTTGTATTTACCTACTGTATGTTTTTATACTGTTTTTTATTTCCCCCTTTTTTCCTGACTATATCTACTGCATAGTACTGTGTTCTATCCGTCTGTCATTCAATGTTATATGAGATACTGCAATGGTTTACTATGGAAATAAGCCTAGTCTTTTCATGGATCTCATGATCTCCTTTTAGTAGACCTTGTACCAGTGAACTGTACCGTCATGAAACTGTACCTTTTCCTATGCAAACTTCTAATAAAGTCTTCAATCAATCAATCAATCAATCAATCTCTCTCTCCCCAACTTTCTCTCTTGTATCATGGCAGAGAGAGAGAGAGAGAGAGAGAGGAAGAGAGAGAGGAAGAGAGAGGAAATCTGAGCAGGCTTAGCAAACAACGTTGGCACCAGGTTACTTTTAGAATAAAACACGATAAAACTATAAAAATACAATGAGGATTACCACTGGGATTCTTTTTCGATCTCCATCTCGCTGGATTGGTCAGACTGCGACGTTTGCGAGTGACTTATAGTGGTTGTTTTGCTGGGATGTGTTTGTTTTGCACTAAATGGAGCATCTGTCCTCCTTTCTCACCAAGCTAAGCTAAAGAGGCGTCAATTGGGTATGGCAAGCTATGGCAGCTGCCATACCTTGGCTACAGGGGGAATATAATAAAATGTACTGTAATCGTGCCTGTTGTCAAGGTATGGTAACATGACTGGTGTCTTGCACGCGAGCCTCGCGCGCGTGAAAGACACCAGTCATGTTGCCATAACTTAGCTTTTTCTGAACTGACGCCGCTGAGCTAAACGCCCTGCTCAATCGGTGGTCCGCGCGCGGACCACCTGTTGCGCGGACCACCTGTTGTGATCCGAGATGAGCATAATCATCTCTCATCTCATGCTTGCTCTCGGAGCGACGTCCCCCCAAACACGGCAATACACCACTGTATCAATCAATCAATCTAGCAACAACCACTTACTTTATATAGCAGTTCTTTTCGCTGCGACGCCGCGGCTCGGTGGTCCCTGGTGGCCTGGTCGATGAACCATGACGATCCAGTAAAACTTTTCAGATCACATGTAACGCTGTAGAAGTAGTCCTCAGTAGTATAGTAAAGCACTAAACTAAACCCCCCCCCAAACACATGCTGCTCCTTCCGTGAATGCCGTCCATCCAGCAATCCCAGGCCTGGGGAGGACGGTCATGTACCAAATCACCATGGTAACACAAGGTAACACAAGCTGATTGGCCACACAATGGTAACCATGGTGATTTTAGTCATTCCAGGGCCCAGGACGGCTGAATCCAAGCGTCAGTGATACATATGCTCCTAATCTTGTGTTTAATAAAAAAAAGACATTTATGTGGCATATGCCGTTCGTGGCGGTGAAGGGGGGGTAAAAACGTATGTGGCATATGACCTCCGTGGCGGTCAAAGTGTTAAGTATCACAGATAAAATAAAAACAGTTGAAAATGGGGAACATATAGACCTATACAGTTGGAGGGGGTACAGCATTGTGTAAACTGTAAACAGAGCCATGTCACATTGTGACATTTTATATATGTACAGGGTTTTCATGAGGCAATCTATAAACACTTCGATTTCAATCCAAAGGTCATATTTAAATGTTGCACAAAGACGTTAATGTGACGCCTTTTCTACATTACTCTGTCCAGGGGGTTGCCAACAGAGGACTGTCAGAATCCAGGAGACTTCTATTTTTTGTAAATAATCATCTACATATTATATTATATATGTCACAGCCCCTTTGACCTGGCCTGTAGGGCCTGTGGTGTCCATGGTGTTCTCCCTGTATATGTGCTTCTCCCACAGAGCCTATGGGTGTCGGCCAATGAGCTTGATGATTAGGTGCATTGGGAGCACCTGGCCAGTACTCCCTGGAGCCCTACATAAGACTGGGTGGCAAGCCAGTGTTTCTCTCCCTGTCCAGACGACAGCACCTCTTTTATTTGCTTTCCCTTAAGTTATGTTTGAGTTTGCACACTCTTCAACACCCCACACTTAGCCGGGGACCCACAAGCCCAAAAGCTCAAGGAATGGGGTAGGACCTGTGATTTTCTGCCGTACTTTTTATTTCCGTTTTATCTATTAGTTTGGTCATTAAGGTCCACAGAATGAGAGGCCTGCTCTGCCGGAAACATCGCGAAAAAGAGTTATGGCCATTTGTATATTCACTGTCCCATTGACTCCACTAGAAATATTAAAAAAAGGAAAAACATCTGCTTTAATTAGCATGTGAGGGGTCAAACTAGGGGTTCTTCATGATTTTTAGTAATAGCAAGCATTTGTTTTGCATAAACATTGCTTGGGTTAACTTTCGGCAGCCCAAAACTGTGAAAAGTGGAATAAAAGTGATGACTCGTCACTTTTGACTGTTTTGGGGGGCTGATATCTAGCCCAAGGAATGTTTTTCATGCAAAACAGATGCTTGCAATGGATTCAGAATCACGAAAAACCCTTAGTTTGACCCCTCACATGCTAATTAAAGCAGACTTTAAAAAAAATATTTCTAGTGGAGTCAATGGGACAGTGAATATACAAATGACCATAACTTTTTTTTCCGCGATGTTTCCAGCAGAGCAGGCCTCTCATTCTGTGGACCTTAATGACCAAACTAATATATAAAACAGAAATAAAAAGTACTGCAGAGAATCACAGGTCCCCTCCCATTTTGGTGACTGGGTCCCCGGCCAACTACCCCTACCACACATCCATGCATTGCTCACACTACTGATTACTGACCTACACAGCTCAAACTCTTGAAAGTATTACTTAAACATTTTGTTAATAAATTATTGTTACATTTAAAACCACTACCACGTGTCCTCAATTTGTCATGGCCCCACAGGCCGGGTTGTGACACATACACATTTAATTATTAATTATATATTTAATAATTCAGCAGTATTTAATTGAGAAACTAGTTAAACTTTAAAGTTTATGGTGTGATGATACTGCCTATTGTAGCACTTTGAGATTGTCACAAATGTAAAGTGTCTTTTTAATGTAACTGTCTAAAGTGAAGGGCAAAACAAGAAAAACTTGTGGCTGAAACTGCTATAGTTTTGATCATCTGAAACTAAGAAATCCATATATGACAAAAAGGGTATGAATTTGAATGACATTACTTGGGCTAAAATGAAACATCTCTGTTTGCTTTAAAGTGCTTTCAAGTGTAAATGCAGGTGCAGACTCAGTAAAAGTACAAATCGTTTTAAACAATAACCTGGAATAGAGTGTCAAAATGAACCCTGATCATCAGGGGGTGATCTAGTAGATTCAGTCATTCTATCAGGGGTAGAGGTGTTTGCAGTGGATTTTCATCTTTTGACCTGTCATCTCTCATTTCAACTTTAAATATAACCTCCAAAATCTTATTAGTGTGAAAGGCCTGGTGGTGCAAGAGTAAAGCAGATGCCTCACAATGTGAAGGTTGAGGGTTTGAATCTTGGTCAGGGAATGTCTTAATTTTTCTTGTTTTTAAGGCGATGAGGGCGGAGAGAACCCAGCTCCCTCCTCACGCCCTCTTTTAGCCCCGGTCGAAGAGGGAGGAGTCTGCAGGTGCCACACCTCCAGGGGGAGGAGCCACCTCCAGGGGGAGGAGCTTTTGAAATTTAAATATTAAGTTAAATCACTATTATTTGTTAGTGTTTTTTTTCGTATTTGTAGTTTCTTTTTTTTTTTCAGTTTATGTATTAGCGATCTTGCCCATTATCAATTTTATTTTATTATTTAATCTTTTGTTTGGATATTTGAGATCATTGTAATGCACTTTTGGGTTGTTTTTAGTGGTTTTTGATGTTGTTTAGAGTTTTGAGATATTTCAGTTTTGTTTGGGGTTTGAACTTAGAACCTTTGACTTATTAGACCTTGGTTTTAACCATTGAGCCACGCTGGCATGGATGTTGCAATACCGGACGTAATACTTAACCCAACTTTTAGAATTTAGATGGACAGTGAAAAGTTCCAGTGGGGAATTGAACCCCTCAACTCTGGTTTGTTAAACCTGCGTTTGTTTCTTGCGCCACAATGGCATGGGTGACACAATGGCATGGGTGACACAATGGCGGACGTAATACTTAAACCAACTTTCAGAATTTAGATGGACAGCAAAAATATCAAATGGGGAAATGAACTCAGAACCCCTCACCTTTGGTTTGTTAATCCTGTGTTCATCTTTTGAGCCATACCGGCATGGATGATACAACGGCGGACATAATACTTAAACCAACTTTTAGAATTTAGATAGACAGTGAAAAGTTCCAGTGGGGAATTGAACACCTCACCTGTGGTTTATTAAACCTGTGCTTATTCCTTGAGCCACACTGGCATCAGTGATACTGGGGCAAACGTAATACTTAACCCAACTTTTAGAATTTAGATGGACAACAAAATTTCCAGTGGGGAATTGAACACCTCACCTTTGGCTTATTAAACCTGTGTTCATCTCTTAAGCCACACTGACATGGATGACTTGATGGCGAACGTAATACTTAACCCAACTTGTAGGATTTAGATAGGATTTAGCAAAATTTCAAGTGGGGAATTGAACACCTCACCTTCAGTTTATTAAACCTGTGCTTATCTCTTGAGCCACACTGGCATGAGTGATGCTGGGGCGAACCTAATAATTAACCCAACTTTTAGAATTTAGATAGACACCAAAACGTTCCAGAGGGGAATTGATCCATTTATTTTTGGTTTATTAAGCCTGTGTTCATCTTTTGCGCCACACTGGCATGGACAATCAAATGGCGGACGTAATACTTAAACCAACTTTTAGAATTTAGATAGACAGTGAAAAGTTCCAGTGGGGAATTGAACACCTCACCTTTGGTTTATTAAACTTGCACTTATTTCTTGAGCCACACTGGCATGAGTGATACTGGGGCAAACGTAATACTTAACCCTCCAGGGGGAGGAGCTTTCCAAATTTACATATTAACACTTTCTAAGCCGAAATAGAATGGGGGTTGGTAGATTAGCCGTGAAATTTCTATTATTGTATTGTGATCGAGACATAATATTATGTTTATAAACATGAGCCCGCAGCCCCTCCATCTTGAACAGCGCCGTTGTTTTTTCTTTTTCTTTTTTTCCCCAGGTCAGTAACTCACCGTGATTTTCTCGATCTCCGTTGGGATAGAATGTGTGTTTTGGCCGATCATCGATCTCCCCGTGCGTTTCGCGTGCGCGATCCGTTCACGTAAATGTCCCCGCAAATAGTCCATGTGTGACTCAAGAGCAGAACTGAAAATTTTCGCTAGCATAGCCCCTAGCATGGCTGCTGTAGAAGCACCAGGGTACAGACAGTAACCGAATGGGATAATGTGCCTTGGAAAAGGAAAGGCCAATGACATCACTTCTGCTTCATCTCAGCCCAGCCATGAGCTATCGATGCACGAGTGGTGACTAGGGAAGGTTAGACGATCGCCGATTTTCGGATGAAAATCATTTATTTCGGTAAATACGGGAAAGTACGGGAAAGGACGATTGGCTGCCCCTCCCCCCCAGGAAGTTCGATAGAGTACGGTTTTAACATTAAGGGGCTCCCCGTGGCTTTGAAAGGGTTAAGTTAAATCATTTTTATTCAACATTCTCTCTAATTTCTTGTTTTTCTGTGTTAGTGATAATTCCCATTATTTTGTATTTTTTTCAGTTTATATATTAGTGATCTTGCCCATTACCAGTTTTATTTTATTGTTTCACCTTTTGTTGGGATATTTGAGTTCATTGTGGTGCACTTTTGGGTTGGTTTATTAGCTTTTGATGTTGTTTTGAGACTTGAGATATTTATTATCACCTGAACTGAATTTCTTGATAGAAAGTAGCTCATAACATGTCTATGATGGGTTTTTATGAAACAAACACTTAGCAGATAGAAAGAGGATACTGCAGGCTTTCCATACAGCCCCAATATTGGTGAGTTTGACGTTGTTTACAATCAGATAGCTAAAAACCGTTTTGATGCATTGGCTGCCTATGGGAGGTATTGCAACCCTAGATTCATCCGATTTAAAAAATAAAATCTAGTGTTGCAATTTGCAGCTAGTATAAACCCATAGATCACTCCTATGCCCCCCTGTGTGGGTGACATTGTAACATGTAAGTAATATCACAGTCATTCTAGGGCTGAAGTTGTCAGATAGCGTCCATACTCACTCAGAAACCTGTTGAAATGTCTCCCACACTCTCTTCTCCTCCAGGATAGTGTGTTATAGTCGGGGATCCACATGCCCAAAAGCTCAAGGAATAAGGTTGAACCTGTGTTGTTCTGCCGCACTTTTTATTTCAGTTTTATCTATTAGTTTGCTCATTAAGGTACACAGAATGAGAGGCCTGCTCTGCTGGAAACATCGCGACAAAAAGTTATGGCCATTTGTATATTCACTGTCCCACTGACTCCACTACACAGGAAAGGAAATATATTTAAACAAAAGAAAATTTCTGCTTCAAGTAGCATGTGAGGGATCAAACTGGAGGGTTTTCATGATTCTGAATCCATTGCAAGCATTTGTTTTGCACAAAAAACATTCCTTGGGCTAGAAAACGGACCAAGAAAAGTATGAAAAGTGATGATTCATCACTGTGATGACTCGTCACTTTTCACACTTTTGTTGGTCCGTTTTCTAGCCCAAGGATTTTTTTTGTGCAAAACAAAAGCTTGCGATGGATTCAGAATCATGAAAACCCTCCAGTTTGACCCCTCACATGCTACTAAAAGCAGACATTTTTTCTTTTTTAAATATTTCTAGTGGAGTCAATGGGACAGTGAATATACAAATGGCCATAACTATTTTTCGCGATGTTTCCGGCAGAGCAGGCCTCTCATTCTGTGGACCTTAATGACCAAACTAATAGATAAAACAGAAATAAAAAGTGCGGCAGAACATCACAGGTCCCCTCCCATTTTGAGGGACTGGATCCCCGGCTATTAGTTGACCAGCCACAGTCCATCTGGTAGTTATTAATGTCAGCTGGTTATGGTAGAAATACTGAGTGAAAACCCAGCTCCAAACACACTAACATGCCACACTGGTATATTATGCCTGGCCTGCTTCATTTGGTGACAACATTTACCAGATTATTGAATTCATAAACATCACAGTTTTCAGTAGTTTCTCTAACTGTCAGATTGTTTTCCTTCCTGCTTCTTTTAGCCCCACCCCCTCTAGTACCTGCGAGGTTGTCTAGAGTTGATTGACACCTGGATACCCAATGACACTGCTTCCATGATTATGGTATAAATCCATAAATCTAACACATATCTGACCAAGTAGCTGTACGTCTGCCCCTGGTGGACCTGGTGCTTTACAACTGGTTAGTGCAGCTGTCAGTGAAATGACAAACCTCTTGTCTTTGATGTTTGATGATCTCAAGGTTAAGAGATCAAACACTCTGACAACATTTAAAGTGTCATAATATGAATAATAATAATACTAGTAGAATGGAATGTAACAGGGAGGCTAAAAAGTGAATCCCAAAATTAAATACCCAAAACATTTCCGTCTCTGTCCCCCTATGTTGTTGTTGTGGATATACCCTAACTGTTTTGAAGTGCTATCCAAATACATTTCAACGATAAACGATAATTACTGGTATTTTTGTGAGATAGTTGTCAGAGATAGGCGTTTCATAAAAAAAAACAACGTTTATTTTATTTACACATCAACTGTATTAGCAGCCATAATGCATTTAATAGACAGAAGAGATTTACATCTTGTCAACAGGTTTGATGCCCAGAATTCTCATCCCGTTGGCCAGAACAGAGCGGGTCCTGCTGAAGAGTCGTAGCCTTGCCTGACAACAAACAACAAATGGGTCTGAAATTATGACAGAAATACCGTACATTATGTTTTCATGCAGTAGAGCTCGATAATATCATTTAAGTCCACATCATTACATTGGAAAGTGGAACTAATAGCCTGCTGTTCACTAATGACTATTTTTTCTATTGATTACTTATGCCATGGAGTTCAATAATATCTTTTTGTATTTGTCGCATTCATAATCATAAGACAAATTTGATTATAGTCAATGTACCCCCATTGATTCCGGATTGGGACCCCATCCGGAATCAATGGGGATACATTTATTGTAATCAAATTTGTAGGCAAATTTGTAGCATTTGTAATTAGGAATGTGACAAAAACCTAAAAATATTATTGAACTAAAGTCTCCATGGTATGAATAATCAATAGAAAACGTTGTGAACAGTGGGCTATTAGTTCCACTTTCCAAACAAAAGTCATTTTGGGGGTGAACTACTCCTTTAACCAAATATTCCCCTACACCAAATATCTTCACCAAAAATATCAGAACTACTTTTACAGAATGGTCACTCCAGAATAGTGATGCTAGAGTTCAAGTGGTTCAGCATGAAAATGTCTGAACCACTGTCTGTTTGGTGTCTGTTTGGTGCATTTGAAGTTCTTCAAAGCTCGGTTGGCAATAATAATTGCTTAATGTGTAAATGATAATTCCTTTACCTGTGCAACATTGTGAGGGCTTCCTTTCACTGGCAACTCCCTGAGTGCAGAGGCAACCAGGTGGCTGGAACACAGTGAAACATATTAAAAGCAATATACTGTATGCTTTGACTTATACATACTGTATAGCAAGATCAGTGATGCCCTAAACCAGTGTTTCTCAAACGTTCAAATTTCAAGGTTTCCGCTTAACTGACAGTGTACAAATGGAACCAAATGGACCCGTTAGGGTTCATTTGGTTCCATTTGTACACTGTCAGAGTTACAGACTTGTATGGGTCAATTTGGACCCCCCAAATGGAACCCACAGAGTCCCTGGAATCCACTTTCATAAACAACGCCCTAAACAACACTGGCAGGAGAGCAACATATTTCTCAGCAGTGTTTAATCACACCAATGTATATAGACAGTGTTGGGCTGAAACCTTGTATCTCTAATTTGTTATTATTTTGACACTGTCATTCAAAAAGTAGCGAAAATAGCATATCTTCAATCACACAATGCGTTGAGACGCAACTAGTTGTAAGCTTGTAAATCTATTTTTGAAAGATTTCACCAATCGTTATAAAGGTAGGTGCAATCTAGTCTTGCATTATGGGCATTCAACCCATGGCATTACATGGCCTACCATTAAGCTAACAGAGCCTGCCTGGTTTGCTCAAGGGATCAATTGAATCTTGACCACCAGGTAAAACTTTGTGTCAGATCCTCTATCTAGGTGGGACATGTACTTCTAAATGTCTCAACTGAAAAGCATGGAGACAAAATACAACCACCCCAACTGTACATTTTATTAGTATAACTAATAATAACAACAGATCCATTGGAACACAGGTTCTTTTTCACCATTTCCGGAAAAGTAAATGTTTTAGACATACAGTAAGGTTTCCACCCAACAGTGATTGGGTCATTTTAAATCTCTAGATTTCCATCCACTCAAGTGTTAGTTATTCATATTGTTTACTTTAAACAAATATTTGCTGGACAAACCCACAGCGCTAACATCCTGCTCCTTACCTCAGCTTCAACAGGAAGTTGACAAGGTGTTTGGGTTGTAAATCCTGGGCGGAGTGGAATAACACCTCATCATAGCTGCAACAAAGAGCAGGGCATTAGGGTTGATAACATGCAAAAGAAAGATTTGACAGTTACATTTACAGTTTAGGCATTTAGCAGACGCTGTTAATCCAAAGCGACTTACAATAAGCAGTTAATACACATCACTATAATAAGCAAGATAATATGTCAGTACATTAACAATAATATAACAAATGCATAGGAATATCAATCTAGACAATAACATAGGCAGACCACGCACCTAATCAGTAAAGAACGTCTTCTAAAACCTAAAAAAATGCTATCTAGCTTCATGTATGGTCATTGAGGGAAGGGGAGTGTTACAGTAGTGCTATGGGTTTAGGTGGAGTCTGAAGAGGTGAGTCTTCAGTCCACGGCGGAAGCTAGGGAGTGAGTCTGTAGTTCTAAGTGCGACTGGGAGTTTATTCCACAGTTTGGGGCCAGGAGGGCAAATTGGCTAGGACGAGTGGATTTTTGTCCTGGGGGTTTTACTATTTGACTATATTTGTAACAGCGCCTTTTAAATCAAATGGATATCCTTTACTCATTGACAATATGAGAAGAAATGAAAATTGAGGCTCTATTAATCACATAAAGCCTAGCGTCCCTATTCTGGGCCAAAGATATCCACTCTACAAGCTCACACTGCCTCACAACATGACATGTTCTGAGCTTGTAGATCAATTATTTTTGGTGAAGAGGATTGATGTAGGTGCAAAAAAGAGTGGACCTAGGGTGACCAGACGTCCCCGACTGTCCCGCTTTCAAGCTGCGTGTCCCGGTGTCCTGACAAATATCTCTAAGACACTAATAATATGTCCCTTTTTTCAACATTCACTACAAAATTGTCCAGTTTTTTAGCTAGAATTACAATAATAGTAGCTGTTTTCAGTGGTTACATAGACATTTAACATTCTTTACATGTAAACATGCTCAACTAAACGATCAGAAAACATTCATTGTGTGTCTGAATTCAATGGTGAGACTGTTTGTCAATCACTCACTGCCTGTGTGTGCGCGTGCACGAACGTTAGAGAATGGGCACGCACGTGCACGGTAACTTGCGCATTGGTTTGAGGGTCCCGGTTTTAGGCAACAGTGTTCCGGTTTGAGTGGCTGAAAATATGGTCACCCTAAGTGGACCAAGTATTCTGGGTGACCCGGGTCAAATAAGTACATGGTTTAAGTGGTTAAAGAGTGCTCAACTTACCGAAGGAGGTGCTGTAGAATGCATATAATACTGGGCTCAAGGAGAACAGAAGCATCCAATTCAAGCTCCTGACCATCGCCTTGCATCTGTATCAGACTGTGAACATAAAATTCAACATATCGTCACTGTCTGGCCAAAACCTCTTTTTGAGGTTTTTGAAGGCATAAATCAGGGCTATTGAACACCCTTTACATCTGAGTGTTTGTTAAAATAATATTGAACCAATGGAAAGTGGAAAGTAAAAGGTGCTTGGGACAAAACCTCCTAACTCCACACTTTCTGCCAAACCAGTTAACTCCACCCGATTGGCCATCTCCTTTTTTGCTATTGAACAGCCTTTACGTCTGTGTGTTGATTAAAATAATATTGAACCAATGAAAAGCAGTAACAAGCTCCACTTGAGCTCATTTTCCTGAAAATGAACATTTTGGAGTTAGGAGGTTTCGGCCCGACAGCAGAGATATGAGAGCTATGGGGGTCCTTGAAATGAAAAGGTTTGAGAAGCAACTGTTGAACGATCACCCACCTGCAGAGGCGGGCGTGGGTGTACTGCAGGAACACCCCCGTGTCTCCCTTCGCCTGCAGCATCCTGTCCCAATCAAATTTATAATCTGACTCCAGGGGACCTTTGAAATCCTGGAAAGAATGAAGCAAACAGAGCGTGTAACTACAAGGGGCCATTGTTTTTTCCTAGAGCTCAGGTACCCTGTGATTGGCTGAGACAGGGGGAGCACTTGTTTTGGTTCGGGTGATGACCTATTCTGTCAGCCACAATGGCCGCTTTTCGACCAGCAAAGAACCGGTTTGGGTTCTTTCTCCCGCCTATGGGATGAACCAGAGGTGAGCTTTTCCACCGAGAACCGAGTTGGTTCCGAACTGAAAAAGTTGGTTCGGAACGGGAACCACAAAATCCTTCGTACCTCTGGTCCAATCTGGTGGAAATGCAAGCCGGTTCGTGGCCAGTTCGCAAGAATGAACCAAGGTTCCAAGAAAGTTGAACGGCACCGTTTCTTGAACCAAGGTTGTTTTGGTGGAAAAGGCCCCAGGATGCTTACTTGGACTGTGCAGTGCCAGCGTGGGCACTCAACTCGCCTGATGGCCCACTCACACATTTATTGTGAAACATTGACATTCACAGGATGTTGAGTGAATCTAAACAGAGCTTAGTTTGAACCAAATTGAGGGTTCTGTGGCTGTTCTCGTTCTTTTCTTTTAAAATATACATTCTGACACTAACGGCATAAAATCTCTCTGTTGAGTTCACTCACTTCAACGATGAGTGCACTGATTCCCACTTTCTCAGCGGTGTCCTCAGGGTTGTCCATTCCTTTTGTTGCTGTTGGTATGATTTAGAAAGGGAGCAATTACACAACTAGCTTCCACTAATATTTTCTCAGGAGCTAAAAAACATTTCACACTTACCGGTATGTCTCCCTTAGATATCTACATAAATCACAAGGACTTCAAGGACTTCACGTGTGTCTCGAGAAGCGCTCGAGACACACGGCCATGAAAACCAACCAATCAAAACACCGCACTGACGCACCACACTGTCAAACCCCATCTTCTGAGTAGTTGTTCAGCACGTGCACTCAGAACACCCGGTGCGCAGCGCACTGGATTTCCGAACGACACCGCACTAAGTGCACAGAATAAACGAATGACAACATGGCACACCAGTGCGTTGAGTGCGCATTTCCGAACGCAGGGGGTCCCCCAGGGGTCTATATTATAGGTACCCAACTTATTCCCTCTTCACCAAATCAACTTTTTTCAGTGAAGGTTCATCTATTATGACATGCTCAGAACAGGGATGCTATTATTCATGTGGTTAATGTTACTTTTTGACTGGCTCATGTTGTGCAGCATCCTGGCGCGAGCCTCGTCCAGAACGTCCTCCAGAAAGATCACCTCCCCACGCCTGGTCTTCATGCCCTGCACCAGGCCAAAGGGCACGTGGCGGCACCTGCAGTGGACAGAGGGACAGCAAAGACATCAGGCTGGAAGGTCAGTGTTGAGTGTTGTACTTGGTACCAGTTGCCCTCATGAAGTAGAATGATCTCTAATAAAACACATGTGCTGCACATTGTAACACAGATTTCAGTGGAATATAACCAAACCAAATATATGCATTTCTTGCATTTAAAAGCTACCTCTGAGCCCAAGAATGTCCCATTGCCAGGAGGATCTGGAACAGCTGGTGGAAGTGATTCTGCTGACTTTTGTCCGTCTTGGTGGGGGTGGGGGGGTCAATGATAAATGATACACACATAGCACAAGCCATTATGACAGAGTTTAAAGGAGTAGTTCACCCCCAAAATGACTTTTTGTCGCTTTCCTAAGACAAAAACTGTATTAAATTCACCCCCATTGATTCCGGATGGGGACCCAAATGCATTCGGGTCCCCGTCCGGAATCAATGGAGGTAAATTTACTATAATCAAATATAAAATACAACGAAATATTATTGAACTCAAGTCTTCATGTTATAAGTAATCAATAGGAAAAAAAGTCATTTTGGGGGTGAACTACTCCTTTAAGTTGAATTAAAACATCACTATATATATATGTAGTGTATATATACACTACATATTGTTATCCAATCATCAAAGGTTTGAATTTATTTGCTGTGTTATCGGGAAGTGGCTCTGACATTTGATATTGACCTGATATTGAATAAGAAAACTAAAATGATATGAGCCAATATGTCAATTGTGACTACAGTATCAGTATCCTTCCTTACCACATAAATCATCTCATGAAAAGTAAACTTTTCTTTTCGGTCTATGGCTGCGGCAATATCTCTGAAACAAACACACACAGAAAACACACACACACACACACACACACACACACACACACACACACACACACACACACACACACACACACACACACACACACACACACACACAAACACACACACAAATATGGTGTTATCATCACCACATACTCGACAGCTCTTGACCTATGCACTGTTCAACTGAGTCTGACAACCTAGAATTGTTGTAATATTCCATGGCATATCAATACATGCATGAAAAGTTTGCATGAAAAAAAGAGAAAGAAACTTTTCCAAACTAGATTTTCAGGCTATGTGGCGTTGTGACACATTGTGAGCTTGTAGATCTGCTATTTTGGAAAACGTTCACCTAGGAAGACAAAAATTCAGACAACCCTTAACCTAACCCTTGCCAATACAGACAAAAAACTAATATCGGCCAGTCCGATATATCAGTTTGTCTCTCTAGTTTCTGTTTATTTTGACTTTATCACTAGTACTGACCTGGTGATGTAGAGCGATGTACCATCACTGCGGAGCACTGTAGAGTAGCTGGACATGTCTCCGGTAGGAGACAGGTCCACAACTCCAGTTCCCTTCCTGTAAACAGAACAGACATTGCGAGATTAATGTTAATACTAGAGATGTGGATTGAGTCATACATAATAATTAAAGCGTTTTCTTTTTTCAATGTCAAGATTTATAGAAGAAAATGAATAGTATAGCCTCTGGGCTCCAAATTGATAGTTTTTTTTCAATACGTTTCATTTCACAATATGTGAAGTTCTGAACTACTGTAAATAGAGTTCCTGCAGTTTAGAATTCAACACTTTTCCAGATCTCAGTTTAAGATCTAAGCGGTTTGTTTATTTTCTTTTGTACAACTTTCTCAGAAAGCATGCACAGCTGACATTGGTAACACATCATTCTGTGTACTGATCATAACTGATTGTGTAATAAAATACTCACTCTGTGGTCTTCAGCAGCCCCAGGGTCTGTAGTCTCTGCACCACCTCCTGGGTTTGTCCCTCGTGGAAGGACTCTCCAGAGTAAATGTCAAAGTGGACTCCTAATCGCTGAGAAACAAGAGACGACACAAAATGAAACTTGCGGGAACTTTACTACATCTGTGAACTGTAAGGTTATCTGTACAATACTTCTTACTTTGATCTGCAAGCCTCCCGTCATTCTAAGATTTAACCATTTCTTCAACCCTCTATTCTGAGTCAAACGGACCCGACTTACAACTTGGGCAGTTTGTGTGCCTATAATGGCATGCCTAAATCGATATGGAAATGTCATATCACGATTATTGTGAGCTTGTATATCTGCTATTTTTTAATAGTTAAAGCATTAAATAATTCTAGGCCTAAATGGCTTAAAGGTATATTCAGTGATTGTATTTCATTCAAATAAAAATATAATTGGTACGTTTTCCATTCATTCTCCTCACTAGAATGTGTGCTGACCATATAAGGACTTCCACCATGGCCCGTGTTGCGAGCATAGCTAGATTCGGTTTTCAGAGGTGGCCAGCCAGTCCTCGGCCAATCAGGGTAGAGTATGGCCGTAGTTATGTTATGATGTTTAGTTATGATGGTCAAAATAAAATGTTTGAGAACCACAGTCGCTCTGAATTAAGAACGTCTGCTAAATGCCTAGATTGTAAACTACTGAACTCATAAAATGCCACAGTCTCGTAGTAAATCAGTATCATACATATCCTGAAGCTGGAGACGTAGGCCTACCGATATTCAGTGATTGGGTCTAATGATCAAAACGAGAACATTATAATGGTGTAAAAAATCTATAAAAAACTAAACATTTCCACGCTGTAAGGCCAGTAAGGGACAAGATGACCCCCGGCCACTTTCATTATCACTGAATACACCTTTAAACTTGAAACCAGGTTGAAAGTGTTCGCTGTGGTTAGTTTTACCTTGTAAACCTGTTGATACTCCTTCACTGTGATTAGTTTTACCTTGTAAACCTGTTGATACTCCTTCACTGTGATTAGTTTTACCTTGTAAACCTGTTGATACTCCTTCACTGTGGTTAGTTTTACCTTATATACCTGTTGATACTCCTTCACTGTGGTTAGTTTTACCTTATATACCTGTTGATACTCCTTCACTGTGGTTAGTTTTACCTTGTAAACCTGTTGATACTCCTTCACTGTGATTAGTTTTACCTTGTAAACCTGTTGATACTCCTTCACTGTGGTTAGTTTTACCTTATAGACCTGTTGATACTCCTTCACTGTGATTAGTTTTACCTTATAGACCTGTTGATACTCCTTCACTGTGGTTAGTTTTACCTTGTAAACCTGTTGATACTCCTTCACTGTGGTTAGTTTTACCTTATAAACCTGTTGATACTCCTTCACTGTGGTTAGTTTTACCTTATAGACCTGTTGATACTCCTTCACTGTGGTTAGTTTTACCTTATAAACCTGTTGATACTCCTTCACTGTGATTTCCCTGAACTGTTGCCACAGTGACACGGCTTTGCCTTCGTGATGCTCCAGCTGTCTAAAGAATTCTCTGGCAGCGAGCCGTAAGTCCTCGTTGGTTTCTGCTTCCCTGTTGACTCGAACATAGACCTGCAAAACAAAAAAACACATTGTATCAGCACAGCAGTACCAGTAGACCAGGGGTTCCCAAACTTTTTTTGTCTCAGGGCACCCCATAAATATTGTTTTAATCAGAGGCACTACATTATAATTTTCACTCAGCACCTTATATTTATAGCATATCGTCGTTGTCGGGTGGAAACCTTGTATGTCCAAAACCGTTCGTTTTTTATTTATCATCTATAAAATGTACTAAACTAGTGAAAACAGCAGATCTACAAGCACACAACGCGAGGCGTTGATCGGCTGTTTTCACTAGTTTTCTGCAATGGTCTTGTATGATCAAGCAGGGCTTTGCTTTACCAAAAGACTTGGAGATACGAGGTTTCTGCCTGACAGTGATGATATTTTAGTGATTATGTTGCGAGGAAACCGTTGAGATAATAGCCATTTTGGTTAGAACAAGTGTCCAAATAAACTCCAAATATTATCAAATTATCTCGTGGCACCCCTGGACTGCCGTCACGGCACCCCAGGGTGCCCCGTCACCCACTTTGAAAACCCCTGCAATAGACCACACGCCCGCCTGTCAAACTGGCTTTTGATACCGGATAATACGATAGCTCAGAATACAGGGCAGAAACACAAAGATAGAATGGCTAAAACCCCTTCATGAAAATATGCAAACTCACATCAAATAAATGCTGCAGAGGATTCTCTTTCAACTTCTCCTGGCTTCCAAACTGTTCAAAGCCGGCTCCCAGCATTCCTGCAATCCAATGTACGTATATTAGGAGAAGATTATTCCTCAGCTGACAACATTAAAATCTGTTCATATTTAACACCTTTTTTTTTTCTTTTTCACTCACCAAACTGCATCCCCCAATCACCGAGGTAGTTCACCCGAATAACCTCGTTTCCAAGGGACTGCTTGAGATTGGCGATGAAATTGCCTGGAAATGCAGTTTGAGTATCCAATAAATGACCATTCAGAGAAATCAGGGCCAAATCATTCGAATCCTATTTATATAAAGAGAGTATTCCACAGCAAACTGTCTGTGCACTTATAAGACCTTCCAAGTCTTAAATGGATTGAAAGACAAAGGCAAAAACCTAATCCTAGAGACCCTTGTTACAGTAGTTACAATATGTACCAAATTGTTTTCTGTGAATATATAGAGGGGACATTATACAGCATTCAAACAAACAAAATGAATGAATAAGCATTTTTCTGCTTCATTAACTCATTGGCCGCCATTTTAACATTGACTGTTTGGCTCCCCTGCCATTTTGTTTAATGAAAAAATTGATATATTTTTTTTATATTGACATTTTTCCTAAATTCTGTATTCTGTATTTTGTGTCATACAGGACCTGAATTGAAACAGGACCACCTCTAGTCTCACCAAAAAATAAAACAAATAAATAAAAAGCTTTTTTTTCTATAGTTGCAGCCATCTCAAAATAGCCATTTTTGACCAA
The DNA here is from genome assembly GCF_963921795.1 of Nannobrachium achirus. Lineage (NCBI taxonomy): Eukaryota > Metazoa > Chordata > Actinopteri > Myctophiformes > Myctophidae > Nannobrachium > Nannobrachium achirus. The sequence continues at coordinate 61,027,094 of NC_137823.1, forward strand.
AATCCAGCTATAATTGAAACAACTGGAAATATTGACCTTTTTGTGATCGATCGCTTTTCAAGTGGATAACTCACTTGATATTTGTCTTTATGGCTTCAGGCATTATCAGATAAGTGTACTAATGTAATTATGTAATAGGATTTCTTTTTTTTTTAATTTTCTGTTTAGAAAAATGCAGAGAAACATATTTTTATTGGCTATGTCTGACCATACACTCAGCAATTTCACATATATACTACTGTATATTGCAGTATTTATGTGAGCATTTATGTGAGCCCCCACTTGGGGGCGCTTTCTCTCTGTCTCTATGTGTCTGTTTTCGGTCTCGGATGGGTTTTGATCTGTACAGGTGCACACACACAAATAGACATCAAAGGGGGCATGAGTCTTTTTTCTAACATGTCCTAGAATGTGAAAATAGCAGATCTACAAGCTCTACAAGCTCAACACATCGCTCTGTGACACATTGAGAGCTTGTAGAGCTTGTAGATCTGCTATTTTCACATTCTAGGACATGTTAGAAAAATGTCTCCCCCTGCCCCTAAAAAAATCCTCTGCACTGCCCTGCTAAACAGCTCCTCTGCGTCTTTGCTCGTTAGTAATCAACACTAGTTGATCTCTTGCTTTTTTGGAGGAGCGTGGTGGGGGAGCGTGGGAGTTTTGGTGGTGGTCCACGACCACCACCCTTGAGAAGTGTTGGCTGGAGACCAGGCAGGGTAGTGAGAGGACGGACCCCCTTTCAGGGACCACTTCACTTGTCTCTGAATCAACTGGATCGCGTCGTGTGAACTTTATGTAATCGGGCAGTTTTATTGATTGATTTTGTAAGAGTTGATTATCGTGTTCCCACTGCTCTGCTGAGCGAAGCGTTGAGCCCGCGGACCCCCCAGGGACCCCCTTTTGCAAAGGACCGCCTGTTGACAATGGCCTGCTTGGCTGCTTGTGGACCATTACAAAACAATATATTATAGCCTGGATATATGGATTATACAGTAACCTGTGGATACTAATCAACCATCATCATTCTCAGGTATGTTTTAGAAGCATTTATATGGCGAATTGGCGATAATTTTTTTGTGTCTTGAGAGAGAGAGAGAGAGAGAGACAGATCTCTGAATCAGAGACTCTGATAGCACTATTTCTTTATGGGACTGTGTGCTGATTAGGACAGGGGGACCACTGAAACAGACAGTGGTCGTGGACCACCAGCCAGCTAAGAGATGTGCACACACACACACACACACACACACACACACACACACACACACACACACACACAGCTGTTTTTTTCTTCTCTTTTTTTCCGGCTGCCAGCCTTTTGAGCTCAAATGCGTCTTTTGCCAATTAACTGTGGTTGGGGAGATTTATACATTTGTATTGCAATTTGTACATTATTACAGTCTTTTTTTCAAACACACTTACTTTGATGTGTGATATTTTAGGTTCCCTTTAAGATAAAAGGCTCAGAATTTGTCACGAGCAGGGGGAGAATGTAATTAAACATTACATTATATAAAAGCTAATTCTCGGGACTATCGGGCCTGGCGGGGAGCGACATTGGGATTTTCTCGGGACTATCGGGGGAGGCGGGGAATGAGTTAATGTATTTAGTGACTTTAGTTTATCCTTGTGTGTTTCAAGTGCATAATTGAATCTGCCCTGCCCCCTGCTGATGAAGACATGAACTACATGAGACTCACCAATGATAGTGGACCGCAGGTGTCCAGCATGAAACTTTTTGGCGATATTTGGAGAACTGCAACATAAGACCATATAAATATTTATATGTGCGACCTGGTCTGTTGAAACTCTACCTATTTCAGGCAGACAACTCTTGGATTAATATAAAATATATTTTTATTGAGCATTCACTGAGCAATTACTGAGCATGATATATGAAGCGGGTCCGCATCAGTGTGCCGACGGGCCGGTATTCCGACACTAAAACGAACCCTAACTCTACCCCTAACCCTAAACTTAACCTCAGTAACTGTACCTCAGTAACTAACCTGCCGACGCTAGTCGGAACAGTGGCCCGTCGGGATAGTGAGCGGACCCCCATATGAAGCATAGCATGAGCACAATATGAAGCATAGTTTGGCATCAGGACTCTGTCTCTATTCATTCCATGTAAGCATAAACATTTTAGATAAGTTATTATATACCAAATATAATTATTATATAGAATACCAAATAGAATTACAGGGAATGAATCAAGACCCCCAAAGGGAATCTAGAAAACAGAGTCTACAGGTGGATGCTGGGGAGGTGGTGGGATTGCAAAACATCAGCAGCAAAGGAGCGCAAGCAGAGCAGCAGCAGAGCGCGAGCAGGGCAGCTGCACAGCCAGGAGAAAAGCCAGAATGAAGAGGTAGGCAGAGTGATTTAGGCCAAGGCTACACAGAGCTGGATATTTGTGAATCTAGACATTTTTTGGTGCTGTTGGGGCTTGTAGCCACACAAAGCTGGATATTTTGGCAGTGAATCTGGATATTTTTAAATCCGGATAAATAAGTGGAGACACTGAAAAATATCCGCTTCACTGGATCCGTGTAGTCATGATACCCGGATCTCTCTGAAGACTTTACTGTGTGTGTGCTTGTTAGACCTAGATATCTTTGTCGTGTGGACCTAGATATTTTTCTATGTGGATATCTGAAAAACCGGGATATATGAAATATCCAGCTCCGTGTGGACCTAGATATTTTTTTATGTGGATATCTGAAAAACCTGGATATGTGAAATATCCAGCTCTGTGTAGTCATGGCCTAATACCGCCCTGATCAGGTGAAGAGATCATGTGACTGATGACCTGATCATCTGCATGAACTAGCTACGCAAGCTGCGCCTCATGTATTATCAGACATACCTGTATTCAACCAATGTTCTTCCTTTCTCCAGTCTGTTCAAAAGCTCACTATTTAACCCAAATCTCTCGTCCTCCTTTCCGAGGGGCTCCAACATTTTCTAGAACAGATTTATATCATCACCATGAAAACATTTAAATGCTTCTAGAACAGATATCATCACCATGAAAACATTTAAATGCTTCTAGAACAGATACCATCACCATGAAAACATTTTAATGCTTCTGATAAAAGTGAAGTTGGTAATTACTAGAGATGTTACCGATCAATCGGCAATGGATCGAATCGGGCCGATCAAAGCGTGATCGGCGATAATCGGTGGTTTAGATCAAAAGGTAAATTCACCGATCAGATCGGATCGGTGCATCCAATCAACCAGCAGTTCAGTATGCCCACTTGAGGCCATTTTGGGGTATTGATTTCCACAGTGCTGAAGGAATAATTAGTTACTGCTATGATAATAAATACATAGTAATGCTGGTAAATAACTATAAGGCAAATATATAAATGAATTAATGAGTGAATGAATGAATTAAAGTTAAAACATTAACATTTAGAAAATATAAATAATAACATGATCGGATCGGTGATTGATCGGTATCGGGTGATCAAACTTTTGTGATCGGTGCTCGGTGATCGGTTCCAAAAAACCTGATCGGACCATCCCTAGTAATTACACTGACACACTACTAGTGTATTTCCCCCTCCACAGTGAAAAACATCAAATCAAAACAGTGTTACCAGATGTACGATAATTAATGAATTATGAAAACATTTTAATGCTTCTGATAGTTTTCAATTACACTGACACTACTAGTGTATTTCACCCTCCACAGTGAGAAATATCAAATCAAATCAAGATGATACCTGCACAAGGATCTTCCGATGAACTCTGAAGTTGATCACTCCACGTCCAGCAGATACGTCCTCTATTACACTGTCCTGCTTCAGCTAATGAGACACAGTGAGGACAATGAATCACTAGAACTAGAATTTGTATATTCTAGAATCTATACAATGCATTCTAATGTCTGTTTGAATCGTGTAGACATTTTGACATATTTGACAAAATACAAATATTTGTTTTGCCAGAACATTCAAAGGGATATAGTATAGTATAGTATAGGGCGTGTTGGCATGAAAACGTTTGTTCCCCACATAATGCGAATCAATACGTTTTGTCTCGCTACGAGTTAGAATAAAAGATGGACATTCCAAACGATTATTACACCAAAATAAACGACTATACCAGTGTAAACCAATTTTAATCATTTGGAGGTGCACAGCCATGGAAGTTCTCTTGCTGGGTCCGGCCACCTGATTATTTCCATCCACGAAAATGGTATTGATCCCGGGCTAGTGCTTTATAGATGTGATAGTACTAGTAGTAGGTGCAAGAAGAAGCATCTTTTTAAAAACACTAGAAATGTTCAGTCTAAATCAGGGGTCTTCAACGTTTTTGAGCGGTGGTAAACCGCTCCATAGAGTGGCTGGGTGTGCGTCTGTAGCCACTTTTTCCTCTGCGTTTTGCCACAGCAATGTGTGTGTGTGTAGCCTGTACATCCTAGACTTAAATCCTAGTCTGAAGACGTTATGCAAGCACGACCACCGCTCACTTCACATTGGGTGTGATTTTTTTTAGTTGAGAGAAAGATGAAGCAGGGACCCCCCACAACCTTATCATAGATTTCATATAGTGTCATTGTTTGACAGCACAATCATCAGTGTATTTTGGATTCATGTCAATTTGTGTTTTCAGATATTTAACCACTTGAACCGTCAATACTTAATAAACTTGACCTTTCACTCTGTACTTAGTCTGCTCTTTTTACCCTCTACACCAAAGCTCTTTGCCAAAAATAGCCGATCTACAACTGTGAGGCGTTGTCAGCTTGTAGATCTGCTATTTTTGGCTTAAAGTTCTCAGAATATGGATGCTCGGGTTCAAGTGGTTAATATAAAAAAGGAGGAAAAAGGTTTCTATCACTCAAATTTGGAGGACCCCCTGTAGTAACTTTGAGGACCCCCTAGGGGTCCCGGACCCCCTGTTGAAGACCCATGGTCTAAATAGTCTGGACTCTGGGTTGTCTAAATGTGAGAAAAATATTGTTGTTTGCTCAATGATGACCCGCACCTCGTTAACTAAGGCTTCTGCCTGTGACTGTTGTTCTCCTTTGGAGGGTACAATCCCATCCTCAAACAGAGTGTTGATTGACAGCCTGAAGTCAGCAGTCTGTCTGAAAAGCACAAGATCAGGAACATTAATGAGATCAGTATATGGATGAATAAATAATGTGACAGACTCTCTCTCTCTCACACACACACTCGCACGCACACACACACACAACTTAACTGTTTCTTTGAAACTGGAATTGCAGAGAGAGCAGATATAAAAGCATCTTCAGGTTGCTGCAGAATCCTGGACAGCTAGGAGGAAAATAGCAATATTCTTTAAATTACCACATTTCATGAACACGTTTATCCTCCAAGCGACATCATCATGTTTTTGTTGTGCTTTAGATCAGTGGTTCTCAACCTGTGGGTCAGGAGTCAGGACCCCCAGGGGTCCCCAGATGATTAACTTAATGAGCAACATTGTTTTCTCTCTCAACAGTAAACAAAGCAACATAAGTTTAAGTGTATAGAGGGTAGGCTATATGCAATTTATAAAGTGACAATTAAATTATTTTTGAATACATCTAAAATGACAAATTGGCCAAATTGTCAAATATTAGAGGCAGAAGTTGTGAAAATACGAGGCGTTGTGAGCATGTAGATCAGCTATTTTCACAATAGGAACCATGTTATAAAAAATGTAATGCCTCAACTCTTAGTGCTCGACAAGGTGGGGGGGTCCCCAGTTGAAATATGATTATTTTTGGGGGGTCGCGGCCTGAAAAGGTTGAGAACCACTGCTTTAGATCTTCTATCAACCCATGGTGCTCCAGAGGAGACATGCATTTTAACCTTGCAACTGTTCCACATTCCTCAGTGTCATTACCTTCGCTGCAATGCTTCTCCTAAAGAAACAAGCCATGTGTTTGCTTTGAAATAACTTCAACAAGACATTAAACAATGGGAACTAATGTTAAATAACGGTTCTCTTCGCTCATAGCGCTTCATTCATAGACCAAAACCACCTCCATGGTCAAAACGTCAACAATGTGGACAATATACTTCCTGATCCGCCTCTTCCTTTCGCAGCATCCAATCGAAACGCTCCGTTCAATGGCGTCACCGCCCAGAAGGGGTCTGTTTAAAAGGATTCAAGTTTTTGTTGCACTGTTTGATCAGTTTGTTTCAGAGGTGGAAAAAGTACACACATGTTGTTAAAAGTATCAATACTGCACTGTAGGCCTACTCCGTTGCAAGTAAAAGTCCAGAATTCAAAATGTACTTGAGTATTTTCAAACAGCCATGGTATAAAATAAGGCTAAAGTGGTTTATGTATGTTTTATAATATTATAATGTATATCTGCAAAGTAACTAGACTAGTAACTAAAATTGTGGATGTAGTGGAGTAGAAGTAAATGTATTGGAAATTGGAAATACTCAAGTAAAGTACAGATACCTCCAAATTACAGTTTAGGCATTTAGCAGACGCTTTTAATCCAAAGCGACTTACAATAAGCAGATAAAACATCACTATAATAAACAAGATAATATGTCAGTACATCAACAGCAATATAACAAATGCAAATGAATATCTATCTAGAAAACAAACAAAAAAACTGTATTTAAGTACAGTACTTATGTAAATGTACTTAGTTACTTTACACCACTGGTTTGTTTTAATGTTGAATGGACAAGCTTAGTAAAAAGTAAAACGTTAAACAATAGCTTGTAGACCCATTATATTAAAAGGAAATGCCTAAAATAGGGTCCCCAAAATGTAAACGTATATAAAATCCTGAATTCATTACCCATTTTCACAAAACGGTTTTAATTCATAATACTCTGGGTTCTCCCACACATTTTTACCAATGGATGTCCAAAACTTTTTCAGAATATTTAACCCAATTTACAGGACTATAACAAACAATTCAGCGCATCCGCTTACTCCTTTGTGCACTGCCCATAGACAGGCAGTGTAGCAAAAATAAAGCGTGCACACTGAACGGACCGTGGCGTGCATGTGGATCGTGCACGATGGACACGCACGTGTCCACGTCAAAAGGCAATCGTGGCAGGGAACCCTCAAAGTCGATTTATGGTGGCAGAAAATGAGTTAACAAAATCAATAACCAAAAACAGAGCATAGCTATTTTTTCCAGGACCTTCCAGGACTCTTGATCAATTCCAAAACCTTTCCAGTACTGGGAAGGAAAAAAAAAGATCTAATTTCAAAATATTTCCAGGAATTTCATGAGCGTGGGAACCCTGTAATACAGTATCAACAAGTTTCATTTATACAGTATAACAAATAGGTTGAATTAAAATACATAGACACTTGTTTTGTGTAAACACTTTATTTAATATTTCTTAAAACCAAAGCCCTGTTAACAACTATTGCAAATAAAATAAAACAAATGAAATATCTTAGAGGGAACACAATCAAGCAAAAAAAAAGGAAAAAAAAAAAAGAAAAAATCATTTTAAACTAAATAAAAATACAGTGTGTACAAATGTAATTTACCAGTACAACTTCAAACATTGTTGAACAATGCCAAGATACCCGTTCCCGGCCTGCCTCGATCCCTTTCATAAGAAATGTAATGATTAACTATAAACAAGAGACATGATCAAACCACCTCTGCAAAATAGCCAAATTTAACAGGAAAAAAACAACCCAGTATGTGTAATGGCAGTGTGCCTTGACAAAGGCAACATCAAAACAAAGCCAAATAAATAAGACACGGCAGTTTAAGAGGCCACTGGTAAAGTCACAGAGGTCCATGTTGACAGCAGAGAGACCTCTAAAACACTATTTGCAACAGCGAACGTGGATGCCACCGACTGAGGCTTGAGACAGTGTGTCCACAGAAAGGCGATATGGTTGGCACAGGTAAGGAGAGGTTTCCAATCAGACCCACTGAGCCTGTGGAGCAGCTCAGCTCGCAGCAAAACATGGTATTCCATCTCCAACGGCATGTGGTCTCACTCAGGAAACATCTGTGGAGGTATAGAAGGAAACCATGATTTATATTACACATTATAACAGGGGTCTTCAATGTTTTCAGGCCAAGGACCCCTTAGTTGAGAAAGAGATGAAGCAGGGAACCCCACAACCTCTTCATAGATTCCATATCATTGTTTGACAGCACAATCATTGTATTTTGGATTAATGTCAATTTGTGTACTTTTCAGATACGCATTTAACCACTTGAACCGCCAATACTTGACATTTCACGCTGTACTTAGTCTGCTCTTTCCCCCCCTCTACGCCAAACGTCTTTGCCGAAAATAGCCGATCTACAAGCTCACAACGCCTCACACTGTGAGGCGTTGTGAGCTTGTAGATCTGCTATTTTTGGCTTAAGTTCTCAGGATATGGACACTAGGATTCAAGTGCTTAATATAAAAAAGGAGAAAACCTCTAGGGGTCCCGGTCCCCCTGTTGAAGACCCTTGTATTATAACATTTTGCTCATGCATACCCACAAATCAGTCTAAAATTCACCGGCAAAGGCATTTTTTTTGCATATTCAATGGCTACAGTCAGAATGTATGATTATTTTTGAAAAGTGTGACTTCTTGTGTTTCGTATGGACAAAAAAAAAAAAAAACGAAGAGTGTTGCAATTATCAAGTGAATAACAACCAATCGGTTTCGAAGTCTGATTAAACTTTAACTTTATTGTCACATCACAGGTTTTACAGGTGTAAAGAAGTGGGTAAAAGTCTTAAGGGCTGTCCATACCGTCTCCAACCACTGAACTTTTCATCTGAAAGTTCTTTCCCAACTCTACTTCAGAGTAATGCTTTTCACAAGTTGTGAGTGACGTCATGTTTAGGGCTGTCACGATATGACATTTTACATGACGATTAATTGTCACTCAAATAATTGGCGATTAACGATTTAATTGTGTTTTTGTCGTTGATAATTACATTTCTGTTTGGCTTTTAGGCTTTGAAGTTGTACATGGACACATAACCTAAATATACAAAGAAATTACTGACATATTTACTATTTATTTACAACTTACTAGTTAAAAAATTACTTTGATAGTGGAAATAGCCAATCTACAAGCTCACAAATGCGACGCGTTGTGAGATTGTAGATCTGCTATTTCCACTATTTCGGACATTTTTCAACATTCACGATTATGACAAAATAATTGCGATAATGTCAAATAATCACAATTAGACGATTATGTAATAATTGTGACAGCCCTAGTCATGTTGTAGTTGAACCAGACCTTTCCTGACGAAAAGTTTGGTGGTTGGAGGCAGTATGTGATTGGTCATCCACCGTATGAAACTTTGATTTGACTGAGAAGGTTGCTTCTATTTAACCACTAATTCAGGGCATGAAAGTCAGGGTTCTGCCACTGGGAAGGCCTGTTTTAACTTGAGTGCGGTTATGTCAATGCTAGTCTTCAATGAGTTCACCCATTATAGCCTAGATGGTGGAGGGGTGGATCACAGCACAACTCAAAATGTAACTGTGTTAAAGGGGTACAGGACTAATGCGGTTTGTACTGTAAATGAGGAGACATGCACCTTTTCAATGAACGACAACCAGAATCAGTTGCTAACATCATTTTTTTGTCAAATCAGTTGAAACCTAGCAGATAAGCCATTTTTAGCAGAAGAGATTTGGTATAGACTGAAAAAAGGAGGGGGCCAAGGATAGACACCAGCAAAGTATATACAGTAGAGTTTAAATGGCTAAGTTGCTCTTGAACTTACTATAGTAAAGTGAATGGTTTTCTTGCCATTAAAAGAAATGTAAAGCCTGGCTGCCATCAAACAAATAAAAAAAGACAATGCTATGGCATGTAAATAAAAAATAAAATAAAAAACGTGCCGTCTTTCCTTCATGGAAGATAAATATGGCAGGTCGTCTCATACAAAGATTTCAACTGATAAGTCACATTTTAAAGAAAAGACTGCGACTCCAACAGATTTGCTTGGCTAAGAAAGACAATGACCCAAGTATACTCACAGCTAGCAGGCTGCTCTCCAAACCTTCGCATTAGCTGATCATGAGTGAACTTGACAAAGGCGTCATATTGCTCTGTGGAAAGAGAGAAAGATTTGTTGACACTCTTGGCACAGGCGCAAAATACAGATCAACACTTCATCATCAACACCTGCTGCTTTCTGCATCAACACCAAAGACTCACCTGCAAGCTTGGCGGTCAATATCTCATTGTATTCTTCACGGATCTTCTCCTCACGCTCCTTCAGTAGTCGTTCGCAGATCATTCCGACTTGTCGAAGGGAAAATAAAGGCTGCTCTTTTTTGGTTGGAGATGAGGCACCAGAGGACGTACCTGTAAGGAACAAGTCAGATCATCATCACTATTAACAGATGTCACACTTAATGACCCAACGTAATTCATTTATCAGAGATGACACATTGGCCTCAGCTGAACTTTGGGAGGTCTCCAAAAATAACTATTTTGGATCAGTTTTTTAGTAGCCCGTGGCTCATAGCTCATGAGCCTATATCCAACTACCTTAAGGCAGGTACAAACTGCAAGATATTGAAGAGTCTGGGACTCATCGGATTGTGAAAGTATTTCACACTACACAAGTGTCTTTCTTGAAATCGACTGTCATATCGTTGTGGTTTTTTTCACTACATGATTGATCGCTGAGAAGGGATCACAGTCACACACTGTAGGACATTTTACAGTTGTAAAGGAATACACTAAGGATTACGTCTCTGCCAGAGGCCAACCAGTCGATCCTCCTTTTGTTGTGTCCATGTGTTATTGTGTTGAGCATTTAATGCACAACACAAACACATGCATCCAAGAAAAGGAGGCTAGGCTAGTACTGTTCCCTCACTGGTTGGAACTGATGCTCGCTACTCACTTCTTGCAGTGCTTATCGCAGTCCAGTATGCGATAAGAGCTGAAAATCAAACCTGACAGATATTCAGAAACGCTTGGAGAGCTGTCGGCGATCGCCAGGATCGCAGTATTCCGCAAGGATCTTCTTGCAGAGGCTTTCACACACAGCGAGCAAACCTTACCCAACTTTAGAGTCGTATCAAAGAGATGTCTGGCAACTGAAGAACTTCAAACTGCTCCGTTTTAAATGACTTCATTGATGTCTCACAAAGCGAGCAAAACCTCGGTGAGCAAAGCAGACCTTGTCGGCGAGCACCAAAAATGGTCGGTCGGCGAGAGCAAATATCGTGCAGTGTGTACTAGCCTTTAGTGTGAGACATCTTGATATACAGGTAACCTCCCTAGTATGTTTATGTTGCAGGGACTTAAACCCAATTCAATTAGTGTTAAGCATGGAGGCAATGGGTACCCTTTTAAGGTCTTTGTTATGACTTGACCGGTGGTTCAATGATCCAGACCACCCAATCTCAAGGGTGGACACTAACCACCAGCCAATGAGCTGGTCGTCATTCGTTTGTAGAAATATTAATTTCATTAACGTCATGTCTTCAAGATGCAACCTATTATTGCAACCTATTATTTTAACTGCATCGGAGCAAATGAAGTAGGTGAAAGACAAGGACATGAATGGTTATAGATCTAAGATCACTAAACAAAAGAGTAGAATCTGAGGCGTGTTGTCATTCCAGCTCATTTGCATAACATTCCACGTGATTCTCACCTCACATGCGTCACAGAGCCCCCCACAGAACCACATCCTTCTACAACAATCTAAAACCAAAATGCCCTTTGATAAAGCTGCAATCCTATCCAGGATTCAAACCCGGGTCACTCACACACGCCATATTTCTACAGCTCAGCAAGAGGCAATCCTTGCTTTGCCAAGGGAAATAGTTTTGTGTGCTTCAGGCAGTAGGTGTCCTAATCTGACACCAGGGTTCAAAGACAGTAGGTGGCCAACCCAACACCAGGGCAGGGAGGCCCATGTTTTTCCCAATGACCCTAAGCGCAACGGTGGGGGCGTGGGGGGGGAAAGGAGTGCTTGTTTTCGGTGATGACAACGGCGGCGCGCTGTCTCAGGCGACCATAAGCCACGTGAGACACCGCCGAGTGAGCGGTAGCGAGTGAGTCGCCATGTCGAGCGTTGCGACAGTCGCATGAGCCGACTCAGCTCCGTTACCGAGTTATGTGCCGTTATGGACAGAATAGTACATCTTCATCCCTGACTTTCAGCACCTCCACACGGTCCAAGTGAACACAGCAAAGCGCTCCCTACCTCCTTGCCCACCACTGGCCCCCACCGTTGCACTCAGGGTCCCTGGGAAACGGGTCCGCAGCAGTGTGCCGACGGTCCGGTATTCCGACACTAAAACTATAACCCTAACTCTACCCCCAACCCTAAACCTAACCTCAGTAAACCTTACCTCAGTAACTAACCTGCCGACGCTAAGTAACTAACCTGCCTTACGCTAAGTAACTAACCTGCCTTACGCTAATTAACTAACCTGCCGACGCCAAGTAACTAACCTGCCGACCATGTCGGAACAGCGGATAGTCGGGATAGTGAGCGGACCCCCTGGGAAACGCCAGGTCACGGCAGGGAGACCCCCTGGCCTCTACCAATACAGATGTGCTAGTTGTTTTAATAAATTCTACCATACAGAGTAGAGTAATTTCATTTTATTCGTTAAAATAAAAGTTAGGGATTGCAGCTTAGTAAAATGTGAAGGGACTGTCACATTTCACTAGACAGAGTCAGTCTATCCAGCTACCTGGCAGTGTGGGTCCAGTCTGTACGGCGTTGTGGGTTTGGAGGTCCAGAGGACAGCAGCCTTCCACCTGATGGAAAGCACTGTCCAGGTGCCTTCTCTTCTGCAACCGCTTGTACTCCTGCTTGATGTTGTGTAGGATTTGCTCTGAAATAAGAGTTGGGATCGGAGAGACAGAAAACATTTGCAACGTACCGTAAATGACAATTGCTCATCTGTTCACTTGTAAATACTTGGCATGCATTGTCTCTTCTACACAAGTCTGAGAGAAACACCACGTGAAAACACTACACACACACACACACACACACACACACACACACACACACACACACACACACACACACTCTCTCTCCATATTATGTTTAGCTCTCTTGATAAACACTATCATTTTTGACAAAATACCATACTGTAAAAAAGTAACTCCAATGTTTTACTTAACTAAAAGTATCAATACTAGACGTAATTCAAAATGTACTTGATTAAAAGTACATAAGTATTGGTATCAAGTACCATAAGTAGAAAGTAAAAGTATTGAAAATTGAAAATCCTCAAGGCTCAAGTAAAGTACAAAAATACCTCAAAATTGTAAGTAAAACATTTGAGTACTTTTTCCAGTAAAACATCCGAGTAATTTTTCCACTACCTTCCACTTCCACCACTGCCATTTGTAAACAATGAGTTACACCTGTGTTATTGTCCAATTGCTTTCAGAGTTGCACATTTGTAAAGGTCCATTATTACAGTATGGTATTTTGTAAAAGAATGTTAGTGCTTATTCTTATGTCTTAGTTACTTTACACCACTGACAAATGGTCGCGTTTGTTTAACTCTCAAATAGTTAAAATGAACAGAGGATTTTAAAGCTATCACTCAACAGGCGGCTGAGAAGAGAATTGATTGATTGAAGACTTTATTAGAAGTTTGCATAGGAAAAGGTACAGTTTCATGAAGGTAGAGTTCACTCACTGGTACAAGGTCTACTAAAAGGAGATCCATGAAAAGACTAAGCTTATTTCCACAGGAAACCATTAACAGAACGCAGCTTCTTTACCCGTAGTGAGCCGAGAAGAGGCGACCTGTCCGAAGGGCGAGGGCTCCATGCGAAGGTACTTCTGCGGGGAGGCGGTGGAGGAGAAGGAACCTCCAGGGGAAGACGAGGAGGAGATGACCGGGGCGCACCTCCTCCTCTTGGGGGAAGCACAGGGGCTCATCAGGGGGTCAAAGTCCATGGTCCGCTTCAGGGTGGCCCCGCAAGCCATGACAAACTAAACTAATGCTAACAAAGTGAAATGGTTCTTCTCCGGGTCTTTCTTTCACAGACCTCCAAACAGGGCCCAGCACAGCACTCTTGCTATCAGTGCTATTAGCTAACGCTAGCTTACTGGTAGTGGCGGAGATTCCGGTGTCCTGGAGACCGTAAATGTTGTCGGTTCTCCGGTGTCTGCTTCTCAATCCTGCGCCGGTTGTGTTTTCTGAACGCCACTCGTAACGAAACAACCACAACAGTTTGTGTGAACAAGAGCCTAAAAACAAGATGATAGCAGATTCCTTCCGTACTGTTAAATGCCAATCTACTGTACTCTGTGGTCGCTGTTCTCTCAAAGAAGAGCCTCCTGGTCGGACGGTTAGCTTTCCCTTTTACAACCCTTTTCAGTTCGTTATCTGTCTCGGCGCATGCGCCAAGAAGTGGGCCGTTATTCTGGTACTTGTAGTTTTTCTCCCGTGTTGTCTTCGCCTTGATGTGCTTTGTTGGGTGACATTTGGAACTACATGTCCCATAAAAACAATATGTGTCCCATTATTTTCAAACGTGTTTTGTTTGAAAAAAAGAAGCAACATTACAATACAACAACAAACTTAACTTAGGCTGCCTTATTAGTCCACGTTTTCTGCCTTTGTATTTGATATTATGCTTTTTCTGCTTTTAAAATTGATTTTATCCTAGTCCTAGATAAAGTACTATGTTCTTTCCGTCTGTCTTTCAATGTTATATGAGACACATAAAGTGTGGTTCCTGTGGAAGTAAAAGCCGTTGAGCTTTCTAGGATCTTTCAATCTCCTTTTAGTTGACCGTGTACCAGTTAACTGTACCATCATTAAACTGTACCCTTTCCTATGCAAACTTCTAATAAAGTCTTCAATCAATCAATCAATCAAAGGAATTGTCTTTCCTTTTAGGCCACTGATCAAGAACAATTTGACTAATTTAGAAGAAGGACTGTACTGTGTTCTATCCTATCTGTCTGTCATTCAATGTTATATGACATACTTAAATGGTTTCCTGTGTAAATAAGCCAAGAGTTTAGGATCTCCTTTTATTGACCTTGGCTTGTAGGCCTACCAGTGAACTGACCATCATGAAACTGTACCCTTTTCTATGCAAACTTCTAATAAAGTCTTCAATCAATCAAGGATCGGTTGATTTTTATTTTCCTGTGTTTGTTGAAACAGCTGGCCAAGCCACAAAACACATGGACGATTCAAATCCCAGTCCAGGCAGTCTGCACACTGCACAGTGGTGAGTGTAAAGTTTGCCTCACCCAGACACATTTTCAAGAAATGTTCCATTAAAAACAGCCAATGATGTTCATGGCCATTCAGAACTATACATTTTGTTAGAGGTCGAGCAGATAGGCCAGAATGATGTGTGGCATGGTATGTGCGGCATAAACGCCCAAAAATGCTGAGTGCGAAATGGTCATCTAAGGTCATCACTACATGCAAGCATGCAGTGTGTGGCTTAGAATAGATGGCCACGGCGCCCGAACAGCACAGGGATTCGGGGGATGGATGACATTTGGGGTGCCGGCATGGTCATCTAATAAGGTCACACACCATGCTTAGTCTTAGTGTTCGGCTTAGATGTCCAAAAGGGCATAAAATGACACTGAGTCAGTGCGTGGTCATCTAAGGTCATCACTACACGCAAGCTCGGAGTGTGCGGCTTTGATAGCCATGGGCACAAGAATGACATTTAGGGTGCTGGTATGATCATCTAAGGTCAGCGCCACACGCAAGCATGTGTAGTGTGATGGTCAGGAGGAGCACTGGACAAAGGATGGCAGGCATGATTAGGAAGGGATTGTGGATTATGAGGGAGGTTCTGGGGGGTCGCAGACCCAGATACTTTGGCTTAGGGGTCAAAAGTACATGTCTGTGCTGAGGTAGGTAGAGAGACCCTGCCTGGAACCTGTAGAAGAGGATAGAGGTAGAAAAGAAGAGGGTTACTGGAAACTATGCCATCTTTTCAAGTTGGGTTTACATACAATTCCACTCAAAGGAGCTTTATTGGCATGAGAAAGCATAAGTTTACATTGCCAAAGCAAGTGTCACAAATAAAAACAGATATACCACTGGCACTGTGATTGGTAGGGGAGGAGTTGTCAGCTTGATAGGAGTGGGTAGAGTGGTTGGCACCGGGTGGCATGGGTGCCTGGGTGGGTGGAGTTGCTGGTGGTTAGTTAGAGGTGTTTGGTCTTCTGCTTGGTCACACCTCCAGAACATCAGTTGTACCAACTACATACAGTATATATTTCAGGGGCATTTCAGGGGTTTGGGACTTTGAAAATTAAAAAAAAAATAAAAAAGGCCGGAATGCACACCAACGCAGGTTAGGGGGTCGCTTTTGCATGTCGGTGCTCAGGGGCCTATTTTCTCAATCCGCTTGTGCGTCAGACAACTTGTTCAGTTGTAAAACAACTACTTTAGGCAAAATAGTAGCCTGATTGCACAAAGAGATGTGCAATGTGCATGTGTTCCCAACACGCCTCTTTCCTGACTTCCGTGATACCCGAGTAGGCCGGGCGCTCGAAGGGTTCAGAAATGATTCAGATTCAATGAGATGATCCAGTAGTCACACAGCAGATGATTAAAGCTGTTGCTAAAGAGAGGCAGAGTGTGTTTCACAACAGTTCCTGTTTTCACATGGGAAAATCTACTACTTTGCCTCCAAAATGTGGAATACCCTGACAGACAACCATCCATTAAAGGATGTGTAACACCGGATTCTTTCAAAACTGGCCTGACATCAATCAGGAAACCACAAGGGGAGGTAAAGGTAATATGTTTTGAGCGGTGCTAACTGCTCCTACACCTGGCTTTGTCTTTATGTATGTATATGTACTGTATAATACCGGTATGTTTGTCTGTCCCACACTTGGCTTGGCTCATTGGCCAAGCTTCACAGGACGCTTAATGAAATTAACTCATAAAAGGCACCGCTCACTTCACACTGGATGTGATTTTTTATTGTACTAGTTGGTGATGACATGTATTATTACTTCCACCAGCAGAAGTAAGCACAAGTAGCTTACAGTACGTTCGGTGCCGCCTGTTTCCGGCTATCTGTTTCCAGTTCTGCTAATGAAAAAGAAAAAAATTGGAAAAACATGTATTATCTACAGAAGGGTATTCTCTACCATCACCAGCTACTAGTGGTGGTTCCCAAGCAAGTAAACCAGAAACAGTACAAATGTTGGGCCACTCTGTCCTAACCTTATACGGTAGGTCCTTTGTTTCTCCTCTTGGGCAGTCTGTTCTCTGTAAGTAACAAAGGAAACTGCATGCTAAAGTCAAAATTCTAACTTGTTTCATTTCACAGCAGCGGATTGACAGCGTTTCTGAGAAGCATGTACAGGACATGCTGCACCCCTATCACAACCAGAGGTGTGAACTTGCTAGGTTCCGTGGAGTGGCTTTTCGATGAGTTAATCAGTGAACATTCTTAGGGCTCATTAATCTTTAGAATCCACATTTTAACTAATACATAAATGTATGAGGAACCAAAATAATATTTGTGCTCTTAGTGCTACGCTATGTATGTAACAAGACAACAATCTTTAGCTTGACTGAGTCTAGATTGTTTTGCTTATTTATTTGTGCATTTATTTATTCATTTTGCTACTGTCCATTGGTAATTAATAAGCTATTTGCTTGATATATGTTTTAGTCCCACAGGGGCATGCGTTCCCAAAGGGCATCACCAGTTATTAAAAAAATAAAATAAAAAAAACATCTTAGTAGCTTTCGTATCCCTTCAGTATCACCTGTTCTTTAGTGTGCACACCTGGGTTGAATTTCTCTAGAAATCGTTGGCCTTTTAACACATAAACACGTCAGTGTTTTTCAGTAGAACAATATGTATTCAAAGCAAGGGAAGTGTAGGTGTTTGTGGTTTCAGTTCTTGTGTGTGTGTGTGTGTGTGTGTGTGTGTGTGTGTGTGTGTGTGTGTGTGTGTGTGTGTGTGTGTGTGTGTGTGTGTGTGCGTGCGTGCGTGCGTGCGTGCGTGCGTGCGTGCGTGCGTGCGTGCGTGCGTGCGTGCGTGCGTGCGTGCGTCTGTGCGTGCACGCGCATGTGCGTGCATTCGTGCGTATGCATGTGTGTGTGGCTGCAGGGGCGTCACACCAAATTCTGGGCCCTGGGTACAAGGATTCATTGCTGCTATTTTTGAAAAATCGTGACAATGTGTGCAAGAAACCTATGTAAAGGACCCCCAAGATGATGTATTTGGCCACGGACCCCGATCTCAAAATATTTAGTTCCAGGGACCCCCAGAAGCAAAATTTGAGTTAGAAATGTTCGCTTAAAAAATACATATATTCAAAGATTTTCACACATTTTCACAACTTTTCAAAAATAGCAGATCTACAAGCTTGCAGCGCGGCACTCGGTGCCGCGCTGTGAGCTTGTATATCTGCTATTTTTCAATAGATAAAAGTTATTAGGGCCCCTCCACCACCTTGGGCCCTGGTAACTCAGTCCCACTTTCCTACCCCTTGTGACGCCCCTGCGTGGCTGTGTGCATACGTGTGTGTGTGTGTGTGGGAGGGAGGTTGCTTTGTAATGTCATTGTTTTCAGACCTCACATAGTAGTGTGTCACAGACTTCTGTCATTGAAAGCTCCTGAGGACTATAGAGTCCGCACACAGACGCCAGCAGACAGCATATACAGTAGGTAACCATTGTGAATAACTTTGAACATATTTTGTAATACTTTCTTAACAAAGATGCCACTGCAAAATTCAGGAACTAATTACAAATATATTTTATGACACTTTATGAGACTTTGCAACACTTATTGTCCAATTATACCGTTTCCTCTCCCAAATAACTAACTCTAAATGGACAGGGTGCTTCTTGTTCGTGAAATAGCTGATTTTCTTTGTGAATATTTTGTTGTTGTTTGTTTCTTTGTTTGTTACAACCTAACCAAATCTTTTCAATCCATTAGAGAATTAGTTTGAAGTAATTGTAATTTTATCAGAATACTCTCATCACTCTCATGTCTTTTTTCTTAATTCCAATTAATCCCAAACATTTCATTTTCTTTTTTTACAGTTTGTAGAACATCACGATTAATAAGATGACTCATATCCTCATGTGGTGGATTAGATGAGACGAGTTTTGATACAGTATGTTTAGGTGAACTTGTACAGCCCCAGTCTTATCAAATTAGAAGCCCTCTAGTTTCTTTCACACACGGTCCAGCCATATACCGTAGGTTGTGGCCTAGTCTTATTAGAGAGAAGCCAGTTATTATAATTACACTAGACACACCAGATATGCTTATAGCGTTACCATTTGCCAGTCCTTCTAAATTGCAGAACTTCTGAATGGAATTGTGAAATGCCAGAAAAGCTGACAGCTAGCTCTTACATCACAGTGATGTGTGGAAAATACTCAGTTTAGTCAGGCTTTAACATCTCAGTGTGTGTGTGTGTGTGTGTGTGTGTGTGTGTGTGTGTGTGTGTGTGTGTGTGTGTGTGTGTGTGTGTGTGTGTGTGTGTGTGTGTGTGTGTGTGTGTGTGTGTGTGTGTGTTCTGTCTGTGCATTAAGATGGCTATGAAACACCCTCCTTTCCATGTGTTTTGGAACGTGTTGTTGGTTCTTCATGCCTGCTGGGGTTTGCAAAGTGGTGAGTGAAAATTATTGTGTGTGTGTGTGTGTGTGTGTGTGTGTGTGTGTGTGTGTGTGTGTGTGTGTGTGTGTGTGTGTGTGTGTGTGTGTGTGTGTGTGTGTGTGTGTGTGTGTGTGTGTGTGTGTGTGTGTGTGTGTGTGTGTGTGTGTGTGTGTGTGTGTGTGTGTGTGTGTGCGTGCGTGCGTGCGTGCGTGCGTGCGTGCGTGCGTGCGTGCGTGCGTGCGTGCGTGCGTGTGCTTGTTTATGGTTTCTTACGGTTTCTCTGTTGACCAGATGCAGAGATGCAGCATTCAGGTCTATGCCTCTCTGGAAATACGTCTTATGTGAAAGAGAGAGAGGTGAGCTGTTATTTAATTTACCACTTTCATTTCAGACTTTCTGCCCTCTTTGACAGATGTCTTTTTACATCCCTGTCTGTTAAATCAGGAGACATGCTGCTATCACAGAAATGCATCAGGAGGACAGATGCAGCCGATTCCTGATAAGGACTGTGATCCACATAACTACGCTGATGAATTTGAATCCTCCTGCCTCCTCTATCCAAAAAACATACTCAACTGCACCATAACCTGTGTGCTGTCACAGTGGGCCACATCTTGTAGCAGCCAAGCCTCTGCCTCCATCAGGTAACTGTCTGAACCTCTCTGTAGTGTCCATCTTTATCAACTATTAATTGCTGTTGGTTGATGCTCCCATTATTTCAAGTAGAATGAATCATAGCATAGTTTTGTTGTAAAAACCGTGTGATCTTCCCCTGTGCCCATACCTGCAATCAGCTGGCTTGTTAACCCGGCACACAAGAAGAATATTATGGCTCCTCCGCTCTCCTTAGTCCAAAGTTTGCTTCCTTTCTCAGTAGAGATGCCGTTAAAGACAAATGTGCCATTAGGACTTCCAAAACAGTTTCAGATTTGTAACGCATGTTTTTTGTGTTTTTGTGTCCTTTTCTCTGTCTTTTTATCCAGTACTCCTGATGGTAAAAATACAATTTCCTACGGGAACTGGATTCTCAAGGAGGCCGAAACATTGGAGACAGGAGTTACAGCCAAGTCTGCGAGTTTTTCCCACACAGTAGAAGATAACATCTCCTCTGTAATCCTGCGCATCAACATGTCTCTACCCGATACATGGACAATCTACTATGTTAAAAGGGACATTCAAGACATAGGTAGTAGTATATCCAAAGGCCGATGCAATCATTAAGTTGAGCCTTATTTCACACACATTGTTTGTTCACAACAATGGTTGTTTTACTAAGTGTGTGTGTGTGTGTGTGTGTGTGTGTGTGTGTGTGTGTGTGTGTGTGTGTGTGTGTGTGTGCGTGTGCGTGTGTGTGTGTGTGTGTAGAGGTCCCACCTCCTCCAGCTGACATCAATGTCTCCGTGATAAATGGAAGTCTGGTTGTGAGGTGGGGCTTGCCTGTCCTTCGAGTACCAATGGGATCCCACTGCTTCAAATACCAGCTGGACATCAATGGGGACCACTATAATGTGTCGAAGGTGTGTAGCATATTGTTTATACTGTATGTAACTTCCTGTCCCTGCTAAACAAATCCCATTAAAGCAAATCCCATGTTTAGTTTCCTAAACAGTCTCAGTTCGCAACCCATTTTATGGGTCAGGAATAATTAAGACGTAGTGAAAATAGACGATCTGCAAGCTTGCCACGTGGGCAACTGTTTAATCTCTCTTTTGGGTCTCGACTTGAAAGGTTTTGAACCACTGATTTAATGTACCGGTATTTACAGTATACTTTAAATGCATAAGTAGTACTTCCCTTCTCTTTATTATTTTCAAAATAAAATGGCAGGAATTGACAGAGACAATATAATTATATTTGTGTTTGCTATTATTGAGTATATTTTATCAGTGACACGTTTGTAACTTTGCATTTTGTTAGTGGTGTTTGTTGTACACTGTACAAGTGACAGCTACTAAACTGTTAAACACTTAAGCCCTATTTCATACTTTTGAAAAGAATGAAATTACAGAAAAAATAGAAGCTCTTCCCTACAAAGTGAAGCTACGGACAAAGAAAGACATGTGCCCTGGACCTGATCACTGGAGTGAATGGAGTGATACCATCAGTGAGTCTTTACCGGAAACATCAGTTCAGCTCAAACTATTTGTAGCTTATAAATAATATTCATCTGTTAGTTGGTTGGTTGGAAGGATAATATACAGGATAAATACATAGAATGTGCTGTATTCTAATTGTATTGTAGGCCTATATTGTTCTCAGTGTTCTAAAGTTTAGAACACTATAATAGAACAGAATAATATAAAATAAAATATAAACCATGGTGGTTGTTAGAAAAAAGGGAACCTTACGAATGCATAATTAGAGGCAGCTTATTTGTTTAGAATAATTGATATATCGTGTGTGTGTGTGTGTGTGTGTGTGTGTGTGTGTGTGTGTGTGTGTGTGTGTGTGTGTGTGTGTGTGTGTGTGTGTGTGTGTGTGTGTGTGTGTGTGTGTGTGTGTGTGTGTGTGTGTGTGTGTGTGTGTGTGTGTGCGTGTGCGTGTGTGTCTAGCCCTGGACTTGAGTAAGCCGACACAGATACCCGATGCAATGTCAGAATTCAACTGGGTAATTCTGAGTATTTGCCTCGGAATACCCATGATCCTCCTTTGTGTGCTGCTGCTGTTCAGACCTCACAGGTATTCTGTCTGTCTGTCTGTCTGTCTGTCTGTCTGTCTGTCTGTCTGTCTGCCTTTTCAGCCTCTCTGAGTTAAAATGACCCATGCAGAGGATCATGCAAAACGTATGGTAGACTATTTAGTAAAGGTGAAACAATAGGCAGCATCATCGCTCACAGGACATGGGGTGCAACAGTTGTTGAACGAATTGATTTAATCGATTATAAAAAATAAAAATAAAACATTCACGAAGCAATCGATTAATAATATCATTTGGACATGTCATTATACACAAAAATCTGAAAATAGACAAACTACAAGGTCACAACATGTGTTGTGAGCTTGTAGATCTGCTATTTTCACAATTTCGGCACGTCTTCTGTGTGATGATGACATAAAATAATCAGTAGTCAGTTGATTCATTGATAGCCTATATATATAAAAAGGATATTCGATTAACATAAAAATTCATCAATAG
Organism: Nannobrachium achirus; assembly: GCF_963921795.1. Taxonomy (NCBI): domain Eukaryota; kingdom Metazoa; phylum Chordata; class Actinopteri; order Myctophiformes; family Myctophidae; genus Nannobrachium; species Nannobrachium achirus. The sequence continues at coordinate 61,049,789 of NC_137823.1, forward strand.
AATAATCAGAAATACAAAATAAAAATTATCGATTATTCGATTAACATAAAAATATAGAATAATCTGAAATAAAATCTAGATAGTTGCAGCCCTACACATGACTCAGTGGAAGAGAGAAACAGAGAGCGTGAATAATGTTAAAATAAGTAACGTAAAACATGTGGCCCCCACTTCTCCATAGACAGAACCAACCATGTGCCTTCAGCAACGGCTGAAAAGAGGAAAGACATTAAACCACCGCCTTACAGGAAGGATATGATCTTTTTCTATGAAGCTTGTAGGATCATCGCATGACGTGTGTGTGTGTGTGTGTGTGTGTGTGTGTGTGTGTGTGTGTGTGTGTGTGTGTGTGTGTGTGTGTGTGTGTGTGTGTGTGTGTGTGTGTGTGTGTGTGTGTGTGTGTGTGTGTGTGTGTGTGTGTGTGCTTCTGTTCTCAGGGTGTTCAGTGTTATATTTCCCCGCGTTCCTCAGCCTCCCGTAAAGTACAAAGCCTTCTTGGAAAATGATGTGCATGATGTCCATGTAAATATCACACCCAGACATACACACACAGTTACACACACATGCACGCACACAAACACACGTCACTCACACACACACACACACACACACACTTCTTCTTCTGACAGTCCATCGATGTCGAAGAGTGTGTCAGTTTGTTATCTCCGCTGACAACGTGCACACCCACACAAACCCAAACCCAAACCCACACCCACACTCACACTCACACACACACACACACACACACACACACACACACACACACACACACACACACACTTACACTCACTCATTGTCATCAAACCCCAAATACTCACACATGAAGGGTGCTGTACTACTGTGTGTTCACTGTTGTTTTTTCCCCTCCAGTTTCCTCCTGCTGTGCAGTCACCGGATTCTGTGGAACGGATCAGTGAGGTGGAAGAGACGGAGGCCACCCTCTAAAGCAGTGTTTCTCAAACTGTGGAACGGATCAGTGAAGTGGAAGAGACGGAGGTCACCCTCTAAAACTTTCTAACTTCAAGGTCTCCCCTTAAAGACCACCTCACCTCTGGGACAACCAGATTCAACAGCTACAACTGGTCATATGATGCATTTTGCATCATATGACCAGTTGTAGCATACTGAAATGCTAAAATATCTAAAAACACAGATTGAACACAAAAAATAACTCAGGATTGTGTTGATCGTGTCCCAAACAACAATAAAATAAGATCTGCTTGTCCCAGAGGTGAGGTGGTCCTTTAACTCTGACAGTGTACAAATGGAACCAAATGAACCCGTGAGGGTTCATTTGGTTCCATTTGTACACTGTCAGAGTTACAGACTTGTATGGGTCAATTTAGACCCCCCAAAAGGAACCCACAGACTCAGAGTCCCTGGAATCCACTTTGAGAACCACTGCTCAAAGCAGTGGATCCAGAAGACCTGGTCGGGAGCCATTTGTGTGGGGCGCGGAAATTTTGGGACACAACATGGGTCCCTTCATTTTTTACTACCTACATTTTGTCAAAACATTTTCAAAAAACATTCCCCCAAATGCTAAGATTTTCATGAATAAAAAAAGGAGATTATGATTATTATTATAGTAAGTAATTTAATGAATAGGCCTAAATAAAAAGAAGACATTCCATAAATTAGAAAACGAATGTTTAAGAAAAATAGCTGATATAAGCTCACAACAACGCCTCCATAACAACAGCACTGACACTGAGGATGAGTAGGGCACACTGTGATTGTACTGCATGTTTTATACTTATATGTATTCATTATTTATTAGTGAGAAGAGAAAAGAAGGCTTTAAGCCTAGTTCAGACCAAAGATTTGTGATGAGACTATCTAACTCACTTTAGGACATTGTGGAGAAAAGATGTCATCTTTACTTATATGTATGTATTTATTTCCAACATAAATTGTACATAATTATTTTTATATTAATTTAAAGTTTTCTAACTTCTACATTTGATTGCAAAGTTGCTGTGTAACACGGCTCTGTTTACACATTTCTTTATTGTCAGTTCAGTCTCAGGTTCATGCGGTTCGGTACCAGGTTTATCCGTTACTTAAGGCTTGTATTTTAATTGTATAGAATGTACAGTATATGCCTTTCTTACTTTTTATTGTTTTTATTTCACACATTCAAACTATGTGTCCAATGCTAATAAAGCCCCTTTCACTGAATTAAGCAGAACTGAACAGAACTAATCTTCATTTAATTGACTGTGGATATAAACCGTAGGGCGCTCACCCTCGTAGTAGAGACAGGAGACTGTCAGAGACTGTGTGGCTTCATAATGTTAATGTTTTCTGTCAATCAATGAAATGCATGCATGAAATAACTAATTGAAAAATAGAAGGTCCCCTCAGTCACAGAAAGTCAGTCAGTGTTTCCAATTAGTCTAACATGGTTAACATGGAGTATGAAGTTGAATGGGCTATAGGAGGGAGGGGGGCATGTCTGACCAAATTAATATGAAACATCTATTGAATCAAGCGACTTAAAAACTGTCTGGGGTGAAAATGACCACTAAACAGAAATGTTTTAAACTTTATGGAAAGTTAAGAAATGACAGAGTTGAACGTTCTCTTCCAAAGTCTTATCTTAATGAAAAATGTCAATGGCATATTTTTAACCTGGAAATAGTGGAGTTCTTAGTAGGGATATCTTTGCAAAGCCAAATCCAACATTTTACATTTTGCAACATTTTACATTTGAGGACATGTTGTGGTGAATAGACACCACGTTTAATAGCTTTTATTGTTTAATACATAATAATGAGGGTCCAGATATATGTGATTAGCAACCAAATTGTGCACTTTTTGATATTGCATGAAACCTTCAGCATAGTTAGTAAATACCATAATATACATTTTCAGATGTGGAGGAAGTCAGATTTGACCCCTGAGGACTGCGAGATGTCAAATCCAAGACAGCCCATATAACACATGCAGTATACTTTTGCAAAGTACAACTAATTGGGGATGTCCTATCATTTGTAGTGTTTCATTGCCCACAGCAGGGTTCCCCAATAGGCGGCCCGTGGGCCATTTGTGGCCCGCGGGGGGCTACTGTCTGGCCCACACCAACCCCAGTAATAATGGTGGTATAAGAGCAGCAACAACACTAGTATAATCGTCATTGTCGGGTGGAAACCTTGCATCTCCAAATGTGTACGTTATTTCGCAAAGTAAAGCCCTGCTTCATCATACAAGGCTGTCGCACAACAGTAGTGAAAACAGCAGATCTACAAGCACACCACGCCTTACACCGCGAGGCGTTGTGTGCTTGTAGATCGCCTGTTTTCACTAGTTTAAATCATTTTTAAAATGATAAATGCAATACTGGCTGTCAAGCAGTTTCAAGGGGCACACTTGACCCTTCTCAGGGGCACACCAAAGGTCCCCAGGCACAGTGGTTGAGAAACACTGGCCTACAGAGTATTGTATCCAGTGATTAAATCAATCCAGTGATTAAGTGATATTCGGTAGCGTAATTGCCAAAGTGTCTCCAAAAACAAAAAGGCCAGTGTCATTTATCTTCAAGTCATTTACTCTAAAGTTAACCATCTGACATCTCTTTTTTTGTTGCACATACTGTATGTTTCCACAAATACATTTCAAGTAATAAAAAAGAGGAACTACATCATCAAACACCACAAAGATACATTTGCGTATCTCTAGAGCATAGTCCAGGATATCATTCAATACAATACAACGCCTTTTTTCTTAAACTGTAGCTTTGAGTAGCATTTAGTAATACTAAGTTGTTCAAATTAAGCCTGATTCATACCTTGTCGTACGGCCGTATAGCGCACAACAAAGCATAAATTAGGGCAGGGGTCTTCAACGTGTTCAGGCCAAGGACCCCTTAGTTGAGAGAGAGATGAAGCAGGGACCCCCAAAATGTTTTCATAGATGCCATAAAGTTTCATTGTTTGACAGCACAACCATCGTTGTATTTTGGATTCATGTCAATTTGTGTTTTCAGATAAGTATTTAACCACTTGAACCGTATACTTAACTTGACATTTCACTCTGTACTTAGTCTGCTCTTTTTCTCCTCTACACCAAACGTCTTTGCCAAAAATAGCCGATCTAGCTTGTAGATCTGCTATTTTTGGCTAAAGTTCTCAGATTATGGATGCTAGGATTCAAGTGGTTAATATAAAAAAGGAGAACAACTTTTTTATCACACAAGATTTGGAGGACCCCCTCTAGTAACTCTGAGGACCCCCTAGGGGTCCCGGACCCCCTGTTGAAGACCCTTGAATTAGGGTTTAGTCCTATGATGATCAGTCTGTAGAAATCTCCAACAGGCAACTCTGGTCAGATGCTTTCCTCTTGTTTTATGATTCTGATTATTAACTTCACTGAAGTTGTGTAGAAGAAAATAAATTAAAGGGAAACAGAATTAGGAACCAGTGTTGACGCATGCAAGTCTCTCGCTGTTCCCTTAATAATTCTGAGAAATCAGATTTAAGAGGAATGTCCACAGTGCTAAAAGAGCAAGAAACAGCAGAATAATCAAAATAACATTATAATCACAGAGGGAATCGTTTTTAGACCATCTATATCACTGTCAACACTTATTTTTAATACAGCCCTCTGATTGAAAAACATTCATGTCTTCATGATTCTATTAAACTATGATGCTTGAAAATCTTGTATGTACAATATTATGGACAGTTGTAACAACGTTTGGCTACCTGCTGCAGTTATCAATATCATAGGGTACCTATTATTTTCCATAACGGATCTAGAATTAAATAAATACCTTAAATTCTGCAAACTGGTTGGTTGAAAACTATTTTAACACCTGGCCATGTACAGTGTGTAGTCTTAATGAGAGAGACATTATAAACTGCACAACTGCTTGTGATGTCTAACTTTGCATGAACATTTTAAGAGAAAATGGCTGCATATGTTTAAGATTGTGTTATCTTGTCATAGATAGCAACAGCCATCACAACTGCAGTCAGCTGTAACAAGAACAGTGTACTGTCAGCTGACAGCTAACCAGCATTTATATATATCTGCTGTTATTATAATGCATAATAGCACCCTCTGGCGCGAGAGTTTGAGATCACATGTGCACATACAATAAGAGAAAGGCAACACAGTAAACACAGCTACATAGTTAGTACCATAGTTAAATAACCAAATTACTGGATGTAGACCAAATAAATTCAATTGTGTCATTAGTTTGTAAGGCACCTAGCCTTGTGATTAATCTCATTGTGAATTCTGGAGACAGCGCTTGAAAAATCTACTTGAAAATACATTGAGAGAAGTTTGCCAGACAGTGGAGAACAAGTCAGCATTTATCCTCTAGCTCAGGGCAATGGAACAGCTATAGGAAAACAATGACAGTTTTACCCTTCCATCTGCCATTGCAGGATAAATCTAGCTCTCCCACATTGCCTTGTGTTACAAACCAATATCAGACGTCGCCCACCAACTGTTAAGAGATAGGGACAGGTTTGTCCATTTTTTGGAACTGGTTCAGTGACTAGGGCCTTTTGTGGGTGAAGATCCTGTCCCTTACGGACGAAAACGACACATTCTGAAAGTTACCGGTAATCAGTTTGTGAAATATTGTCACTTTCTTCCCCAGACACAGCTTCTTCCGTTCCTTAGTTTACCACAAGCGGCTTAACCTTTGAAGCCCAGGGACAGGTCTAGCGGCTAACCTTAGTTATGGAGAGAAATGCCAAGATCGCCGACAGCCTTTCATCATGTGAACTCGTGGAAACGTGGAATGTGACAAAGTGTCTGAAGAGGAGAAACGGACGTCGTTAACCCTTCAGCACCAGCAGCCCTTGCGCGCGTCCGCCGCGGCATCGTCGCAGATGCCCTCCTCCTCCTCCAGGGCGGTGAGGTTGAGCTCTTCGGTGAGGGACGTCCGCAGAAGGTCCAGGTCCTTCTTGTTGGCCGCGAGCACCTGCTCTGCCAGCCGCGTGAAGGACTGGGAGGGAAGACATCACAGTGGTGTGAGGGCAACACAGGAGACACTAAAGAGACCAGACTCAATTGACCAGACATTTGATTTCCCCCTGTGTAACATCACGTCATGCAGCTTCGGTAAAATACAGTATATCATCACTCTCTGGCAGAAACCTTGTATCTCCAAGTTTCACATTTTTGTAAATTGTTTAGCACAATAAAGCCCTGCTTGATCATACGAGGCCGTCGCACAAAAGTAGTGAAAACAGCTGATCTACAAGCTGATCTAGCTGATCAGGTAGATCTTGCTGATCTACAAGCACACAACGCGCGTTGTGTGCTTGTAGATCTGCTGTTTTCACTAGTTTATATCATTTTTAAAATGATAAATACAAAACAAACGGTTTTGGACATACAAGGTTTCCACCCGACAACGACGATATGCTACTCACTAATTTGAGCTTACAGCATGCATTGCTTCAATGCTACGCATAAAACAGTAACCCTGAGCTACGATCACAGAAACAAACAACACCACTGTAAGTGATCACCTCTGTGATGTTGTGGTTGGTGAAGGCACTTGTCTCGAAGAAGTCCATTCCATAAGCCTTGGCCAGCTGGAAGATAAGACAATAACAACAATGAATATCCCAAACTTTAGGCTAAGTACCCGTGCTTTGTCCATCCAATGTCCATACGTATTCCCGACCTTATGGCACCGGTTTTGGTGATAATGGTAGTTCACAGCAGTGGTTCCAAAACATTTGGGGGTCAAGGACAGAGTCAGAGTAGAACCCCATTTGAAAACATTTTGTGCCAGAGAGAAGCTGACATGTTAAAGAGTTAAGATGCTATGATACTGCGCCTTTGCTTGGGACATAAGGTTGACATGCATCCGTATAGAAGACGACTAGAGATACCTGCACACGAATGTTGTCTAGAAAGCCTAAAGCAAAGTCCATATGCTGAGTTAAAAGCAAAGAATTTGTCTTTAATTCAAGACAACTGTGTTAAACAGTGGTGGTGGGGAGATAAACCTGGAGAGATTGAAACCTATCATCTCATCAGGCTAAATTCTAGCCAGTGAAATAATAGGGAAAACGCAGTGTTCCTCATTTTGCTGGGGACCCCTGGAACATTTCCTCCTGTGATAACATCAAGTCATGTAGGGGACCCCATGCTGGGAACTCAAAATGAATTAGGATTGCTATTCAACTCAAAACCCACTGGGTCAACCTATACGACCAATAGGGAGGGGGACGCACCTTGTTGCCCTGTTCCGTAGCCACTTGCCTCTTGTCCACCTCATCGGACTTGTTCCCCACTAAGATCTTCTGGACCTTGTCAGGGGCGTACTGCATGGGAGTGACAGGAATGTACAATAGTGTAAGTGTAAGAGAGGCAAGGTTAAGATACAGATAAGAACAAGAAAGAGAGAGAGAGAGACTGGAGAGAAGGAAAATGAGAACGTCGGCCTTCAGGAAATGAAACTGAGATTACCATTAATAGGGAAGCATGCCAAGACAGATATAGCACATTCATAAAGGCAGACAGGCAGGCAGATAAAGACACCAAGGAAATGATGTCTAATATTGTCTATGAATGACAAAATGATTGCGATACACGTCACAGCTTGTCCGCGTGTAGACTTGTACACATTTTTACGGTCTATGGGTTTGCTGCTCTGACAACATGCTCTGATGTCACTGTGATGACACATCCGGCACATCTTGTCCACGTATCCGTGTATCTCTGAAGGTCACGCCTGACACTGTGGTTCCCTTGACACATCACTGTGACATCACAGCAGGTGATATCACAGGTGACATCACCTGTGCAAAAGTCCATCTATGGGTATTCCCCAGAATCCTTTATGTTCATGAAGATCCCTGATGTCATCGATATAAATCACTGGCCGGATGGCCAAGAGACATGGCCCATATCTGTGTGGCTGGTTCAGTTAAGGATCTCCATGTACAGTATGGGCATAAAGGATATTGTATGTTGTGATGTCATGGGAACCACTCTAACAGAATCCCTTTTATGCCCATATATGGAGATCCATTATGTCATCAATATTAAGCCCATCTATATGGAGGAAGACAGCCCATATCTGTGTGGCTGGTTCAGACGGGGATCTATCTCCATGTATGGGCATAAAAGGGATGTACTAAATACAGTACATGGATCTCCATATATGGGTAACTGGTCCGATATACATCACTGGCCAGATGGCCAAGAATTGGCGTCCTGAGGCGTCTTACTAGTATACATAGCCTACAGACAGTATCCACCTGTTGCCTGCGAGAATTTACTGTAGCATTATTTGCAGGACACTTCCGGTTAACAGCAGACATATACAAGCTCACGTCGCGTCTCAGATGCAACCGTTGTGAGCTTGTAGATCATCTCTCGGCTGCGGCGCCGGAAGCTGCCTGCACATTCTGCGCAATGCACGATGGGATGTTGGAAAGTTGTGGATATATACACACACATACACACATAATGTATACATATACAATAGTAATGTGAGAACAATCATTCTAGCCAGACCTTGCTCTCATCACCAGTGCCATAAGAATTGTCATTCATGAGTTTTGGAGGCAAAGCCTTTGAGTTATATAACAGTCAGATATAACATTTTGCAACTTGCAATGGGCCTGGTGTACAAGATACACTACACCACTATGATACCCAAGTACCTGTCAAAATACTTAATAAACATTAAGGATGGCCATAATTATAACACCAGAGGCAGCGCCACAGATCACTTCCAACCAGAGTCAAAACCAACAAAGGGTCAAACTCGTTTTTCTGCTATACCACCAAAATGTGGAAAGCCTTACCGAAGGCCATAAAGGAGTGTGGATCACTAGCATCCTTTAAAATTGACCTGAAAAACCACTTACAGGCAGCAGCCGTTCGCAACTGGTAAAAAACCTAACCTAGCCCAACCCTACCCTCCCCTGCCCCTTCTTTGTATATACTTACTGTTTGTTTAGACTTACTGTTTTCTTTTTTGTTCTCTCATTTTTTTTTCTTTACATATCTACTGCATAGTACTGTGTTCTATTCGTCTGTCATTCAATGTTATATGAGATACTTTAATGGTTTCCTGTGGAAATAAGCTTAGTCTTTTCATGGATCTCCTTTTAGTAGACCTTGTACCAGTGAACTGTACCGTCATGAAACTGTACCTTTTCCTATGCAAACTTCTAATAAAGTCTTCAATCAATCAATCAATCTAGTCAGGTATATCATGTCAGTGCCATGAGTCTCAAGCGTCTGTTCTGATCTTACAACAGCTGATGATGACAGCTGTGCTGTGAGCTCACCTCGTCCACGTCACTGGCCCACTTCATGATGTGCTGGAAGGAGCGCTCACTGGTGATGTCATATACCAGGAAGATGCCCTGCGGGGTTGAGAGTCAGACGTCGCCGGTCACTTCAAAGAGGTGGTTTATTATTGTGACAGTGCATTTACCCAGCCAACAAAAATATAAGGTGCTTGATGGAGGGGAAAGGAACTGGTTGGAATAACGTGTTCCTTCCACACGCTATGTCCATCCCGGGGAAATCCCCACTGTCAGGTGAAAAGAAACAACTTGGACTACTCATGCATTGAAGGAAGCATGAGGTCAGTCCGTTGTCTCCCCAGGCGCGGCAGAGGGAGAGCAGAGCCCAGGATTACATAGGCAATTGGCACTGGGTGAAAATGGGTTGCAAAATCGTGGGATAAAAATTATGAAGAAAAACAAATATATATAAGGTGCCGGCTACACAAATCTGGATATTTCTGAAGCTAGACACATGAAGCTGGATATTTCGGCCGTGAAACTGGATATTTTTTAAACCGGATAAATAAGTGAAGACATTGAAAAATATCCGATTCACTGGATCCGTGTAGACATGGAACACGGATATCTCTGAAGACTTTACTGTGTGTGTGTGTGTGTGTGTGTGTGTGTGTGTGTGTGTGTCTGTGTGTGTGTGTGTGTGTCTGTGTGTGTGTGTGTGTGTCTGTGCGTGCGTGCGTGCGTGCGTGCGTGCGTGCGCGCGTGTGTGTGTGTGTGTGTGTGTGTGCTTGTCCCCCTAGTGGAGGTCTGGGGACTCAGATTATTTTAGACCTAGATATTTTTCTTTGTGGATATCTGAAAATCTGGGATATATGAAATATCCAGATTCGTCTGGCCGTGGCCTAAATGTATCATCATGACATGCGCTCTTAGCAGCCACTTTCAGTAATCTCACAGTGTTGTGGTGTTATTATCTGCCATGTGGCATTAGAAGTCTGCTGACAACAATGCCAATAAGTCTAATAGATAAATGTTGGGTTTTATTGACCTGATGTACAGTATGATCTCACAATGCTTATGATGTTGGACAGGTGTTTTCGCCCTTACGTTTGTTTTATGGCAAACCTTTGACTGTAAACACAAGAAACTTGGAGTGGTTTTGACATTCATGATTCATGTGTGACTTATGGGTATTTGGGGCAACGTCAAAGTGTATTACTTTCGGATCATTCCAATCCTGTGTTCTATTCGTCTGTCATTCAATGTTATATGAGATACTTAAATGGTTTCCTGTGGAAATACGCTTAGTCTTTTCATGGATCTCCTTTTAGTAGACCTTGTACCAGTGAACTGTACCGTCATGAAACTGTACCTTTTCCTATGCAAACTTCTAATAAAGTCTTCAATCAATCAATCAATCCAAGGGAGTAATAGCCTACCTAAGGGGATTGATCACAGAAATTATGATCTGGCTTGTTACTAGAACTGTGATGTTGTAACTCAAATTATTTAACCATTCACTGCACGTGCCCCAACTACTGTAAGAGCAGACTTGAGATTGGGACCATGGCTGTGACTACAGATGAATGCTAACTGAAAGTGCAGTTTGTCGGTTCCAAACAAACCTCCTAAACAAACCCACTGATGCACCCAGATTTAAGGCCCTTTTCCACCGGCAGCGATAACGATGACGATAGCCATAAAATATCACAGCGATAATTATGCCTTCACATTGATGTCCGATAAAGTTATCGGACATCAATGTGAAGAGGCACTAATTAACAGCCGCTCGCGCAGAGCGCATCGCCAGCTGTTTGTCAGAGACCCAGTTCCATATCACTGTGATCTTAACCACATCGTTGTTGATCCTAATGATGTAGTTGTCGGCTATCGCTGTCTTTATCGGTGTTGGGTGGATGCTGCCGATCCACTTCAATTGAAAACCCACTTTTTAAAATCGTTATCGTCATCGTTATCGCTGCCGGTGGAAAAGAGCCTTTAGGCTGTACGCAGGCTTAAACACACATTGTCCACAAAGCAACTTTACGTTTTGATTGCAGGTTTTAATTCTCCAAATAGAGTGCTTACAAACAGGTTTTCCAGGCATAGTTCTGTGGCTCTGGCACTGGTAAAACAAAACATTTGTCCACCAGGTGCATGCCCTTCCCTCATTACCCAGGCCTACTTACGCCCTTGCTGCATCAGTTAGGCCTGGGAGAGGTGTGCCCTTGGTGCCCAAATCAGTCAATTAACTAATAAACTAATAGTGCCAAATAATACTGAGTGATAATTACGAATATAATAATGCAAATAATAACTATAAACTAACATACACAAGCAGTTCAATGGCTTCTACAACAATAGTGAACAGCTTAAATTTGGGAAAAGTGAAAAATCTGCTTTGTTAGTCCCTGCATACTCTAGTCTATGTCCATGTTCAATATCCAATTCCAGATCAATTGGTCTCAAACCACTGAGGAGAGAAACAGAATGAAACTGTACCTGTGCTCGTCTGTAGTACTGTTTAGTGATGGTCTGGTACCTCTCCTGGCCAGCTGTGTCCCTATAAAAGCGCAAGCACACGTGTGCACGCACACACACACACACACACACACACACACACACACACACACACACACACACACACACACACACACACACACACACACACACACACACACACACACACACACACACACACACACACACACACACACACACAGATTTTGTTACATTTTGCACACCCTCAGAGTATTGTACTGTACGCCTCACCAACACAAGCCTAAATGTATCCCTCAACCCTTTTAAACTAAAAATAGCCCCTTCAAAAAAGGAACAACAAAATGTCCTGACTTTATAAGACTTTCTTTGTCATTGTGAAGGTATATGCGCATGCACGTACGTAGCGCACACACACACACACACAAATGCGCGCACACACACACACACACACACACACACACACACACACACAAATGCGCACACACACACACACACACACACACACACACACACACACACACACACACACACACACACACACACACACACACACACACACACACAGACGCACACACACATGCATACTATGTCCATGTGCACATGATAACACCATGTGATATTCTCTCAGTCAGGGTTTCTTTTTAAAGACAATTACAGTGGACCCTTTGTAACTACACAGCTAAGTGTTAAATTAGCCACATGAACTCTCCCTATTCTAGGTAGGTCATAGGCAAAGAAATAGAAAAAGGTTACAACACGTAGCATTGCTAATCATTGCTAATTTTGATAGCGTGTAGACATTTACCTAAAAGGACCCATAATCTTTAAAGAATGATTTTACTGTTTATAAAGATTCTGATTTGGTAAGCAGCAGTTTATGAAGCGTCCCTAGAGAGAGTATCTTACCATATCTGTATTCGGACCTTGACGCCATCTATTACCAGCGTCTTCATTTTGAAATCAATTCCTGCAAGAAAAAAAGATAACAGTCGAGGAACAACAATATGACATTTAGAGATGACAGTTTTTGTGGCAGATAAAGTCTTATTTGATAATAATATCCACCTTCCCAACCCAGTTCATTTTACTAAGGTTATTACTGTGCAGTGTGCACACCACTGGCAACAAACAAACAGTGTTTGAGCTCGGTGCTGTCTGAAATAAGAAGCAGCTTCCAACGCATTTACAATTAAAGCAACTCTGAAATTGATTAACATGTGGATTTAAGTCTTTACTTGCGGTAAGAGCTTTTCTACTGTGCTTTTTTTCTTTTTTTACATCAAAGGCAACAATAAGAGTATTAAGAGACATTTCACCCCCGTATAATCACCCTTTTGGAAGATATGTCTAATCGGTTTGCTCCATTTAGTTCAGTCTTCATTCTCTCTGATCTCTGTCTGTATTGATCAGAGGGAGATGAAATAAGGGAGGAGGGCAACCGATTGCGGGATAACACCCACTGGTGCCATGGCATTGGTCCGAAGGTTCATTAGGCCGAATTGGTTCATTAGTCCGAATTTGTTAAGAATACTATGCCTAACTCTAACCCTTATTTCCCCCTTGGGATAATAAAGGTATCTAAAGGTATCTATCTAACCCTAACCTTAACCTCAGTAACCCTAACTGAATTCGGACTAAGGAACCTTCGGACTTATGGGCAGTCCCCCATATGGTTGCCTGTTTTTCATGACTATCTTCTCTGCACAACATGGTTAACTGGATAAGAAGCAAACACTCTACATTAAGTAGTTCAACCCAATCAACCTGACCAGCAATATGCATGAGGCAAAGCCACTGTTGCACTCTGCAAAAAGAGCCAGAGTGTCAGATCGATTCACAGGCATTTGGAAAGCCTAAATGTGGTGTGTTTTTTCTTCTTCTTTTTTTACTTTTTTTTTTGCAGCTTGTCACATGTACATCACTCACAGGGTCAACATTTTTACATGATTTTGATTATCACATTTCAGTCCATATTAAACATGGTGTCATTCTGTTGGGTTATAAATTCAGTCCATTTCTCCCATTTCTCAAGGAACAGTTCTTCTTGTATCCTGAGTTTGTGTAAATCTCTCCGTCACATATATTTCCTCCACAATGCACAGCCACTTCTCACAAGTTGGAGGGTCACTTTTATACCACAATCTTGTTATTGCTTTTTTTGCTGGCTGCCAGCAGAATACTGTGTATTTTTGTATGACCAAGTTTGGAATCCAAGAGATTTGGCACAAGGAAACAGCTGACAGATACACTCGGGCCAGTCTCGGCCTATGTGGTGAAATAGCCAGTATCTATCTTAGACGATAGAGAGCGTTCAGTCCAGCTGGAAAGGCCAAGAAAACAAATACGGTAATGGCTTGCCTAGTTGCCTTGCCTGGAGCGCAGTGAGAGTGAAGGGTGAGAAATAGAATCCGTCTCTCCTTCTCATTGTTCGGCAGCAGGGGGCATAGCACTTAGCAAAGATGGAGTCATAAGTCATCCATGCTGCAGTTTATGTCTTGAACATTAGCTGCTGCTGATGCAAAAGGAGGTTTTTGCAAGTATCCAGACAAAGAATGTTCACACATATATTGTGGTTATTAAAGTTCCCTTTTCTTCCCTTTTTTGTATTGTAATTATTGCCATGATGAATTGGCTGTTACAATCAACCCCATAACATTCTACTCATTAAAGCCTGATCGATTCCATCCAATTTCATTAGTATTCAATTTTTCTAAAACAGACAAAATAGCCAATCTACAGCTCACAATGGGTTGCAGTGTTGTGAGCTTATAGATCTGCTAGTAAGAATTGTTTGCAAATGTTTGGGCATGGTTCATAGCCACACATATAACGGATATGCCCAAAATGCCAATCATCAGGACACATCGGCGCATCATTGCAGATACATAAACAAAATAAATAGGGCTTCTGCATTGACTACCACTGTAGTTTTCACCAATGCCATTCCTTAAAAGGATGATTTACATCTTACACTTCAGGCTATGACATTTCACTAACTATTAACCAATTAACTTCCTGGGGGCGCAGTGCTAAAGTGCCCATCAGCAGGGAGTGTTGGGCAGGAGGAGTGGAACGAGGGCTCTACACGTCCTCCCGGTGGGGGCTCCTCACTGGCAGGTGACTCAGTAACCACAGGGCTCCACTGGCGGCGTCGCGTTGCTCTGCGTCTTGACGCCGTCATTGACGCTGTCACATTGACGTCCGACCGGCTCCACCGCAGCGCATCGGCTGTGACTGCGAGGTATTCATTCTATGGCCAATATAGCCCATTTCCAAAACAACATGAAAATCACTTTCAAACAGGAATAAAACTATTTGTGACCTGAATGTGAACATATAGCGCACACTATGTTCAGCAGAGAGCAGCAATGCACCACTGACCACTTTATTTTCTCATGATTATAGCCTGTTGTACATAATTTTATCAAAGTAGACCGCTGTAATTACATAAAAAAATATGCTAGGATTTTTGGGACATCTAGTCACCCTTGTGAATGGATAGCCAACAGCAGAAACGCACGTAGGCCTACATTTAAATATAGCCTACAATGCATTTATTCATATTTTATACATGACTGGACGTTGTGGACGCCGTCAAAAATTTTAACCGGGGCGATTTTCGAGTTTGGACGCCGTCACTGGAACGTCCGACGTTGACGTTACCGTCGGCAGTGGAGCACCCTTCATCTATCTATAAATGCGAGAAGTCTCTGCGTGCGTGCGTGTCTGTCTGTAATCCGCGTATCTCGAGAACCGTTCGTCCCACCGGCTTCAGATTCGGCACGCGCGTTCCCCGCCGTGGCACAGAGTGCAGTGCCGGGCCTCGACCCGACCCGACGCGCGGTTTTCCCGAAACCGGCGCGAAACGTTCGGAATCTCCTTATGCGGGCTGATTGTTGACATCAGGCTGTTCCGGAGGAAATCGGCACAAGCGCTGACTCATTGTGACATCACATCATAAAAGGCTCTGAGATCACGTACGCCACATGAGTCAACAAAAAATGCCATGGTTACGTATTCTGATGTTCCTATATGGGCATAAAAGGCTGACATCAGGGTTTTCCGGAACCGGCACTGTGTCTGCATAGATCTCCATTTATGGGCATAAAATGGATGCAGACAGACAGATACGGATATCTCCATATATGGGCATGAATGGACACAGGCAAACAGATGGTCAAAACGGGTCCTATGACAACAGGTATAATGGGGTTTGCATTAAAGGGGGAACCAGCACTGTGTCTGCAACACAGTCGGAGGCACAGACAGATACAGAGATCTTCATAATGGGCATAAAGGGACACAGACAAACAGATACAGAGATATATATAATGGGGTTTGCATTAAAGGGTGGGGCATTCATTCCCTATTTCAAATTCGGCACGCGCGTTCCCCGCCGCAGCAGGGCATAAATGGACACAGGCAAACAGATGGTCAAAACGGGTCCTACAGAGATCTCCATATATGGACATAAAATGGATGTAGACAGACAGATATCCCCATATATGGGAATAAACAGATGGTCAAAACAGATCCTATGACAACAGGTATAATGGGGTTTGCATTAAAGGGCGGGGCATTCATCCCCTATTTACATTGTTCCCGAGTTGGCCAGGGCGCCGACTAGACGCTCGGCCGCGGCCGAGCTTCTAGTTGATTAAAACGGGAGCGTTCCCAGCGTTGACGTTGACGCGACGCTCGACGCGCCCGGTGGAGCCGGGGGGTAATATACAACAACAGCAGTGACAACACAGCAAGTGTTTGGGGAGGAATCAATTGGCACAATGACTACATTGGGGAGAAAAGGGTTTAAAAAGAAACACATTTTTAAGTATATATTTAAAAAAAATAAGAAAAAAAATAAACAGATAACTTCCTAAAAGGAAAGATAACCTGCAATATTTGAAACCTAGGCCTGATCTGATGACTCCCAGACGACTTTAAAAGTCGTACAGTGTGTAGCTGCCTTAACTGAAATGTTGTGGTATATCTCACGACTCACGCTATGGGAATTCCTCCTTCTAATGAACCATGACAGCACAGACAAGCACAAGATAGCAGTTAATTTGAAAGGACAGCATTTCACAATCAGACAGTGGCAAAGCCATGTCAACACTAATGGGTACACACCCAAAAGTGACTTGTTTAATTACCATGACGATGATGCGTTTCATCTGTGTGACGATCTCTCTAATGGACGCCCTGACACAGACGCCAAGGCACCGGGGATGGGGACAGACCTGTTATTCACAATTATCATTACTCACTCACTATAGACCATTTGTCAACAACCGTTGACTTTAGGGCACGTCTGGATAAACAGCTGGCTTCTCTGTTTGAAACTAGCCACGACAGTCAGGGTGCTGCACAATTCGCTTTGAAATGAAGAACAGTACAATGGCTCTTCCTGCTTCTTTGGCCGAGCTTGTGGATGTTGTGCAGCATTCGTATTTAGTCTCGCAATGGCCTACTTAGTTTTGATGTTGGCACACTGCTACAGTACTAGTGAATTTTGCGGCTTTAAAGCAATGTATCACACCCTAGCTTGTTTAGCCTGCTTTGGCCAGACTATATAATACTAATGCAGCTAACTATCTGCAGTATAGTATCCCCACCTTGTTTTAACATGGGTGGATTGTTTAGCTGTGCTAGGCTATAGCTTAGTAGCTTCATTATGTTCTGTTCCCTCTTCTTTGAAATCAACATTAGTCCGTCCGCTCCGTCGGCCTACCAATGGATACACGCACCCATACTATGTGCACCCTTGAGACTGCAACTAACACTACAGATACAATAGCCCATGGAAAGAAATCTAATTAAACGGCTTAAATTTGAGAAGAAGAAAAATCGGCTTCAATCAATTTCAGATCAATCAACCCCTCTGAGGAGAGAGAGATGAATGACCACGGCCAAGTAATTCTATAAAAGTCCTCCTTCTGCCCGTTGGTTATCTACTGAGGCTGCATGTTGCCAACTCAATTGATGAGACCATTTTCTAATTAAAGCTTCTGGACTTTATTGAACACACGCACACACACACAGTCACACACACACGCGCGCGCACAGTCGCACACGCACGCACACACATATTTGTTCACAGAGTCTATCAAGAACATGCACGCTTCAAAGTAATAGGGCGACAGAAAAGATGAAGAACATGGCGGCCACATTCACTGAGTTCAATGGAGAAGTGGTGCCCTGTATTCGTTTTGGCTACGTGTAGGCCAGCCTTGCTACTTGTTACGCATTTAAATGCATACAAAGTTCTTTATAACATTGCACCGTTGATCCATCTCTCTTGTTTGTGCTGGTGTTATCTCTATGTGTAGCCATGATTCCACTATACACAACTCTATAGAGAGGACAGACCCATTAGACCATTGGAAACACCTGCTGATCTATTAACCTTGGCACTGCTCCTCCTGAGTGAGCCCCCCACCCCACTAATAAACACAGCTACATTTTGGGTAAAGAGAAACAGCTGGACATTAAAATATAATAATCCATAGAAAAAAAGGTATTTTTTTGGGTGAACAATAACTTTTAAGTTAACACATCGGATTGCACTGTGGCCCTTGCCTACCCCTCAATGACCATACATGTAATTTAGATAGCATTTTTATATAGACCAATGTTAGGCCATTTTCAACTTGTCATTCTATCGTACATCGAAGCTATAGTGTTTCTGTGTATAGCTTCGATGTACAGATTATTGATGTTTTGATTTTATTTAATAGGTTTTTGGTCTACCCACGTTTGTAGATGACTATTTGTCATTTGATGTATTGACGTATAGAGGGTATGCGCATGACATCATTATCATACCCGGAAGTTATGCGGGAACGCCTACTAAGTGGCAAAAAACTACTTTCTGACCTTGACAGCCCATACATCCACACAGAAAAGTCCTAAGCTGATTGCATTAAACAACGTCAAACAACGTTAAACTCACTTTGCCACTCGATTTTTCACTCGATCAACCTCAACTCCTCAACCTAGGGGGCCCGATTTTGCAATTTGTAGGTCGTTCTGGATAACCGCGTCTGCTAAATACTTAAATTGTGGCCTGGGACCGCGGGAGAGCAAAGATCAACAGCATGCGGACAGGTGCTTATTGAGCCGTGATGTAGGCCATCCCTCATAGCCAGTATGACAGCCACCAGCTCCTAGGAGTACACTTAAAGGACTGCCTAGGTGAGGGAGGAGGAGATTAAAACCAGTAGTGTGACTGAGTACCACTAAATCATCTCTCCAGCTACCATAGGCGTAACAAAGGGGGGTGAAAATGGGACTGAGTTACTAGGGCCCAAGGTGGAGGGGGCCTCAATTATTTTATACTTTAGCTATTGAAAAATAGCAGATATACAAGCTCACAGCGCGGCACCGAGTGCCGCGCTGCGAGCTTGTAGATCTGCTATTTTTGAAAAGTTGTGGAAAATGTGTGCAAATCTTTGAATATGTAGTTTTTAAGCGAACATTTGTCGCTCAAATTTTGCTTCTGGGGGATCCCTGGAACTAAATATTTTGAGATGGAGGTCCGTGGCCAAATACAAATCATTTTGGGGGTCCTTTGAGCACCACTGACATAGAAACATAGGTTTTTCAAAAGAATGCACTCCCAGTCTGAATTCAAAGACTTGCACAAATGTTTCAAAAACAGCAGATCTACAAGCTCGCACAAAATAACACAGTTAATACGTGTACCCAGGGCCCAGAATTTGGTGCGACACCCCTGCCAGCTACTATCATGGAAATCCACAACACTAAAATGGTACAGATTTTTGTTTTTGTATTTAAACCCTCCACACACGCACGCCACACACACACACACACACACACACACACACACACACACACACACACACACACACACACACACACACACACACACACACACACACACACACACACACACACACACACACACACACACACACACACACACACACACACACACACACACACACACACACACACACACACACACACACACACACACACACACACACACACACACACACACACAGCTTCTGGGGTGCTGAATGGCTCAGCCAGCTAGAGCAGCACTGACCATAAACTCCTGTTATGAGGTCAGATTTATCCTTTGTTGTGCGACACCACCAGCGCACGACACCATCGTATGACAGGACATGACATAAGTAGCAGTAGCAAGGACACACGTTTGAATCCAACTATCATGTCTCACACGTCTTCTCTCTCTTTGGTTTCCTGTCTGTCTTTACTCTACTAAATATATATAACTTGTCCTTGCCCGTTCGAACTTATGTGCTCCGAATGATGTGCAGTTTGGGTTATGGGGTGTGCACAGTCTCAGAAGTAATGTTGGAAAACCCAGACGATGGGGGCAGGGGTTTGAGATTTGATGTACAGTAACAGTGCAGTGTTCATTTTAGGCCATGGCTACACGGAGCTGGATATTTCATATATCCCGGTTTTTCAGATATCCACATAGAAAAATATCTAGGTCCACACGACAAAGATATCTAGGTCTAACAGGCACACACACAGGAAAGTCTTCAGAGATATCCGGGTTCCCTGTCTACACGGATCCAGTGAATCGGATATTTTTCAATCTCTCCACTTATTTATCCGGATTCAAAAATATCCAGTTTTGCGGCCGAAATATCCAGCTTCGTGTGGCTGCAAGCCCCAACAGCACCAAAAAATGTCTAGCTTCAGAAATATCCAGCTTCATGTAGCCGGCACCTTAAACAGAGGATGTCTGTGCAGCACAAGTACAGTATTGTCAATCAGTAAATTCATCATGCTTGATGATGTCACAGTGTGGTCTGACCACATAGCTCAATGTCTTAGCTATTAAATATTTAAATTATATTTTCCTTTGGCTTTGGAGTGATGTCTCCATGAGCACTTTATCTACTGTACAGTATGTACAGTAGATAAATGTGATGTTCTTTAAGCACATAGTAGGCATGTACCAACATTCAATATTATCAAGTATTGTCCAGTATTCCCATGATATTTCTGAAATATTGCGGACATAGAAAAAGACACCCCTAACATATAACATATACTGTGTATTGCAATGTTTCGGTGGGAATACGCTTAGATTTATTTGATTATTTAGCGAGTAAGCAAAAGGAAAAGAGCATTGATTTGGCCCTGATCTGTCACTGCAACCTTTAATGTGTGAATGCCTTGGGAAATTCCACAAAAGCACAGTTACAGCATGAGATTTAAAGTCTGTCTGCTGAACAAGACGTGCATCAGCTTTTTAGCCTCGACCATTTATGGGGAAAACTGAGACATTGTTGAAACAAGCACAACTATCAAGAAATTGCAACCGTTTGAGTTGAGATGAACATCAAAGGTGGTGGGCTTTATTATTATTACTCCATGAATTATAGAGGGTAGCCATGAGGAGACATGGAAGAACATGTACAGTATATCTCTCTGTCTCCCTGAAGGTTGGGAAATTATTTATTGATCGGGGGCCGTATACTGATGTTGGTCATTCTCTCTCTGTGGACCTTCATGGGTTTTGTTTAGATTTGCTAGAGGAGAGGTCCCTGAAATACTGACCAGCTCATGAAAATGACACTGGAAGTATTTCTCACAGTTTATGAACGGATGCTGTATAGAACCCTAAAGTACAATAAAATAAAAAATAAAATAAAAACATCCCAGCCAAGCTGCCTGCACCTACACAAGTGGCCTATTTACATCATCCGGAGTACTGTAAATGTATGCCTTAATTTAACTCTTGAGATGGGTCCATTTGGTTATTTGTACACTCCATGAATTACAAATGGATTGACGTGACACACTGTGCATACTGCCAGGAGAATGCAAGCGTGCCAGTGAGACTTTAGAACAGGGGTTCCCAATCTTTTTTTGGCTCAGGGCACCCCTTTAAATACTTTTTTCATCCGAGGCACCCCTACATTATCCATTATATAATTTTAGAGAGAGGTCAGTCAGTCAGTCACTCAGTCACAAATGCATTTCCACCTTTATCTCTTCAGCAACTGATCCCAATTTTCACATGGCGCATTGGCCATTAGCATTATACAGAGGCTGACGGAGCCCGATTTCCATTTTCACCAAATTCAAGCTATTTAATCGCGTTTTTATACCACTTCTGTTCAACTCAACTTCAGCCTGTTGTCAGGGCAACGCTCCGTTCCTCCAGGCCATGGGATCTGTAACCCCACACCGATCTCACACGGGTAAGGTCTAGTATTCATAATTTTCACTCCCAGCACCTTATATTTATAGCATATTTTAGCGATTATGTTGTGAGGAAAACATTGAGATAATAGCCATTTTGGTTAGAACTGACTGAAAATAATGTTGTACATCAAGTTTAAAATGATACTAAATATTTTTTTAAGTGTCCAAAAAAATCTCAAATATTAGTAAATGATCTCACGGCACCGCTGGACTGACATCACAGCACCCCAGGGTGCCCCGTCACCCACTTTGAAAACCCCTGCTTAATGCTGCATTCACACTGAGAGAAGCCAAGCTAATGGTTTGCTTGGTAATTCAATGTATTCTCTATGCAAACCAGCTTTAAACATTTCCAAGCTTTTTTTTTTCAGCTTGGAAATTTTAAAAGCTAGTTTGCATAGAGAATACATTGAATTACCAAGCAAACCATTAGCTTGGCTTTTCTGTATGTGAATGAGGCAGCATTAGAAAGAGCATTGAGGGAGAAAAAATAATTGCGACCGTCAGGTCGCACTTACTATCAAAACCACCACAAAGTGTAAGTAACTCCGTCCGTCCGTCCGTCCGTCCGTCCGTCCGTCCGTCCCTCCGTCTGTCTGTCACACCTCACACGTCACACTCTTGCCCTGCTCATATCTCCGCAACCGTTGCCCCGATCCATGCCAAATTTTGCACACACGTTCCTTGCCTGCCAAACTACAACCTCCAAGGACCCCAGGAGTTCCAGGGACCCCCAGGTCCCTGGGGGACCCCCAGATGTAAAAAATGACCAAATGTGCAAAAATGACCAAATGACCACCCCAACGGGGCTGCTCACGGGGAATTCCCGGGGACCACCGACTCCTGGTGCTCCAGAACGGATGCAAAAGTGGTGGCGCCCCCAGTGGAGGACCCCCTCCACTGCAGCTCACATAAAATGCAGTAACTCGGGCTAGGAGCGTCCGGGAGAGCCGGGGCCGGTACCTATTCGTCCGCCAAGGCAACGCGGAGACCCCACCCCTCATTTCTCACATGCCCCCTTTCCTGCGCCACCATGAGGCCGATTCTTGCAAAACACATTTTTGGACACTGCTCCTACAGATTTTGCCCTAAAATCACACAAATCATTAGGGAGTCTTACTGGTAATAATACATGAACGCAGGTGAATATCCTTCTTTTCAGACCTTGGAATGTGTCTCTCCATGGGAGGCCAGTAGAAGGTGTGGGGATGTTTAACATGCAGTAGAAGCAGCTTCAATTAATTGAGTTGTGAAACGGGAGGCTCGATCACCTCACAGCCTGCCACAGTATGGTGGCGTCAAAATCTAAGTTTGATCTTAATTAGTACAGACTTTGGGCGCGTTGACGTTAAGGGCAGGGTGTTAATATTACGGGTGTGTTGATAGTTCGGTCTCTGCACCCATATCATGAAAGCTGTGGGGTTTCTCTGATAAGGCTTGTGTGCCAATTATAACAACAGGGATGGAAACAAACAACAACAGCCCTGATCCAAACAAACACTTTGCTTTTGGTGATCCCTGTGTTTAAAGGAGCAGATCATCTGCTGTATGGTTGGCACAGATTTCTGTCAGGTCTTCATTTAGATTAGAACTACACTTTAATTACAATTACAATTTAGGCATTTTTGAGCTTATCCACAATAATTTAACAAGTGCAAGTAAATGGCAAAATAACTGGGTAAAAATGGTCATGTAGGTAGAGTAAGTAAATAAATGTAGTGCTAAAAAGAAAATTGCACATGGATATTATAAACGCTATCTAAGTAACAATTTTAGCATTTGTGGTCAAGCAAACATTATGCCTATCTAAATAAGTATATGTGAACCAGTAACCAACATATCTGTCTAGTAGGCCTAATTAGCATCTATCAAAATTGGTGATAAAAAGCGATTAGGAAAGGAAAGGCCAATTACTGCAAATGATGACATGGCTTCCACAGTCATACTAATTTAGTTACCTGGGCGTTCAGTGGGGACAGGCAAGGGAAAACACGACAGTCAACAGATAAAACACAATGCATGCATAATTGCATATGGAACCCATACTGATAACTGATCTCAAAATGAAAGTAGGCCTACAGTGAATTGTTTTTGCGGCTCTTGCTTTGAATCATAACAATGCTCAGGGAAATGTAGTTAAGGTGTCATAGTTGCATTAATACATCCTTCAGAGAGGAGACTAATCCATGTCCAAGGGTGAGGCACAGGTAGTATTATACTATCAATTAGTTCTATTCTGGTAATCTTAAATGAATGCTGCCGGTGGTGGTCTGGAAACTTTAGTTTTTTTAAGTATAAAGAAAAATTGTACAGTAGGCTATCCCTCAAAAAAATCTGCCAAATAAATGATAAGTGATCACACATTGTGCTTTACTGTATACATGGTCACTGTTACTATATAGCTCAAGTAGGCTGGTAGGCTATAGGTTCACCTTTCTAGACACATCTCAAATGATATGATATGTAACATCAGCATCATCATATCTATAGTCTACCCTGGCTGTGACTGTACACCTGTGTCTGATCTTTATAGCCGGAATGGCTTCACAACACATTTATGCTAATCCTGAACTTGACTTTAATTTAGGTCACGACAAGAATATGCTGCATAAATCCACATAAAAGGCTAATTTAATTTGTATGGCATTGATATGATATGTGAGAGAGGTAGCCTACCAACAGTATGTGTGACAAACGGGGCCATCACCAGTTGTGGAGAAGTCAGATGGATGCATGATGTTGTGTTGATCAACACTGCTGATTAATTATTTGCGAAAAACGATCATGCATTGCTTGCTGACATATGCAGAGACTCGGGCGATCTTCTTACCGATTGTAGAGATGTGAGACGGATGGAATTCGTTGTCGGTGAATCTGCACAACAAACATGTTTTCCCAACGCCGGAGTCCCCGAGGAGCAGCAGTCTGAAGAGCACGTCGTACTGCTTAGCCATGGTGTTGTTGAGAAATAACGCACGGCACGGCACGGCCGGCTAACTCAGCAGCGATGAATCACCGAACCTTTCCATGTCTGCTCGAAAATACAAATGACTGTGTGTGTGTGTGTGTGTGTGCTCGTTCTTCTATCCCGGACGGCTCCTCTCCTCTCTCTGATCATCAGTGACGCTGCCAGTTGTGTGTGACGTGACGGACGGCGGTGGATAACAAAGCAGAAGCGCTCCAGCCTCCTCCAGCATCAGCATCCAGGGGCGTCACACCAAATTCTGGGCCCTGGGTACAAGGATTCACTGCGGGCCCCCCATGAATGTTAACTATTGAAAAATAGCAGATATACAAGCTCACAGCGCGGCACCGAGTGCCGCGCTGCGAGCTTGTAGATCTGCTATTTTTGAAAAACTGTGAAAAAGTGTGCAAGAAACCCATGTTTCCATGTCAGCGATGCTCAAACTTTTTCATGAGAAGGACCCCCCCCCAAAAAAAATGATATGAATTTGGCCACGGACCCCCATCTCAAAATATTTAGTTCCAGGGACCCCCCGGAAGCAAAATTTGAGTTACAAATGTCTGCTTAAAAAATACATATTCAAAGATTTGCACACATTTTCACGACTTAAAAATAGCAGATCTACAAGCTTGTAGCACGGCACTCGGTGCCGTGCTGTGAGCTTGTAGATCTGCTATTTTTCAATAGCTAAAGTTACTAGGGCCCCTCCACCTTGGGCCCTGGTAACTCAGTCCCACTTTCCTACCCCTTGTGACGCCCCTGAGCATCAGCATCCAGTCTCCAGTCTCCTCTCAGTGGGCGCGGTGGTGGAGAGGATGCGCTCCGTAGCAACGAGTGACAACACACACCAATGGGAGGAGAATAGATGGATAGAGTTACACTGAATGATATAAGCTACTAGGCCACAACACCCCCAACACACATAATGCCATGTCAAGAAGGACACATGCAGTAATTAGCCTATCACACAATAAATGTACCCCTCCGGAATCAATAGGGGTAAATTAAATTACTATATTCCATTCTTTGTCTTACGAATGTGACAAATGGGCTACTTGAACTCAAGTCTCATGAAGTGAGTAATCAATAGCCTAGAAAATAATAATAATTTGGGAGTGAACTATAATGGCCTACTCCTTTAATACATCCTTTTTTTATTCACTGTCAAATCAATCAACATTTTTATATGTATTCATAAACCAATACAACCCAAGAAAGTATTATAGAAGAAGTAGGGTAGGTACTAGGTAGCCCTGAAACATGACAGTCGTATGAAGAACGGTGATTGCTAGTAATGCTAGGCTTACATTCATGCAAGCGTCACGTAGTCGGGGGCGTTAGGGGGAGAAAATGGTCATTTCGGGCAAATCAGTCTAAAAGTGCCAAATTTTGCACAGATGTAGCCCAAGGCATGCTCTAGCGATTTTGCTAGGGCGCCCGAGTCGGCGACCTTCGGGGTCGCCACAGCGGCCAAATCAAGTTGGGCTCCCATGGACTTTCTATACAGGAGGAAAATACCCAGAAAGAAATCTGCTTTAAAGGAGTGGCGACACCGGCCGAAATTTAACATTATGATCCAGTAGGTCACGTGGTGTTTCTTCAAACAGTCTGAAAAGGAGGCGGGGCCGTATCAGTTAGTAGTGAATGTATACTTCGTCCGTCGTGCGGTGCCGCGCACAACGTGATGCCTTGTTGTTAGCGTGTAGCGCGGCTAGCGCTGCACCGCACGGCTATTTGCGAGAGCTATTGTGTGTGTGCACACACACACACACACGCGAAAGCACACACACACAGGCTACACACACACACAGAGTGTATGAGCCACGGACCTCCTCTGTGGAGGAGGAGGAGGAGATCGCTGGACCCTCGTTCTACGCTTGCTCCGGTGTCCCGGGTGCTCCAGTCAGGTTAGGGCAAGAGACAGCAGGGTATGGCCGACAAAACCGTCTCATAGACGGGTAGAAGCGTGTTGACCCTCGTACACCTTTTTTGACACCTTTTTTGAAGAAGACATGTACTTTTTTATCGGTCTAACCATTGATTTTATAGCGAATGCTATATAATTTTTGAGCGGTGGTCACACCGTCTCCATAGCGTGGCCGTGTGTGTAGGTATGTTTGTTTGTTTGTATGTGGGTGGGTGGGTGGGTCTGTATGTAGCCTCAAGCCTGTGGTGTAGTACCTTTTCTGACCACACATGTTAAGGGAGGGGCGCGGGGGGGGGGGGGGGGGTAAAACCACCGCTCAGTTCACACGGGTGTAATTTTACCCCTAGAACTGATAGTTTTAAAGTTGGTTTAGAAAGTCGGAAACACACCTCGGACAGCTTTTTTTGGGGCAGTTTCAAAAGATAATGATATGGATAATCGACTTCGCCCCTCCCCCCATATTAGCCCAATCAAATTAATTTATTTCGGTTACTGTACAGAAAGTACTACTTTCAGTACAGTAACTACAATAAATTAATTTGATTGGGTCATTTAACATGGGGGTACATGACATCAATAAAACAATTGGCTAATTTGATAGCCTTAATTAGCTGTTTTGGCCGTGTCACTCCCCCTTTAAGTAGGATGTGAGGGGTCCAACTATAGGGGTTTGTCATGATTCTGAATCCATTGCAAGCATTTGTTTTGCACAAAAAACATTCCTTGGGCTACAAATGGCCCCACAAAACACCCACAATACTGTGAAAAGTGATGACTCATCACTAAACCATCGTTCTGTGGGGCCATTTGTAGCCCAAGGAATGTTTTTTGTGCAAAACAAATGCTTGCAATGGATTCAGAATAATGACAAACCCCTCCTCACATCCTACTTAAAGCAGTTTTTTTCTGGGTATTTTCCTCCTGTAGTCGATGGGAGCCCAACTTGATTTGGCCGCTGTGGCGACCCCGAAGGTCGCCGACTCGGGCGCCCTACTTAAATCATTAGAGCATGCCCTGCGCTACATATGTGCAAGATTTTGCACTTTTAGACTGATTTGCACGAAACTACCATTTTCTCCCCTTAAGGCCCCCGACTAATGGGGGGTACTAGTCTAGCCTACTAAAGTTGCCAGCAGCCTGTGTCCACGAGTGCGTCGCGCGCACAAGCGCGTGCTGTGTGTATTTGCGCGCGCACGTAGTCTCCGCCCACCAGTGCACAGTCAGCAGGAAGTAGGCGGGCAGCAAAGCAAAGCAAAGCAGCATTTCTACAGCGGTGTGTCAAAGTGGCTGTGAGCTGAGCTAACCATAATAACTGTACACACAACACTACACAAAGCAGAAACAAAGACGGCCGTCAGTCAGCGTCCAGGGACCACCGGGGACCACCGTGCCATGGAGGACAGCCCGCCGCCTCTACGATGCTTCAGAGAATGTCACCCCGCAGAGCTGCTCCGAGACGACGGCGTGGAAACGGTGACTTCTGTGGAGCAGGTGATTAGCTAGCCTAGCCGCCGTGTTGGCTAACTAACTGCTAATGAAGGCTTTTTGTCCGACTCTGGAATATAGTGTTATAATGGTGTAATAACACAGAACACACAGTGAGCGTCCCTTTGCACTGTTGTTGTGTAGAACGACTAGTGAACACAGACAGGCGAGTCGTTGTTTTAGAATAGAACTAGCTTGCTAGCTTTGTCAGCATTTAACGAGATTAATGAGGACTTGTCAGGATTGGGAGCTGTGGTGGTGACCACTTGGAGGCGTGTTGTTGAATGAATGAATGAATGCACCACCACAAAGACAAGTGCCTTTCTGTAGCTGTTGTTGCTCTACGTACTCAGATAACGGTACCAGATGTATATACTAATACTATACATAGTTTCATTCATTCACACAAGACAAGAACACTGGCCATATAGAGGACAGAAGCAGTCTAGTAGCAGCAGAAGTCCTGGGGGTGAGACTAGTAGTCGCAACTGTCACTGAGTCAGGCTCAGGCAACATCTGTGACAGTGGATGCTTGTCAAGAATTTAGACTAGACGATGGAGCTTCAATTTCATTTATTTTTCAAGATTAATCAAATAATAAAGAAGCATGATTGTTTAACTCATTCTAATATATATATTTTTAAATGGACTAAATCAATTACTTGCAGCCCTACCTTTTGAGCAGGGGTCTTCAACAGGGGGTCCGGGACCCCTAGGGGGTCCTCAAAGTTACTACAGGGGGTCCTCCCAACCTTTTTGTGATAGAAAGAAAAAAAATCTCCTTTAACCAGATTCTGAGAACTTTAGCCAAAAATAGCAGATCTACAAGCTCACAACTGCAAGGCGTTGTGAGCTTGTAGATCAGCTATTTGGTGTAGATGGGAGAAGTATTGACAGTTGAACCCAAAATACCCTAATTGTGCTGCCAAACAATGAAACGATATGGAATCTTTGAACAGGTTGTGAGGGTCCCTGCTTCATCTCTCTCTCTCTCTCTCTCTCTCTCTTCTCTCTCTCTCTCTCTCTCTCTCTCTCTCTCTCTCTCTCTCTCTCTCAACTAAGGGGTCCTTGGCCTGAAAACGTTGAAGACCCCTGATCTAAAGCAATGGGCTGATGTAACACAAAAGAAGTTAAAGAATATTTATTTGTTCTTTTGCAACCACACACAAACTGTTAACTGTCTTCGCGTTCTCTTCCATGTCTGAATAGAGAAAAGTTGAAAGCACCATCGATGAAGTCATCAGTGTTTACAAGCAAATGCACAGTTTACCGCAGTAAGTACTGACTGCATCGTTGTTTTATCAATGTTGTCCTCCACCTTTATGAACACAAATGTGTGCATGCATTTTCCTATAGAGACCAGGACAGGAATTGAAGGAGAGACTGATGAAAAGTTGCATTGACCATAGTAGGTTCTCCATGCAGTGAACACCAGTACACCACCTTATCTTAACAATTTTGCTGCCATTTTAAACATAGCTGTAGTAAGCAGCTACCAAATTGTCCTTACCTTTTAACGTGGGCACGCGCACGCATCGTGCACAATCTGTGCGCGACTCATCTAGTAGATGTGTAGACTCGGTGACAGCTTTCGAAAAAAAAAAAAAACCCCATTGAAATAGACATATCCGTTGCCACGCTGTATCCCTGCTTATCCGCCAGTGTTTACATGAAAAAACATTGAAAAAAGCCAGCTGTGCGCTATGGTAACACGTGGACACGTTCGCGCACAAAACGCACGATATGTGTGGGGATCATAATAATCCAGGCGTGTAGAGACTGGATCAAAGTTTCCAAACGCAAAAATCGGATTGAAAAACGAGCTTTCCATCGCCGAGTAGCTTCCTTCAGCTTACAATGTAAACCAATGGAGGCGGGACTATGGCCCAGGCTCAGACCGGATACGGAAAGCTAGATCCGGTCCAAACGGGAAATACGACCGGATACAGTTAAGGGGCGGGCCTAAAGAGCCAGAATCAGCGAAAATCAGCGATAATACTTTTAATCCTTTCATAATGATTAAAGCTAATTAAACTTCCGGGATCTACGGGCATGGCACCGCGGTACAGCGGGAAATCTCCGGTTTCGACGGGGATCGCAGAGTATGAGTTAACATGGCTTGGTAGTGGGTGCTAGAGTTAGGGAGTCAATATTACCACTTTCACTGCAATGTATAATTCTAGGTACAAAACTATCTAGGTGTTGTAGGGCCCAGGTCCAATACCTGGAGCTCTGCTGCTGGTATATAGGTGTAGGGCCCAGGTCCAATACCTGGAGCTCTGCTGCTGGTTGCCGACTAAAGTTCTCTTAAGTCCTGACGTGTGGTGTGTGATAATAAACTGATGTCCAAACCTTCCAATAGATTTACAGCATACACGTTATTTATTATTATACGTTCAGTCCTATACTTTGGTATAATAAAGAAAATAAACACAAACGCATAAACACCAGCCTCTCACTGACACAGTCAAAAGACTGTTTGTCTCTCCAGACGACGACAACACCTGTCACTGATTGCCCATCAGCCTTGAATAACCTGGCCACCTTGGCATGAACTTGGGTGTGGACTTAAAGTGATGTCATCAATTACAATAAAATAAGAACATGGCTGAAATGGCTCTTACAATAGGTTTCAATAACATTTTGCAGAAATATATTCCATAGACCCTACATACCGGTATATATCTGTTTGGGATTATACAACAAAATATTTTAATGTAATAATTTCCCCAGTTTTTCTTACTGTACTGTACCTCTGTCCTGTCCCATGTACATTTAATTTTGACTAATAGTAAAGTATTCAATCAATAAATGTGATACAAGCTTCTCTAGTTTAACCTGGTATTCAATGGTCCAATAGCATTAATGTATCTAAGGCTGTTGGGCTGCTTACATATTTGATCACTAAATCAACCAAAAGAAAGAAAAAGTCCGCACACCAAATTTGCTGTTCCCAATAGGCCTACTTGGTTTTTACTCAGGTGACGTTTCGAGCCTGGTGGCTCTTCTTCAGACCTGGTCTGAAGAAGATTATTTTATTGTTGATTAACTTTAGTCCAGCACCCAGCCTACATGGCTCAGGATGTGCATGCCTTTTATGGCTGTTTGGCAGCTTATGTTTCCACTAAATCAACCAAAACATGCTATTTTCAATCTGACTTGCACGCTCGTCATATCTGTACAAGTTCAGGTTAACTTCTGTTTTCTGATATAACGTGTCGTGAATGTCAGTACAGTTCACACATGACATGATCCTTCATCAAGGCAGCAGCATGTCAAAACAAAAAACGTTTAAAAATGAGAAGTGCAAGTGCATGCTCTCTGACAATGACACCAATAATAACTAGACGATTACAGCAGAAATGAACTGGTTAACCAAGTGCTAAGTCATCTTTCTGCTGATCACAATGTTTTGAGCGGTGATTGTGGGAAGAACAGTGACAGAGCATTGTGTGTTTGTGTCCCACTTGTCAATGGAAGCACAATCTGGCAAGCCATCGTCAAAGAACTCGGTCTTCACCTCTTCCTTTGAAGAGGCATAGCCATCATGACTCTTGTCTGGAGAGAATGATGGAAGCATAATGTGCCTCCCTGACCATTACCAAGCAAACTTCATAACCTATGGGAACTAATGTACGTCTATAGCGTCTGTCTGTCTGTACTTTTTTAAGGCAAACTTGGTGTCCGTTCATTGTAGAATACATTGCAACTAGCTATTATTTCCAGGACGGCGCATGATGAAAAAATAGGACGGGCACATCTGTCAAAGCAAACATCACATCAAGCGATTGAGTGATGTGTTGTTTAAAGTGGAAAAGACACGATTTGATTCCCTGACACAAGGCAACACATGCTGTGAATGCATATATGACAGTAAATTGAGTTCAATGGCGTAAAATCTGCAACAAAATTGGAATTTGATTTGGCTTAAAGGAGTAGTTCACCCCCAAAATGACTTTTTTTCTATTGATTACTCATGCCATGGAGAGTAGAGTTCAATAATATTTTTAGTTTTTTGTCGCATTCCTAAGACAAAAATGTGATAACAATAAATTTACCCCCATTCATTTCGGATGGTGACCCGTTTCGAAACGGGTCCCCATCCGGAATCAATGGGGGTAAATTTACTCGAAACACATTTTTGTCTTAGGAATGCGACAAAAACCAAAAAATATTATTGAACTCTAGTCTCCATGGCATGAGTAATCAATAAAAAAAAAGTCATTTTGGGGGTGAACTACTCCTTTAAAATGGGTTGAATGGACCCAAATCCTAGAGATCAGAACACCCCCTGTACTGAAATCTCTTAACCTGGTCTGCCTTTACCAAACTCAAGTAAAAGCTAAAGTAAAAGCTGGGGCCGGTGAGCACAGCGGTGAGGTGTGTGGGCACTGTGGACACGGCCGTTCAGGGCTGAAGTCCTATCCTGCCCTCTCAGCTGCTGTTGTTGTCGCCACGATGTGGTCCTGCCGCTGTGAATCCTTTGGGGGCAATGATCTGTGACTAAACCCAGCATAGGTAGACAGTAGACACTAATTACAGGGACTTGGCCCCACCACAGATTGAAAAGGGCAAACGCCACATGTTAGGAGTCGGGGGAGTGTCAGCTCAGCTGTGTGTGACTCATTCCCTGCGCTTATACTAGCAGACTAGCGCCTGAAATTCAGAGCCCTCAAATGCACTCACAAATCGTCGCCGTTGGGTGGAAGCCTCTTGTGTGTCCGTTGTCCAAAACTGTTACCTTTAAAGAAATTGGGGAAAAAGAACCATTGTAATTGTCAATTGTAGTTTTTTTTGTGAAGATCTTAATGCTTTTCATTCTTTCAATATTTATAAAACCCACACATACTTAAACACTGTGAAATCACTTCCACAAAAAAGATCATGAATAGATGATATAGCTGATCTATAAGCTCACTTGTTGCAATGTTTACTTGACACTGCCTTAGTTATGACGAAGTAGGGCATTCATTTATGAAAAAAAAAACGTATATGGAGATACAAGGTTAACGATATACTGTCCTTACTGTAGCATAGGCATTTATGGCCATCATCCCCCTGCACCTCAGACATAATTAAGGGTAAATAAAACTATCTCTTTCTCTCGGCCAAGTCAAATATGATATACCTAATGTAAGTCTGAACCCTGGGCATGGGGAGATATAAGCAGCAGGTTGGGGGTTGATCATATTGAAAGATAAACAGTTTAATTTGGTGCTATCTACAAGCCTATGAGTCATTGTTCCAAGGTGTTATTTCTGCAAGCAAGGACTTCTAACTTCTTCTCAGGAGGAGTCCCATGACCCACGCTATCGATCAAGCCCCCGTATGAAAATGTGCCACCATAAAGCCAAAGAACACAGTATTTCAAAGAGGACCGCTTCAAATTAGTTTCAAAGCACATTTACAAAACTAGGGTATTTCCACTGCGTGTGCCTAGAATTCTTTGCCTTTGACTATTAAGACCATTATGATCATAAGATGATTATTAGATGCCTGCTAGCCATCTAATAATAATAATAATAATGCTGTTTTTTTTTATATCTCCTCAGGCCAACTCTGTTACGAGAACAACACTACCAATATCTCAAGAAGGGCTTACGTCATTTGTCAGACGCTTATGAGGTACAGAAGCACGCTTCACGTCAACAATATAAACAGTTATTGAATGATCTGTTTTAGGGCGGTGTCCGGTGACACACTTGCATCCCAGTCCTTAAGCCAGATTTGTACTTGGGTGTGTGCGCCAGTGTTGTGCACTGAATATAGCCGATCTACAAGCTCACAGTGCGTTGCAGCGTGACATGGTGTGAGCTTGTAGATTTGCTATATTCGGCACGCAACACCATGCGCAACGATGTATATCAAGCCCTCCCAAACGGGTGTCTGCCTTAAGATCTCACGCTACATTATGGCATACAGTTACATCAGACTTTTCGTGTTTGTAATTATTGCTAATGATGGGCCTGTAAAACAGCACTGCTCACTGTCTGCTGGTGAGTGTGTGTCCGTCATAGACTCCATTAAAGGGACATTACATGGAATGTTGGCGCTCAAGTGTGTTTCATACTGTATGTCCCCAGGGCAATTCAGTCAATTATTGCGTGAGTGCCTGGCATTTCCTCTGGACAGAAATGAGAGACATAAGTTTTATGCTGCGTGATATCATTAACAGACCCACCATGACATTACATACTGGGCTCTTGGTCATGAGGTGTTTTACCAGTAAAATTATAGTTAGTTGAGCTCACCCACAGTTTCCGTTAGAATAAATAGTGGATTGACTGCCACCCCTTTCGTTGTCTAGTTCTGGTACTGTAGGTGTGCCAGGGTAGGCGTGGGCGATATGGAAAAAATACAATATCACAGCTCAGTGGCCTTGTGGTTAGAGTGTCCGCCCTGAGACTGGGAGGTCGGGGGTTCAATTCCCCGGCCGGGTCATACCAAAGACTATAAAAATGGGACCCAA
The DNA here is from genome assembly GCF_963921795.1 of Nannobrachium achirus. Classification (NCBI taxonomy): domain Eukaryota; kingdom Metazoa; phylum Chordata; class Actinopteri; order Myctophiformes; family Myctophidae; genus Nannobrachium; species Nannobrachium achirus. The sequence goes on from NC_137823.1 coordinate 61,084,591, forward strand.
TGCCTCCCTGCTTGGCACTCAGCATCAAGGGTTGGATTGGGGGGTTGATCACCACCAAGGGGGGTCCAGGGACCACAGATGAAAATTAGCCTACGGCTGGCTAACTCTGGCTCATTTACATTGAAGTGAAAACTGACATGTCCATTAATGAGCACGGTCCCTGTCAAATAAAAACAAACTTTCAACTTTCTATTTTCCCATGCTGTATCACGATATACGATTTTATCACGATTCTTTTTCACGTTGGTTTTTATGGTTATCTTTCGGGCTAGTCCCGTTTGGCCGGTGTAGCGATAGGGCGGTCCTTTCCAACAGACTGTAAAGCAAGCGATCTTCATCCCATTCATGCGTTTATCGTGCGCTGGGCATAAATATAATGATTGCATTCGGCGCTCGGGCGCGAAGAGCAGGACCAAGGTCCGCTGGCCTTCACGCCGCTTGCAATGTCGTGGACAATAACTGTGACATATAACCATTGTATTGCTCATCAGTACGGTAGGAGAGCCCGTTCGTACATTTGCCCCTGTTAGTCCACTTCGCCGTCACTACACCGCCCTATCGCTACACCGGCCAAACGGGATTTTCCGTATCTTTCAAGGTACTTGACAAAAACTAGACTCGCTGGGTTCCTTTTTGGGAGGTCTAAATTGAACTTTACAAGTATGTAACTCTGACCGTATACAAATGAAACCAAATGGACCCTACTAAGGGCAGTTAAGTGGAGACCTTGACATTTTAAAGTTTGGGAACTACTTACTGATTTAGACCAAAATGCAGGTTTAAATTGAATTCTGCAATGAATCTCTGTATCAACGATCAAACAGGATTTTTTTACAAGGCTCCCTCAATTGTATCACGATATATACGATACGTCCGAAAAGGCATAACGTGGAGACCTTGTATCGTCGACTCTCAACGATAATTATCACCATATTATCGCCCACCCCCTATGCCTGGGTGAATCCCAGCACTCCAGACCATGATGTGATGGTTATTTTGGCCGTAAAGTGCAGACCCAAGTATTTTCCTCCTGTAAGCTCAGCTCAGCCTCTCCTCTGCCTCTGGCCTGTGTTTTCCCCCGCCATGTCAGTCCATCTGTCTTTCTGATTGAGTGATCCTAACGTGTGTGTGTGTGTGTGTGTGTGTGTGTGTGTGTGTGTAGTGCCTGGATGCTAGCAGACCCTGGTTGTGCTATTGGATCTTGCACAGTCTAGAGCTGCTGGAGGAGCCCATCCCCACTGCTGTGGCCTCAGAGTGAGTCATAGTCTCTCTCTCTCTCTCTCTCTCTTTCACACCACTGTGTTAGAAAAATGTAACATGTTAATAATACGGTACCCACATAACGCCTCTGCAGTGCTCTCATGCTAACGACTTTAAATAATTACTGCCATAGTGCTGGCACAGACTGTCCTGCACTTGTTATACCGCTTATATACTGTATATATATCGTCTGTAGAAACCTTGTATCTCCAAGTTTCAAATTTGTATGTTTTTTTTGTAAAGTAAAGCTCTAGCTTCATCATACAAGACTGTCGCACAAAACTAGTTAAAACTGCCGATCTACAAGCACTCAACGCCTCGCGGTGCGAAGCGTTGTGTGCTTGTAGATCATTTGTTTTCACTAGTTTAAATCATTTTTTAAATGATAAATGCAAAACGAACGGTTTTGGACATACAAGGTTTTCACCCGACAACGACGATATATTTATATAATGTACTGTAGAAGCTCATATGCACTCAAACGGACTCTCTCCTGATAGTACTTGAAAGCAGCCGTGTTTCTAGGTGCAAATCTATTTTATTTAATCAAATCCGGTCCAAAACATAACCATGTCAAAAAGGCACCGTTGTGCCACCATAATGCCACCCATCTGTTTGAGCGGGCAGCGCCTCTAGAAAGTACAGCAGCAAGCAGAGACGGGAGCACGTACAGCCATGCCAGGTTTGCCCAACCCACTGCCGCCTGGCTTCTGCTCTTTCAGTAGCCGTGAAGCATGCCAGCCCACCGGTTGGCACTACCCTGTGCCAGGGTTAGGCCCTTGCACTGGGATGAACTGCACACAGAGGCTCTGTTTCCAATCGTCACACCGCCAGTCGTTTCACCTCCTCCCACGGTGCATTGAACTCGAGGCCCGCCTCTGGATCGGTATTGGCGAGGCGTGTCGGTGTTAACAACGCCGCACTGGCGTTTAAATGACCAGCATACGTGTGTTTAAGCCATTCAGAACGGGTACACTATATTGTGTATTATTATTTTATGCTTTAAAGCTATACTGTCTAAGTTGCTCAACTGGTGGTCTGTAGCAGTATAGCAAACCGCGGTCGCGTTTGCTTTTTTCGTCCGTTTTTCGCTCGCGGACCGGGCCGTCAGACCACCGCGTCCGCCTCGCCTCGCCGAGACGCTTTCAATGAGGTCTCCCGTGTCCTTCTACGAGCAGCGGTTGGAGAGTTACATGCTAGACTCCTCCAGTGTAAACACTGCAGTGTACTTCCTGAAGGCGTGTTTCCTAAACCCACCAGAGAGCCCGGCAGTGTATGTTCTGCGCTGTGATTGGCTGGCAGTGTATAACCCTCGCTGTGATTGGCCGGTAGTGTGATGACGCAATTTTTGCGCGAAAACCGGTCCCGGGCAGGGATCATAGAAAACATATAAAGAGAAGGCTTTAGAAGCTGAAAATAACGGAGTGGGGGTTCTAAAACTTTAGCGATTTAACAGCTAGGACCATTTTAAGATTTGTTTTATAAAAAAAGTTACATGGTACAACTTTAACTATTAAAAAATAGCAGATATACAAGCTCACAGCGTGGCACCGAGTGCCGCGATGCGAGCTTGTAGATGTGCTATTTTTGAAAAATCGTGAAAATTTGAATTTTTACCCGATTTTTTTGACCTGATTATAAGTGTTTTTTGAATCCTAAGGTTTTTTGAAAAACCTATGTTTCTATTTCAGCAATCTGGCTAGCCACCATCAAAGAAAGGGTCCTTTTCACTTAACTGGAGCTCAGTCTGTTCTTGAGGGACAGTGGTTCTTTTTCATCTCAAAATATTTAGTTCCAGGGACCACCCAGAAGCAAAATTTTAGTTACAAACGCTCGCTCTAAAAATACAAGGATTTGCTCAAATTTTCACTACTTTTCAAAAATAGCAGATCTACAAGCTCTGTTAGCTGAGCTTGTATATCTGCTATTTTTCAGTAGTTAAAGCATAAAATAATAATACACAATAGCGTGTACCCGTTTTGAATGGGTTCAAGTAGGGCAGCAGACTGGTACACACAGACCCGGGCTCATGTTGACAGGAAACTGTGGTTCAGATGGTCTCTGCTCGCTGCCACGTCGACTAGCAGCCCTCTGGATGTCGGCAAGCTTCTGTCGCCTTGGCCGGCGCTTCGCCGCCGCCGCCTCGCTGGCGTCTGTTGCCTCCCCTCCTCTTTACTGAAACGGACAGACATGCAGCTCTGAGCCTCTGACCTCCCATTTGCTGGTGATTTTAGATAATGAACAGATTTGTCTCTGAAAGAAGGGGGGGAACAAACATCAATTCAGGTTTAAGCCATTTAGGCTTAGAATTATTTAATGCTTTAACTATTGAAAAATAGTAGATATACATACAATAAGCAGTGTGCAAATCTTTGAATATATATATATATTTTTTAAAGCGAACATTTGTAACTCAAATATTTACTTCTGGGGGGTCCCTGATACAATATTTTTTAGATGGGGGTCCATGGCCAAATACATATTATTTTGGGGGTCCTTCACATGAAAATGTTTGAGAACCACTGACATAGAAACATAGGTTTTTCTAAAAACCTTAGAAGGATTCAAAAGACACTTATAGAATCGGGTCAAAATTTCAATTTTCAATATTTTTCAATTAGTTAAAGCATAAAATAATAATACGCATTAATGCGTACCCGTTCTAAAAGGCTTAAAATAATCTCTCTCCTAAGGCACAATAAAATACTTTTAACTCGATCTTTGCAGAGGAAGGTTTGCTGAGTGCGCTTGTTCTTGTTCAACAACTGGTCTCATTACTCTCATTCAGTCGCACATGAACCCCCAGGAGGTTTCCAACAGCACTACAGTATGTGTTGTTCCATTGTTCTTGCTCAAGGGTCTCTCAGTGTAAAGTCACTAAGTCACTGAATGAGGTTAGACTGTTATTATCGTAGCTATCGGGTGGAAACCAAATGTACCTGCAGCGTTCCAATGTTGTTATAATTTAGTCACAAGCTCCTTAAGACTTTTCATTTGTTAAATATGTATAAACCCCACAGACAGACTTAACCACTTTCAACCTGCTATCCACATTTTGGGCATGTAGTTATGAAAATGTTAAGCTTTTCAAAATGTTCACTTCTTTTGTTCAACAGCCAGTGTCAAATGACCAGTAAGACTCCCTAATCGGGAGATAAGCGACCGTCAGGTCACAGCGTGATTTTAGGACAAAATGTGAAGGAGCAGTGTCCAAAAATGTGTTTGAAAAAATCGGCCTGATGGTGGCGCTATATGGGACAGATCCATGTTGATGAGATGAGTGTAGACATAGTGTGTACAGATTTGCATGATTTTAGGGCAAAATCTGTAGGAGCAGTGTCCAAAAATGTGTTTGAAAGAATAGGCCTGATGGTGGCGCAATATGGGACAGATCCATGTTGATGACATGAGTGTAGACATACTGTGTAGCAATTTGTGTGATTTTAGGGCAAAATCTGTAGGAGTAGTGTCCAAAAATGTGTTTTAAAAAATCAGTCTGAAGGTGGCGTTAAATGGGACAGATCCATGTTGATGAGATGAGTGTAGACATAGTGTGTACAGATTTGCATGATTTAAGGGCAGAATCTGTAGGAGTAGTGTCCAAAAATGTGTTTGAAAAAATCGGCCTGAAGGTGGCGCTAAATGGGACAGATCTGCTGGGCAACCACACTAACTATATCCCTTTTCCCCAGCTGTAGGGTTTTAACTCAGACCTTCACTAACCATGAAGATACTATACAACCTGTGTGTGTATTTGTCTCTCTCTCACCATGTTGTGGTCTACGTCTTTGGTTGTGTCTCGCTCTAGTGTTTGCCAGTTCCTGTCACGGTGCCAGAGGCCGACGGGAGGGTTCGCCGGGGGCCCGGGTCAGCACGCCCACCTGGCCCCCACCTACGCCGCTGTCAACGCCCTCTGCATCATCGGCACAGAGGAGGCCTACAACGTCATCGACAGGTACAACATCCACTGTATTTTACTCTACGACTCTGTAACACACCAACGACTGATGACAAACCTCTGGCCCCCACTGTGAGATCGCTCAGGTCCTCTCAGCGTTGAAGACGGGGTTAAACAACTAAAAATCACACCCAATGTGAAGTGAGCGGTGGTCGTGCTTGCATAACGTCTTCAATTGGTAATTGGTGATGTAATATGGCTACACACACGCACATTGCTATGGCAAAACGCTGAGGAAAACACATTGCTATGGCAAAGCGCTGAGGAAAAGTGGCTACAGATAGGTCTAGGATGTAATTGGTGATGTAATATGGCTACACACACACACATATTGCTATGGCAAAACGCTGAGGAAAACACATTGCTATGGCAAAACGCTGAGGAAAAGTGGCTACAGATAGTGGCTACAGATAATTGGTGATGTAATATGATGTAATATGGCTACACACACACATATTGCTATGGCAAAACGCTGAGGAAAAGTGGCTACAGATAATTGGTGATGTAATATGATGTAATATGGCTACACACACACATATTGCTATGGCAAAACGCTGAGGAAAACACATTGCTATGGCAAAACGCTGAGGAAAAGTGGCTACAGACACACGCACAGCCACTCTTAGGAGTGGTTTACCACCGCTCAAAAATGGGATTGACTTTAAAAATAGTCAACGCAAATCTGCCCTCCATCCCCTCAGTACCAGCATATCTGATCAAACATCTCCAAGAGGTTAGAGACACCCACAGCCACAACACCAGAGGGAGCAACACAATGATCTGATAACACAAACCCATAAGACAAACATGGGTAAAAATTCTCCTTCTACATCACTGCCACCCAGGTGTGGAATTCCTTGACTACCTCCCTTAAAACATGTAGCTCGCTGGCATCCTTCAAAACTGCCCTGAAAACTCACCTTTCAGGAGGCTAGAGAAGGAGGTAGTTATCACTTCTCCCATAGACAGGTGAAAACTCACCTTTCAGGAGGCCAGAGAAGGAGGTAGTCATCACTTCTCCCATAGACAGGTGAAAACTCACCTTTCAGGAGGCTAGAGAAGGAGGTAGTTATCACTTCTCCCATAGACAGGTGAAAACTCACCTTTCAGGAGGCGAGAGAAGGAGGTAGTTATCACTTCTCCCATAGACAGGTGAAAACTCACCTTTCAGGAGGCCAGAGAAGGAGGTAGTTATCACTTCTCCCATAGACAGGTGAAAACTCACCTTTCAGGAGGCCAGAGAAGGAGGTAGTTATCACTTCTCCCATAGACAGGTGAAAACTCACCTTTCAGGAGGCCAGAGAAGGAGGTAGTTATCACTTCTCCCATAGACAGGTGAAAACTCACCTTTCAGGAGGCCAGAGAAGGAGGTAGTTATCACTTCTCCCATAGACAGGTGAAAACTCACCTTTCAGGAGGCCAGAGAAGGAGGTAGTTATCACTTCTCCCATAGACAGGTGAAAACTCACCTTTCAGGAGGCCAGAGAAGGAGGTAGTTCACTTCTCCCATAGACAGGTGAAAACTCACCTTTCAGGAGGCCAGAGAAGGAGGTAGTTATCACTTCTCCCATAGACAGGTGAAAACTCACCTTTCAGGAGGCCAGAGAAGGAGGTAGTTATCACTTCTCCCATAGACAGGTGAAAACTCACCTTTCAGGAGGCCAGAGAAGGAGGTAGTTCACTTCTCCCATAGACAGGCAAGAAGTGAGCACCCCCCGCCCGCCTTACCTTAGCCCCACCCGCTGGTTGTGCCTACACTGTGTGGAGCACTCTATCTACCCTTGGTGATTAGAACAATGCTGAGTCAGTTGACGGTTTTAAGAACTTGTCAAAAACACATTTGTTTCGTAAGCATTTTGTCTTGACCCACTTGTGCAGGTCAAGGTTTTTGCTTTACTTCTTGTTTGGCTATTGCGCTTATGTGCCTTGTTTTGAACTTGATTGATATTGTTGTCCATTGTACAGCACCCTGTCACATTGTCTAAATCATTAAACATAAAAATATTGGGCGCCCGCTGACCTACTAGTCCAGGCGCATACCACTTAGGCATTGTCACATAGGCATGGATGCCTGTTGGCGTCCCCGGTTCGATTTCCCAATCCGGATGACCTTTGCCTCGTGTCACTCCCCATCTCTCCCCCCATTTCCTGACAGTCTACTGTCAGGAAATGGGGGGAGAGTGTTAATTTAAGTACAGTAACACTGGGATTTCACTGAGTATGTTGATGCCGATTCACCCTTCCACCGTTATCTGTCTGTATCCATCCCTCTATTTCCTGCTTCCACACCTCTCCTCTTTTCCTCGCGTGAATCCTAAAACCACTAGCCTGGCGGGGCCCGACGTTATCTGTGTTCATTCCTTCCACAGTATAACGTCTGGCCTTTGGCCTATTGGCAGCTTGAAAAGTGGGCGGGAGTACTTGCCTTGACAGACAGACTCCTCTAACCAATCACCATCTCTCAGCCAGTCGGAAGAACGGCAAACAAACACGTCTTTTCGGCCGATAAACTCCACTAGCGCATCCTCTGTGTTGCTTTTTAATTGTTGTAATTGATTCCAACTCTGAAATAACTGCACTTATTGGTTGTTTTATGGTTAGAGCGTTAACTGTTACACTTTTTGCATCGCGAGGGCAGCCATTGTTGTTTTGAAAATGCTGCAGCCTGCAGCATGCATCTACGTCACCGTCTACACATGGACCAATCAGGGAAATCTTTTCACTTGTTGTCAGGAAGACTACGTTTGTTGTGCGGAAGCATAGTGCGGAAGCAGTCACTGATTGGCCCCGATCAGAGAATAATCGGTATACTCGCTGCCAATCAACGGAAGTCCAGACGTTATACTGTGGAAGGAATGCGTGAGTGAACGCAGATGACGTCGGGCCCCGCCAGGCTATAAAACCACCACGCTACAGTTAGGTTCTTGTAAAGGAGCACTTGTTTTCGGTGGAGATGACGGAGGCAGCGACGATAGCGAGCAAGTCGCCGTAGCGAGCAAGTCGCCGTGTCGAGCGCTGCGAAGGTCGCATGAGCCGACTCAGCGCCGTTAGAAGTTTAAACCAGAGGGCCAGAATCGGCCTCCCCCTGACTTTCTGCATATCCGCGCGGTCCAAGTCCCCTACCTCCGGTTCAGCCAATCACAAGCTTCCGCGGGTGGGTCTTAAGGCCACTTTTAACCAAACAGATTTGTGGCCGAATCGGCGGCGGATAGCGGCGGAAAGCGTCTGTTGCCGAACGGGAGCTCATCGGTAGGTTTTCGGCAGCGGGTCGGGAACGCTATCGACCAGTATCGACGGGAAACTGGAAGACTGGACTTGCTCAGTTTTGTTGAGTCGCCCCTGGACGTCGGTGAATTGTAGCGAGTTGTAATGGACCATTAGTTTGCTACTGCTGCAGCAAAACCAAGCCTAAATAAGACAGAGACATTTTCCCGTTGCACATTTTAACTAAATAGCATATTCACAATCTCAACTCTCAATTTCCCATACTAATCAACTCCAAGGCAACGCTAGTAATAGTGATGTGTGTTGTTTTGGTGTGAGGAGAAGTAAACACCGGACAGGAAGCATCTCCGCTTCTGCTCCAGAGCACTGATGCTCTGACAGACTGCTGGCTAAAAGAATAAACCAGGATTTCTCAGCCCCTACGAGGGCTCAACTTCTGTCAAAATAAACTAAACTACTTCACTACTCACCAAACCAAAGGTAGTTTTGCGTTGTTGAAAGTCTATTCTCCGCGGTGGGAAACCTCTCAGCACCCCAACCCACTCTGTAAAATACATTTTACATAAAAAAAAGATATGAAAATATTTCAACATGGAAACGATTGTGACTATTCTGAAAAATAATCACGATTATGTAAAATAAATGTGATTATACGATTATGTAATAATTGTGACAGCCCTACTCATCATGTGATGCGTTTCTGTCTCCAGGGAGAGGCTGCTGGACTTCCTGTGGTCAGTGAAGCAGCCAGATGGATCCTTTGTGATGCATATAGGCGGGGAGGTGGATGTCAGGTGAGGGCCATCGCCATGGTTTCACTGGGAGATAACGCGTGATTCCTAAACCCACCAGGCTTGAGTTAAGACCCGCCTCGCGGAAACGCGAGAACTTCCATGGAGGGTGGATAAAGTCAGACCTAGTAAAGGCATGAAGACAATCTTGTACTGAGAAAAGCCTGCATTTGCACAATGCACAGCTATTAATTTAATTGTCACTACAGTGCTCAAAATAAACTGTGCTTAAAAAAATTACTTTGTACTGTGCTTAAAAAAGGGAAAACTTTGTAACTTTGCTAAAGAGAAAAATGTACTGAGAAAGCTATTAATTTGTCACTACTGTGCTCAAAATAAAAACTCTTACTGATTATCAGTTAAATTGTTATAGTTTGGATATGGCTTTCTTTGGGCATATTATGCTGCGTGTATTATTGTAATGGATCAGTAGGTAGTAGGTAGGCCTATTGTATTGCTTTAAGAGCACTATATGCACTTTCATACTTAAGATTATTGAGAGAGGCGTTTCCGCGAGGCGGGTTTTAGCTCAATCCTGGTGGGTTTAGGAAACACACGGAGATAACACTACCACCCTCCTCTCTGTTCTTCTCACTTCTCTCCCTCTGTGACTCCATTATTCCGGGAATAGGAGTGTGTGTGTGCATTTTGTTGCACCTCTCTACAATGTACAATAAGACCTTTTTTTTTTGTGTGTGTGTGGCGATTCAAACAGATGGTTAATGTCAAAATATGTTTCTGTTTCACCCTGAAAGAAATTAAATGCTTCTCACTAGTCTCCGACAGATACTTAGGCATTTTTTGTGTCCCGATACGATAACCGATTTGGAGAGAGGGGACAGTCACAGATAACCGATATGCAACCGATATATGTATGCATAATGAAAACAGGCCTTTTTCTGTGCAAAGATTCTGCCCCAATATGATTATGCAAAAGTACAGTAGTGACAGTAGTACTACAGACAGGTGCTTTCTTAAACTAATGTCTAAAGACATAACTTACAAATAAGGGCATATCGGTGACACTCCTTCTCACTGAAAGTATCTTCAAATTACCCATCGTTATCTTAATTAAAATCGCCCGTCTCCCACTGGGACAGCTCTTGTTGGCCAGCGTGGGGCCAGTGATGGCATTTACTGTACATACAGTAGACAGAAGCATCCCAGGAATTCGCAGGGTAGCTCTAATTTTCATGTAGCATGGCCGGCATGATACGATTCTCTATGTCTACATGGTACATACTGTACATGTATTACTACGTTATTAGCTCTTGTAATGTCAGTCTGTGGGACATTTAAAGAATCACATGGCCAAACACTATTTGTCTAGACTTGGTATTGAATGAGCACTGTGTTTTTTTATGCCAACCTCGCCATACTTACCTCATGTCTGAGTCTGGTTTTACTTTGTTTCCACAGGAGCGCCTATTGCGCGGCATCGGTGGCATCGCTCACCAACATTCTCTCGGCCAAACTCTTTGAAGACACACCAAGTTGGATCCTCAGGTACACAACACTAACAGTGGCATCCTGACTCTCCCATTTTACAGTCAACCAGAATACTCCTGTCTAATAGAAAGAAAAAGAAAAAAACATTTTGTCACTGTCTGGCCAAAACCTCTTAACTCCATTTTTGAGGTTTAGATTTTTTGGCATAAATCAGGGCTATTGAACACCCTTTACATCTAAGTGTTGGTTAAAATAATATTGAACCAATAGAAAGTAGTAAAAAGTGCTTGGGACAAAACCTCCTAACTTAACACTTTCTGCCAAACCTGCTAACTCCACCCGATTGGCCCTCTCTTTTTTTCATAAATATGTGCTATTGAACACCCTTTATGTCTGTGTGTTGGTTGAAATAATATTGAACCAATGAAAAGTAGTAAAAAAGCCCTTCGGTCAAAACCTCCTAACTCCACTTGAGCTCATTTCCCCGAAAATGAACATTTTGGAGTGAGGAGGTTTCGGCCCGACAGCAGATATTTAGTGGTTTTGGTGAAGCAGTGAATTGGTTCTCCTCCTTCAATGGCTCTCCTTGTGTGCCTGTAGGTGTCAGAACTGGGAGGGTGGTCTTGGAGGAGTGCCAGGCTTGGAGGCCCACGGAGGCTACACCTTCTGTGGTACAGCTGCCATGGTCATTCTGGGCAAGGAGCACATGCTGGACCTCAAGTCCCTGCTGGTGAGGAGGGTCCTCATCATGTAGCTTTCAAAATAATAACTAGAAAGGAGCGATTCTGGTAAATTGCAAGTGTGCGTGCACGGACGCAAGTCGCGAGGAATCCACTGGGAAATGAATTCCGGCTTATATATATTGTGATGTCATGTGGAGCATGACCAAAAGCTTCACTTTTCTGTTGTGCAAAGGTTAACAAAAAGCAGGTTCAGATCTAGAATAGTGTTGCCTGTAGCAACCACACTAATATGATCTAGAAATATGCAATTGGAAATTGCAAGTGTGGTTGCCGACATGTCTATATTCTGCAGCAAGCTAGCTGTCATGTGAAGCTCAACCAATACTCCAGCTAACACCACTCCTCAAATGTTTTTACCAGGTTAAAGTGAACAGTGTGTATTCATTTAGATGTGTATCTGGGATTCAGTTCAGAATGTTCACCAGAGACAAAATAAGCCGGCTAAAGTTAAACTTAGTTGTCATGACATACCATTAAAAAAAAAAACGAGCACCACCCACAGGACGTTTTCGAACGACGACGAAAGTCACGTCAAAAATGTGCCACAGAGGACCTTTGCAGAAGGTGTTGCGTATCTTACGCAAACTGCTAATAGATCTTTGCTGCAGTGAAAGGGCAGCCATATAATGCAACCTACCAGTTTAGTTTATGTGATCAACTCACAGTAGCAAGCATACATTTATACAAGTCTTACATCCACAAAGGCATAAAAGTAGCACTGCTTGAGGTGATCAAAAGGAATAGGCTGAAGCTATAAAGTTTATAAATGCCTATCCTACATAGTGATGGTTTAAGATACAGTAATATGTTACACCAGTGTTTAAGATACAGTAATATGTTACACCAGTGTTGCTGTTAGTGGTCCAAGTGTACCTGGTCACATCTGCCAAGAACCACCCTAAGCTCACAGTCCACATGCATAGAAGATTTTAATAAATTGAATTAGTGAGGACCTCTGGTCAGGTCACATGCCTTAATGCACTCCAATAAGACTGACTACAGATCACCGCTCTAGCGCTAGATACTTGGCTGTAGCCTATGAGTCTATGACAAATATTAAAAGTACACATTTTGCCCCTGTTTACAAAAGAAACCAAAGCTAAATATTCACACATGGCCGTCTACTCTACAGACTAACAAGACATTTAAATTTGGTTCTGAAATGTATAGAACCTAAACTTCTGTTTGGTATTGGTATTTTCTAGTTAAAGGTGATACACCATGAAATTTCACTTTTCCTATTTTAAAACCTTTTTTGGGGGTCCCACTAGCACCTTCTATCCTCACAAAGTCCCATTTCTGACCGTTGTGTCTTTCTCTGGTTTTGAGAAGGCGAAGGTTAAAAGTATCCCACGGGTTCTCAAAACATGCTGTCCAGATTTGCTGCCGATTGTGACGTCATCTGCCGATTGTGACGTCATCATCAAAAAAATAATAATCAAAAATATATACTGTGGTACTGCAGCTGAAAATGCTCAGAGCCTTCAAAAATGAGAGAGGCTCTCTATTCAGGAGTGGTAATTTAGCCTCAAACCTTTTGAAAAACGTTTTTGGGACATAAACAATATGACATAAATACTTTTTAAATGCATGGTGTATCACCTTTAAGTGTGACCTTCTTGTGATGTGGCTCGATGTCCATGTCCACCACATCCAGCGAAGTGCATGAGGCAGGTGACGGTACTGTGACACCGACCTGCGCTCCACGAGAGACCCGTGACAACGGCAAGCGCCCAGTGTTCACTGACCCTCCTTGGTGTGGAATCTTTCACACTGGTTTTTACCATTACCACAGTATCTTTGTGCTAAAATGATTTCATGGGCTAGTTCCTTCCTCCTTCCAGACAGACAGTCAGGAGGACCCCAGCTGCTTTTAAAACTCAATCCCATAATGAGTCAGTCCATTCCACACAGACTGGTATGGCTCCAATTAGCGGTTGCTATGGTGACAATATGACAGATTCCCCTCTATTTTGCTCATATTAACCCATTTAGGCATAGAATTATTGCATGCTTTAACTATTGAAAAATAGCAAATATACAAGCTCACAGCGCGGCACCGAGTGCTGCGCTGCGAGCTTGTAGATCTGCTATTTTTGAAAAAGTGTGCAAATCTTTGAATATATGTATTTTTAAAGCGAACGTTTGTAACCCCCAATTTTGCTTCTGTGTGGTCCCTGGAACTAAATATTTTGAGATGGGGGGTCCGTGGCCAAATACATATCATTTTGGGGGTCCTTCACATGAAAAAGTTTGAGAACCACTGACAAAAGACACTCATAGAATCGGGTCAAAATTCAAATGTTCACAATTTTTTCAAAAATGTCAGATCTACAAGCTCGCAGCGCGGCACTCGGTGCCGCGCTGTGAGCTTGTATATCTGCTATTTTTCAATAGTTAAAGCATAAAATAATAATACGCAATAATGCGAACCCGGTCTAAATAGTTTAATGAATTCCCCCTATTCCTCCTCTGTAATCCTGGTGCTTTGTGGCCTCATGTGGTTTCAACTGCCTTGTTTTAACAGAGAAGCCCTGTTGGAACGGCAGCCTCAGGGGGTTTGCATACAATCCTAATCATAGTGAGATTAAGAGCTGAAAATAAAACTTTGTTTTTCACATGCACTGATGGTGGTGACACACCACTTGATGGTGTCTACATGCGCATGCAATTTTGCTACAGACAGAAGTGATTTTTGAGTGGTGCAAACCGCTCCCACGTTTCACTTTGTGCTTTAGTACGCAATGTATTAGCCATGTATTAGTACAGATCTCCATGTATGGAGATATGTGCTCATACAATGTATTAGCCATGTATTAGTACAGATCTCCATGTATGGAGATATGTGCTCATACAAATAATGTAACTTCTACCACTTTTTCTAGTCACGTGTTCAAATACTGGATTCTGATTGGCTAAATTCCGGAGGTTATGACAAAACAACTGCCGCAAAGTTGTATGAGGACTTGTCCGAGATCAATGCACCTCAGTGTACATCCGGGGACTTCAGGAGGTAGTCGGAACACCTTTCCCCCAACCAACAAATGACGGTGGCAACGGTCCTATGTTTACTAACGTGCATGCTATAGTCGCCGATTTATTTGGATCCAATGCAATCCGCCAACTTTAAAGCCCCTTTTCTCTGAACCTATGCCTTTCTGGAAGCGAACAGCCTCTATTTACGGCCGGAACGGTACTTCTAACTGACGTTAGCTTAGCTGTAAGCTAGACGCATGGATTAGTATGGAGTTGGCGCCATCTGTTGGTGAGTAGAAGATGTTGTTTGTGGAACTATCTGCTGTCTCGCGGAAGTTTTATAGGCAATAATGATTGTAACTTAAGATCCTTGCAAGTTACAACTATGTGTTTTCTTTCATGTATACGGGAAAAAGTGGTAGAAAAGCTATTTACCACTCGGGGTCGGACATTATGCTCTCATAATGTCCTGAGTGAGGGTGTTATCGGACTCGGCTGCGCCTCGTCCGATAACACCCTCACTGCGGACATTATGAGAGCATAATGTCCTCTCACTCGGGGTAAATTGCTTACTTAGGTCACGGACAGAACGACCCATACAGGGAGATATTGCAGTACATGTGTTGGTTGCACCGCTCACTTAGCACTGGTGTGATTTTTCTCTGCAATGTTCTAATATCATGTAACCCCCCCTGGTGTCAGGCATTTATTTTACTTTAAAATACAAAATGACTGTCCTTGTTCTGCACCGGTGCCATATGACAAAGTATAAGGGGGGCTTAGCACAGTTTAGCCTCGTTGTGAATCTTTGGTCTGGTAGAGAAAGATATCTAACCTGACTTGCGTCAGATGGTGGCAGTAGTGCGTAGGCTACCGCCCTACTTTACCATCTGAGATCTCTCGGTGAGAGTTGATAACACTCGTAAAGTCCCGGGCCGGACCAATCAGCGGCAGCTACGGGCGGGCTCTGAGCGGCTCTGAGCCAATAGAGTCTGATTGCAGACCACGTGGAAACCCAGGAGGCGGATTCTGGGTGTAACGTCATGCAGACAAGCCAATATGAGTGGTTGGAGTTGGCACTCCCAGACTGTGATAGAGAGACGGCTCCATCCAATCACCTGCTAAAGAATTTTAAAAAATGGCCCGCCCCCTACATCGAGTCTGCCGGAGCAGTCCCAGATGATAGTAAAGCAGAGCGGTATGCAGCCAGGCAAACGCACTGCTGCTATCATCTGGCGCAGTCAGGTTAAAAGATATCTGCAACAGAGCAGAAAGCCTGCAACACTCTAAATTAGCATTGTCACAACGCTGACCAAGACCAACAAGGTGGAAACGCGTACGTTGCTCCTGTCCAGTGAGGTAAATAAAATCATGTGAAAAGGAGATTCCTTGAGTGCCGGCAACTTTTTCCCAATCTTTGGTCCGACCTGGACTTTAGACTAGACAGAGGATTAAGATGTTGGACGCTAGTGTGATATCAGTAACCCTGATACCCATGTCGATATGTGTCGAGTGTGTGTGACGCCATCGCTACGACTCTGTCGAATACCAACGACTTCATCCAAAATGGCCGCCATGGAGAGATGGTTTGATTGATTGATTGATTGAAGACTTTATTAGAAGTTTGCATAGGAAAAGGTACAGTTTCATGACGGTACAGTTCACTGGTACAAGGTCTACTAAAAGGAGATCCATGAAAAGACTAAGCTTATTTCCACAGGAAACCATTAAAGTATCTCATATAACATTGAATGACAGAGTAGATATGTAAAGAAAAAGAAAAAAACTAAACAAACAGTAAGTATATACAAAGAAGGGGCAGGGGAGGGTAGGGTTGGGCTAGGTTAGTTTTTTTTACCAGTTGCGAACGGCTGCTGCCTGTAAGTGGTTTTTCAGGGCAATTTTAAAGGATGCTAGTGATCCACAATCCTTTATGGCCTTCGGTAAGGCTGTGATTTAGCATAGTACTGCAAAGCTTACTACATTAGTATTTCACTACTTGTAGTGACAAATAAATGATTTTTGACAGTCTTTTAGCATCACATTAAATGGTATGCGTGTCCCCTCAGGGGTGGGTGGTCAGCAGACAGATGCGCTTCGAGGGAGGTTTCCAGGGCCGCTGTAACAAACTGGTGGACGGCTGCTACTCCTTCTGGCAGGCTGGACTCCTGCCTCTGCTCCACAGAGCTGTCTTCAGAACTGAAGGTACTCAGCTAGGGTTGTGGACCTGTGGTACCTCTATGCCAGGGGTGGGCAACTGATGGCCTCACCTTAACTTAATGCGGCCCGCAGGTTAATATTGGAATACTGATATATTATCGATTTCAGCTGTTACAATTCCAAACACGACCTGCTTTAATTACGTCAGTCTATCTTAGTAGCTTAATGACCAGTATAGTAGTATTCAAATGTATTCTTTGTTTTTTTATGTATTTGTATTTAGGTTCATAAAGTTAACATGAGTATATAACTGAATGTGTTTGAAATTAGATAAAAGATTACATTTCAGGATTCCAATTCAAAAACAACAAAAAATAATTCAGGATTCCAATTCAAAAGAAGCAAAAATAGCCGATCTGCTGCGATGCGTTTTGAGCTTGTAGATCTGCTATTTTTGCTTCTTTTGTATGAGATACTAGAATTACAAAGTAGAACGTAGCAATATGCAATGTGGCCCTCTGGAGTGAAGGTGGAAATATAGTGGCCCTCGCCATCATCAAAGTTGCCCACCCCTGCTCTGTGCCATACATTGGCAACTGACGGCCTGGGGGTCACATGCTCCCCCCACCTTAACTTAATGCGGCCCGCAGGTTAATATTGGAATACTGATATATTATCCATTTCAGCTGTTACAATTCCAAACATGCGAACATGAATAAAAATAGTATTTTATGTCAAATGGATTTAAGTTCATAAAGTTAACATAAGTATAACTAAATGCATTTGAAATGAAAATGTTACTTTCAGAATTCCAATTCAAATGGCAAAAAAATTGTCTGGATTCCATTTGAAAAATAGCAGATCTACATGCTTTTGGGCTTGTAGATCGGCTATTTTTGCTACTTTTGTAGAATATGAATGTAGAATGACGGAGTAGGGCATTCTTTTATGAAAAAGTTAAAACACAAGATAACTGCCCGATACAATATGGCCCTCTAGAGTAGTGGTTCTCAACCTGTGGGTCGGGACCCCCAGGGGGGTCCCCAAATTATTTTGGGAGGTCCCCAGATGATTGACTAAACGTGCAACATTGTTTTCTCACTCAACAGTAAACAACCCAATATAAAATGTAAGTGTATAGAGGGTATCTGCACATTTCTAAAGTGACAATTGAAGGACTTTTAAGACCCTTTTAATACTCGATCATTGGCCATAATACCATAATATTAGAGACAGAAATTGTGAAAATAGCAGATCTACATGATCACAACGCGATGCGTTGTGAGCATGTAGATCTGCTATTTTCACAATAGAACCGTCTTATACAGAATGTAATGCCTCAACTCTTAAAATTCCAAGTGCTCGTCTGGGTGGTGGGGGTCCCCTGTTAAAATATGATTATTTTGGGGGTCGCGGCCTGAAAAGGTTGAGAACCACTGCTCTAGAGTCATTTAAGTTGCCCACCCCTGTTCTATGCTGACTAAAACGGATAACTAACTGATGTTGCAAGAACTTCCATTAAGGATTATATAACATTGATACAGTCAGTCCACACCATCGCGTTTTGTTTCATATTATCTGAATCTGTTTCATCTGTGTTCATTTGTGCTAAAAGTTTGATCTTGAGACCCGTTTCTCCATACAGTGAGAGTGACTGTCCTATTTATGCGCTTCTCAATGGATCCAAGAAGTAATCTGTAGAATAATGTTGAAGAAAAGAATGGATGCGTAGTTAGCAACCTTTATGACAGGTTAGGGCTGTCACGATATGACATTTTACATGACGATTAATTGTCACTCAAATAATTGGCGATTAACGATTTAATTGTGTTTTTGTCGTTGATAATTACATTTCTGTTTGGCTTTTAGGCTTTGAAGTTGTACATGGCAGATGACACATAACCTAAATATACAAAGAAATTACCAACATATTTGACAACTTACTACTTAAAAAATAACTTTGATAGTGGAAATAGCCGATCTACAAGCTCACAACGCGTCTGCTATTTCCACTATTTCGGACATTTTTCAGCAGTCACGATTATGACGATTATGACAAAATAATTGCGATAATGTCAAATAATCACGATTAGACGATTATGTAATAATTGTGACAGCCCTATGCGTAGTTAGCAACCTTTATCACAGGTCAGTGCTTTGTGTACCTGTCCGTCTGCAGGGGGTTCTGAGCTGAGCAGAGAGAAGTGGATGTTTGAGCAGCAGGCGTTGCAGGAGTACATCCTCCTGTGTTGTCAGAACCCAGCAGGAGGCCTTCTGGATAAACCTGGCAAGTCAGTACCTCGCCATATGGACACACTATTCACCATATTCCTGGGCCTCTCTATGGAGGCTGCCATTTTCTTTTACAGAGGGCAAAGCATCTTTTCACTTCCTCCCAAGTAAGGAAGTGACATGGAATTGTCTGTTGCCAGATTTTGCAAAAGAAATAAGCCCAACAGAAGCAACTACAGTAGGCTATACTACTTTACATTTACATTTGAAAATAGCAGATCAGCAAGCTCATAATGTGTCACATTGCAACACATTGTGAGCTTGTATATTTGCTATTTAAAACATAATTGAGGGGGGAAAAAATATTTTGAATATTTTTGAAACATTTCAACAACATCAGTTCAGTTCATTTTATTTTTCAGCACTTTTGGACAGTTCAATACAAATATATCTGTGCATCTGAACATAGAATAGTCTCAAGAGATAATGAATAAAAAATAGAAGAGTTCAAGTTCAAGAGTTCGTTTGACATGAATAAGTGTCCAAGGTGCCAAAAAAAGGAGTAGGGAGAAGCATACTGCTTATCGAGCCCTACCCCTGTCTCATTCTCATGACAAAAGTAATAAATAGTAGAAAAATAGGTAAGAAATAGTAAGAAAATACAATATATATATTTTTTGTTCTTTTACAGCTACGTACTGTATACAGCATGTACTCCCGCACATTTTATCTCTCTCTCACACACACAACTCACTCTCTTGCATGTGAGAGTCAAGATGGCAAAGAGCTCCACATAGAATGAGTGTCACTGTGGACTGGGCAGGAGTATGACAATATTAATTACCTATATACCAGTAAGACTCCCTAATCGGGAGATAAGCGACCGTTGGTCGCTTATCTCCATAAATAGGCCAAAAAGTAGTTTGTGCAAAATCGTCCTGATGGTGGCGCTAGATGGGACAGATGCGTTGTGATTACATGACTGTAGAGATACTGTGTACTGGTGTGCATGATTTTAGGGCAAAATCTGTAGGAGCAGGGTGACTGTAGAGATACTGTGTAGTGGTTTGTGTACTAGCATGCAAGATGCAAGCTCTCCTGCTAAAAGTAGACACACCCACAGGCAGATCTTGATAGTGGACCCAGGTCTGTTTATTTAAGCATGGAGGCTCATCCTTCCTGGACTCCCTGGTGTGTGTGTGTGTGTGTGTGTGTGTGTGTGTGTGTGTGTGTGTGTGTGTGTGTGTGTGTGTGTGTGTGTGTGTGTGTGTGTGTGTGTGTGTGTGTGTGTGTGTGTGTGTGTGTGTGTGTGTGTGTGTGTGTGTGTGTGAGAGAGGACAGTGGCAACATTCCTTGCCACTTGGCAGGTCACACATTATATTTGAGAGAGTGTGTGTGTGTGTGTGTGTGTGAGAGAGAGAGAGAGGACAGTGGCAACATTCCTTGCCACTTGGCAGGTCACACATGTTTGAGAGAGAGAGTGTGTGTGTGTGACACAGAGAGAGCAGCCCCGTTGGGGTGGTCATTTGGTCATTTTTGCACATTTGGTAATTTTTTACACCTGGGGGTCCCCCAGGGACCTGGGGGTCCCCGAAACTCCGGGGGTCCTTGGAGGTTGTAGTTTGGCAGGCAAGGAGTGTGTGTGCAAAATCTGGCATGGATCGGGGCAACGGTTGCAGAGATATGAGCAGGGCAAAAGTGTGACGTGTGACGTGTGACAGAGGGAGTGACGGAGTGACGGAGGGACAGCCGGTGGAGGTTTGGATAGTGTGCAAGTAACTGCGACCTACGGTCGCAATTATAATAAGATTATACATTTTATGTTATATAATATATATCCTATATCTTAATAGGTATTATTTATATAGATGTGATGTTAGACTAGGATGATGATGATAATAATAAGGGTAATAATAATAATAATAACAATAAGTAGTGCTCATTCTAGTAGCCATCAGATGATTCTTGCTGTTTGTAAGTGTCCAAAAAGTTTTTTTTCATTTTCCTTTTGAATTGATAAATGTTTGTGCTTTGTTTAATTTCATCGGCTAGCCCACTCCACAGTGACACTCCACAAGACGAAATACACATAAACTTGAGGGTGGTATGGACTAGCGGTTGTATGAAGTCTGACGGATTTCTCAGGTCATAGGTTGTCTCCTTGTCTGGGAATCTATGTTGTACATTGGACGGAAGTGCTTTATGTTTTGCTTTGTATATGACTTGGGCTGTTTTGAGTTTGACCAGATCAGGGAACTTTAGAATGTTGGAGTTATAAAAGAGAATGTTTGTGTGGTCACGGTATCCAGTGTTGTGTATGACTCGTACAGCTCTTTTTTGTAGGATAGTTAGTGAATGTATTGCTGTCTTGTAAGTGTTTCCCCAAACTTCTACGCAGTAAGATAAATATGGTAATATCATGGTGCAGTATAATATGTGTAGTGATTTGGTGTCTAGTATGTGTTTCGCCCTGTTAATGACAGAAATGCTCTTTGCCAGCTTGACTCCCACATGCTTTATGTGGGGTTTCCAGCAGATCCTGTGATCCAAGACAACACCTAAGAATTTGTTTTCATAGACCCGCTCAATTTCATAAATCTGTGTGGAGGTCCCTGGCACCACATATTTTCAGATGGGGTCTGCGGACAAATATGTTAATCTGGGGTCCTTGATATGAAAAGATTTGGGAACCACTGGTTTAAAAAATATTAGAAAGTAAGCCCAATAAGCAACTATACCATTTTTTTTAAATACACAAATTGCTTATTATATGCATTGCAGACATGGCAACCCAGGTACATTCAGAGCCCAGAGCCCAGAATGCCAACTACTGACACTTTAATGCAAGGACAACAGGAAACCAAATTATGTTTTTCAGGCCAGCTTTTTCAGCCTCCGCCTCTTTCAGGATATGAACAGGAAGCCGGGGGCGGGGCCAGGAATATGGTGAATAGACTAGGGCTGGATGATGGGACACTATGCCATTAGTTCAAACTTTTGCCTTGATTTACGATATGAGCGCAAAAAGGTTACCGCGAAAATAGAAGATCTACAGGCTCTCATGTGCAATGCAGAGTGAGCTTTTAGATCGACTATTGTTGTATGCCACCATTGCATAAAAATAAGTATAATACAAGGTTAAGTGGTTAATCAGACTAATCAATTTAGTTGATTTGTTGATGTATACGAACAAAATGTATACAAGAATTAAGCAAAACCTTGCTTCCTGATTATCTAGTTATTATACAGGTGGTTATTGGTTCTAAATATCGATTTTGCTATCCACGAGTTTCCAACGCCCCATAGTGCATTGCGCAGACGTCTGTACCGAGCTTCCGGCGCCGATTTACAAGCTCACAACGGGTTGCATCTGCGACGCGACGTGAGCTTGTATGTCTGCTGTTAAACCCGGAAGTTTGGTCCCGATAGTCTCCAGTAAACTCCCGCGGAAACTTGTGGATACTTTTGGTTAATTGCCCAGCTCCTATAGACACATTATGGATGGCACAAACACATACTTTTTTCAGAACTGATGCCTGCTGCCAGTAAATGCTCCACACTTGGCTCATGTAGACGAACATCACCCTGGCTGTCAGCAACTCAGACAAAATCAGTAGTGATGGACGGTGTTGATGGTCTTGCTTAAAGGTGTCTTGCTCTCGTCTTACTGTCCTCCAGGTCCAGGGATTTTTATCACACCTGCTATTGCCTGAGTGGCCTCTCTGTAGCGCAGCACTTTGGAAACATGGACCTCCACCACGAGATGATCCTTGGCAAGGAGGAGAACAGACTGGTGAGGCTGCAGCAGGGGTTGGGTTGGAGGGAGGGATGGATGGATGTGCAGGGGTCTTCAACGTTTTCAGGCCGGGGACCCCCAAACTGATGGGGAGATGGAGCAGGGACCCCCTACCACCTCGTAGGGTGGGGGGGTCGGGGCTACGACATATTTTTTTATTTTAAACATGTACAAGTTACAGCGAGCAGGGTGGGCCGTACCACTACCATTTCTAAACATACTACTTATTAACTGAGAACCAATGTCAATAATATCAACAATCTGTCAATTGCATATAATCATGTAGTCAAGCTATTCAAAATGGATAGAATCGTGATTTATTTTTTAAAATAAATGTGAAAAAAAAAAACGTAGATTTTTTTTTTTTTAAGCAATAATTTCGGGGACCTCCTGCAGTACCTCCGCGGACCCCTAGGGGTCGCGGACCCGCTGTTGAAGACCCCTGAGAGAATAGCTGGACGGAGGCATGGATCAGCACATAGAAATGGTTGACCGAGTTGCAAGATAAACTCAGCAGTCAGCACTAAAAAAAAGAAACTTGACTTCGGTCTATTATATTTCCCCATTATATTTCTCCTTTAATAATACCAAATTGTATGGTGTTTTTTTTATATCATTTCTGTCATTGATTCGTCACCTTTACAACGATGTACAACTTGTAAGTATCGGGCATTCGAGGCATGAGCTACACAGCCAAACATGTGGACCATAATTGCAATACTGTTTTTCTGGCATTTACTCTCGTTTTGGGCTTCCCTGACACTGAGCTTAATTAACAAAGTGTAAAAATTGCCAAAATGTGTTGAGTGCAATCATTCAATGCTTTTTGGAGGGGCGCTACCCACACGTTTGGCTGTGTTGCTCATTCCACGAATGGCAAGATGTACCTCGTTGTAAAGGTGACGAATCAACGATACAAATGATATAAAACACAATACAATTTGGTATTATTAAAGGGGAGATATAATGGACCGAAGTCAAGTTTCCTTTCTTTTTGTACCAAGTTTATAATTGGAGGCCTTGGTTTCAGTCAGACTTGGTATTCAGCACTGTCACTGTGTTGATTATAGTAAATGTAACGAATTACCCATTTAGGCCTGAATACATTATGACGCAATATGTTATGCTTTAACTATTGAAAAATAGCAGATATACAAGCTTGTAGATCTGCTATTTTTGAAAAATCGTGAAAACTAGAATTTTGACCCGATTCTATAAGTGTCTTTTGAATCCTTCTAAGATTTTTGGAAAAAACCTATGTTTCTATGTCAGCAATCTGGCCAGCCATCGTCAAAGAAAAGGTCCTTTTCACTTAACTGGAGCTCAGTTAGTCCGTTCTTGAGAGACTACTATGTCAGTGGTTCTCAAACCTTTTCATGTGAAGGACTCCCAAAATTATATTTATTTGGCCACGGACCCCCATTTCAAAATATCTAGTTCCAGGGACCACCCAGAAGCAAAATTTGAGTTACAAAGGTTCGCTTTGAAAATACATATGTTCAAAGATTTGCACACATTTTCATGACTTTTTCAAAAAATAGCAGATCTACAAGCTCGCAGCGCGGCACTCGGTGCCGCGCTGTGAGCTTGTATATCTGCTGTTTTTCACTGGTTAAAGCATTCAATAATCATAGGCCTAAATGGGTTAAACTTCTCTACCTGGACTCCCGCCTCCAGGCCCCGTCCCATCCCGTCTACAACATCTGCCCGGAAAAGGTGGCGCAGGCCCTGCAGCACTTTCACCAGTTGCCTGTCCCCGACAAGAAGTGGTGCGAGAAGTCGTACCGGAGACAAGAAGCCTCCAACGCTCACAAACCATCAGAGACATCAGAAGCTGCCTGTGGCTCTGCTGCAGAAGGACAGTCCTAGGGAGGGAGGGACCAGTAGGCTGTGTGACCGTGCTGTTGGCCAGCTAGCTCTGGGGACGTGCACCGTCCTGAAGCCTCCTACAGGCAGCGGTCAGGCCTAAGGTGTAGACAACAAGCCTCTAAATGTTGGGATGGCCGTCGGCAGACCAGAGGGTCGGGATTGTAGGGTGGTGGTGGGCGGTCTGAATAAAAAGGAGTAGAATTGTGTGGGGAAACTCTGTTTGACTGCATTTTTGTTTGTAAAGCCATAAAGGTTTCATCAAGGGCCTCTTTTGTAAGGCTGTGTTGAGTTAAAAATGTACAGTGTTTCAGTCTGACCACAAACGATGGTAGTAATAAACTATGTTGTGCTTTTTCAGAATGGTGTGAGAAGGTAAATGATCAAACTGAGCATGAAGAAAAGGTGTGTTGTTGAGCGGCGTGGCTCATCTTTCCTTTGGGAGGGTCTGGTAGTGATTAGTGCTAAAGTGCTAAACTTCTACAGTCAAGGAAACAGAAGTTAAATGGCTGGTGACACGTGTGCTTTCAACTGCAGTCGTGACTCATCCTATGAAGACTGGTTCAGAAGTTAAGGATAATTGACCTTGACCACTAAATTGCATTGTCAGACGATATCAACTTGTTTCACAGCATTGCGTTGTGATTTGATTAGTATTGAGTCATTGTGATACACTTGCATATACACATCCTCATTACAACAATGACGAAAAAGTCTGTAAGTCCATATTTTAACATTTTGGATATAGATATTTTTTCGATTTACCAGACTAAACCACAAACTAGCTTTAACTCATATATATTAGGAATAATAAGACACAACACTTATGGAAAGTGGAAAAACAAGTACAAGTCCGTACAAGCAATATTCAGCAGACAAAGGGAGCAGATAACATTAAAACAGAATTGAACAAAATGAGGGGAGGGTGCATTAACAATTTAACCGATTAAAAATGACTAGTATGTGGTTTACAGTCTGGCAAATCAAAAAATATTAAATTCAAATGTGGACTACTGTTATTCGTCTCAGGTACTGTCAAAGATTGAACAAAATGGGTTAGAGCGACAGGAAAGGCCCAGTCCAGGCATTTTAACCCCAAAATGTGGATCAACTTCACAAACTCAATGGACTTTGTGTCCTCTATGTTCTGAAAGAGAATATGAATGAAATCTTTAGCCCAGACATTAATGACCAAGAGGCCACTACCTTAGACTGCACGTGGAGATGCAAACCAGACCTGATGTTTTACTGGCCAGGATGCCTTGGTTTGCTCTGGACATTATTTGAATCGACTCAGTTATGTTTGGACAGAGACCTAAAATAACTGCCATGGTAGTGCCACGTTCCAGGGATGAAAGCACAATCTGAAGGAAATGATGGGGCATCATGGACTGAAAACAGTACATCTACAAGCTCACAATGTGCCACATTTGCAACCCGTTGTTAGCTGGTAGATTGCCTATTCTCTGCACGCGACACTTTCAAACGACAAAGTATAAATTAGACATGTGACACAATGATGGAGAGGGCATTCTGTCTGACAACTGATGCATAAGAGTGGATGGGTAACCTGACCCGAAGTAAACAGTTTTTCTTTACTTTACAATCTTTAAATGCATACCATTAAGGGGAGATATTATTACACAATCACACATCAAAGTACGTCGGTCTGCCTCAGTTCTCCAAACCACAGACCTGTCGGGCTTCGATGTAAACCAGAAAAACCTGCCTCTTGTTTGTGCGCCGTAGTTACACAACACACCGTAGCACGCAGGTGACGATCACATTTCAGATAGCCTCAAAGTCCAACTGAGCTCAACGGTGAGGCTATGAAAGCAACAGGGGGAAACGGTGGCAACTACTGATTCTGTGGGGTTTCTCAATATCTGTCACCACATTCATGAAAAAAGGGCACCTTTAAAAGTGGCAATTAGAGACTAGAAAGCGTTCCCACCAACTCAAATTAAGGCCTAGAATTATTGAATGCTTTAACTATTGAAAAATAGCAGATATACAAGCTCACAGTGCTGCGCTGTGAGCTTGTAGATCTGCTCTTTTTGAAAAATCGTGAAAATGTGTGCACATTTTTCACAAGGAAACTTTTGTAACTCAAATCTCTGCTTCTGGGGGGTCCCTGGAACAACACATTTTGAGATGGGGGGGGGGGGTCTGCGGACAAATACATTTAATTTTGGGGGTCCTTGACATGAAAAGGTTTGAGAACCACTGATTTAGAGGAATGATTTAGAAGTCGGGTCAAAGATATTCAAAGACTTGAACACATTTTCACGATTTTTCAAAAATAGCAGATCTACAAGCTCACAGCGCGGCACCGTGAGCTTGTATATCTGCTATTTTTCAATAGTTAGAGCATAACATAATGGTTAAAGTGGTTAAAATCTAACACGACTCCAGGTCTTTGAAGGTAAATCTTCGTTTTTGAAGATTTTACTGCTATAGCCAAAAAAAGATCGTAATAACTACAGAAATCATCTTAAAGGATAAAATAGTTTATTTTATAGTCTCATAGTAAAGGTAGGCCTTAACTTGCAAGACAATTGTTGGCAGTATGTACAACATACCTGTAGTTTCCATGGAATGGAATCGGACAAACAAAGACTATATAACACTAATTATATCCTCCTAAATGGAAATAAAATGGAAACGATATTCATACACACACATTTCCTAGACAAGCAAAAAATGCTTCCTTTTTTTCCTCAGGTGGGAGGGAGGGGGGGGGGGGGGGATTCAGCAACATTACAGATCTGACTTTGTAAAGCACAACACATTAACAGACTTTTTTCTTCTCGTACTGAAAAATGGGAACTACTTTTTAACATTCAAATACCTATTTTATAACCCTTAAGGAAAACAACACGTGACAAATTGGTATTTTCCCCCGTTATTTGTGAGAATACTACAAAATGCATAACATACTTTTTTAGAGAGAACTTGAAAACATCCAATTAATGCTGTAGAATATATAAAACCGATATTGCCTAACATATTTTCAGCCATCTAAAGTCATTCACTAGTTCAAGCTAAAGGACAAAATACAATACAAGTTTAGGAGATTTTTCCTCCTCTTTTTCCAAAACATCAATTTCAACAAAGGAGCTATACGTCCTTTTTGTCATCTGTTAACAAACGTGTCAAAATGGAAAACATCTGCAATCCAGTGGGCCTGAGGTGGGTTGTCACTTTTTAACATCGACATTTTGCTTCAAAGCATCTTCACATTCTTTAAGTGGAAAAGTTAGGCTACAAACGTGTTTTTTTTTTAATCATTTTTAAAAAGGTAAACTTCTCCAGGACATGTCATCATCATCTAGGTGTGTGTGTGTGTGTGTAAATTCTAAACTGGTTTCTTATCAAGAATAATCAACAAAATAATAAACAAAACAAAATATATATATAGCAGTGCTTGGAGGAGTACCCCTGGCTCGCCCTCTGCCCCTCATTGGGACGAGAGGGGAGCGTATCGACGAGGGTACAAAAAGCATCAAGTCCTTAAGTAGCCAAGCTGCCTCATTTTGGGTTTTGGATTGTTGATGTCGGTCGGGGGGGGGGGGGGGGGGGGGGGGGGGCGGTCAACGAGAGACCGAGGGGGAAAACGAGAGAGATAAAGAGGAAGGGGTTGATAAAATCAAGAGAAAAACCAAAGCTCTACTTCTGTATGTAGGATTTCTGCAGTCGTCTTCTTACCACCCTGCTGGCTCCCCCCCTCCTCTCTTTATGAGATTGTGTGGAGGACTGGGGGGGGTGGGGGGGGGGGGGGGTCGGGACAGACGGTACTTCTCAGGAGGGATTGAAGGTATCAACAGTCTCCAGTGCGAGCCCACCCCAGACAAGAGATGGAGAAGAAGAGAAGAGAGAAAAAGGACGGGGTTCAGGTTGGTTCAGCTGTGTGCTCTTCTCTCTCTCTCTAGCTGGTCTCCCCACGCAGCTTCTTCCTGTTGGGCCTCTCCTCCGACTCCGACTCGGAGCTGGAGTCGGAGCCTCCGTCGAAGGCCGACACGGCGCTGCCCTTGGGGTTGGTGTAGAGGCTGCTGTCGGACGACGAGTAGCTGGCCTGGAGCTGGGTGGAGCCCTTCACCTTCTCCAGAGCACGCACTGCAACACAGCGAGACAAAGAGGAAAGGACGCGGCGGTGAGACCATCAAAGGGAGAGAGGATAAAACTACCACCCAAGGTGGGGGAAGAGGTTAAGGTCACACAGATAACTTTCATCAAGCAGAAAAACAAGAACATTAGGGTGTACATCAGGGGACTTCAAACTTTTTGGACTCAGGGCACCCCTGGAAATAACTTTTTCATCCTACGTCACCCCTGAGTTAAGGGGGTTCCACACTAGCCGCGGTCACCGCCTCCTAGCAATTCATTTTCAACGGGAGGCGGGCGGCTTTTTCAGCGGCGCAGCGAAGTTTTGGGGGCGGCGAGGAGAGCGGGCGCGGCCCCGTGAAATCCCCCACGAGCGTGCTCGTTTGTGCATGCGTACGCGGGCGGTGAAAGATGGATTTTGTTCATCTTTGTGAAATACCGTGCAGCGTTTACTCACCGAGCGAGCGTGTTTGTGTCTCACCGCGGTGCGGCCACCGCTGATCCTAGCGGCAGCCCCGACGGAAACCGCCTGTAGTGTGTAGGGCACCTTACACTGTTAATCTTTTAGAATCTTACATAAGCGATGCAAATATGCACATCTTTCCACCTGAGATACGGTAGGCTATGTCACGGGGAAATATCCGTTTCCATCAGAACTGACCGAACATAACTTTATACTTGACATTTAACCACTTGAAACCAAGTATCCCCATTCCATTCCGGGGGGGGGGGGGGGGGGGGGGGGTTTCACCAAAAATAGCCGATCTACATGCTCACAACGTGTCACGTTGAGCTTGTAGATCTGCTATTTTTGGTGAAGAGAGTTGTCGTAGATGGAAAAAGTACAGTGCAAATCAGGTCTGTTTTACTAAGCATAGTGAAGTGATATTGATGAATTCCAAATAGCCGAAGAATTCCAAATAACCATATGATCAAATTAATGATCTCGCCGCGGCACCCCTGAACTGGCACTACTCACGGCTAGGGCTGTCACGATATGACATTTTACATGATGATTAATTGTCACTCAAATAATTGGCGATTAACGATTTAATGTGTTTTTGACGTTGATAATTACATTTCTGTTTGGCTTTTAGGCTTTGAAGTTGTACATGGTAGATATGACACATAACCTAAATATACAAAGAAATTACTGACATATTAACTTACTACTTAAAAAATTACTTTGATAGTGGAAATAGCCGATCTACAAGCTCACACGTTGTGAGCTTGTAGATCTGCTATTTCCACTATTTTTTACTCTTTTTAAAAAAAAATATATGAACGTTTTTCAACGTGGAAACGATTATGACGATTATGAAAAATAATCACGATTATTTCAAAAAATCACGATTAGACGATTATGTAATAATTGTGACACCCTGTTACCGTCACCCCAGGGTGCCCCGTCAGCGTCACCCACTCTGAAACCCCCTGAGTGTACACTACAGTATGTGGTGGTCTTCACTCGCTGCACGACTTACTTACTTATGCCCTTACCTTGCTGCTCCAGCAGGGCGTTCTGCCTCTTCAGGTCGTCGATGTCCTGCTGGTGCGTGTGGTTTTTCCGCCTCATGTACTGGATGTACTCTGTGGCTTTGTCTAGGATTTGGGCTCGGGACGCCTGTTTGATAGATTGCTGTCAGCGACAAATGAAAACCTAAAGCATGACGCAAGGTTGCAGTGTCCTTATCACATTTCTACAACACAAACTAAGCCCTTGTTTTCTGCCACGCCACAAACACAAGACAGAAAGAACCACAGGCTGGCCTGCAAGGCTGCAGTCCGCCTGGTGGGACGACTGACTGTACTGCAGCAGAAAATCTAGGACAACAATATAATCTAGCTGTTCAGAGGCAAGTTGTGTACAACTTAGGGATGGGACGATAAGCGATATTATCGTTTATCGTGATAAATAAAAAAACTTTAATTTAGATTTAATTTATCATGATGTCGTCCTCCGTCATGCACTGGGATCAATTCACCTTATTTGCCGAGCTGCATATCGGCTCCATATAATAAGCCTTATTCACGGCCCGCCCACTCAGCAAATTTCTCAGCATCCCCCGGGTGCTGACATCAATTTAGAAGGGGAAACTATAACAGAAATAGCTGGACTTAAAGCCAACAAATCATTATTTCGAACGGTAAAGTAAATTATAATGCTTTGTGCCTTTTACTATCTTGTGTTCTTGATCATGCTAGCCGAATTTTATACTTTACTATTCGGAAATTGCATTAAATTTGCGATTTCTGTGTTACCTCTATAGGCTTATAGTAGGATTTTCCCCTTCAAAACGTGACTTCAGCACCCGGGGGATGCTGAGTGGGCGGGCCGTGAATAAGGCTAATTGGTAAAAGGTGCTTGATACGGTCTTTTTTTCACTCTATCAAATGTCTTTGCCAAAAAATTGCCGATCTACAAGCTCACAACGTGTCGCGTTGCAGAGCGTTGTGAGCTTGTAGATCTGCAATTTTTTTGGCAAATGTTCCGCCCCCAGGATAATGGATTTTGATTACCGCGATACTATCGTAAATCGCTTTTTCTTTTGTCACAATAATCGTGATATGAAATTTTCATATCGTCCCATTCCTGGTACAACCTGCCTCCGAACAGTTCAGGATGTTAGGCTTCTTCTTCAGACACAGACTAGAGCCTAATTTATGCTCCGTCGTGCGACGGCATCACGGACTGAAAATAGTACATCTATAAGCTCACAATGTGCCACATTTGCAACCCGTTGTTAGCTTGTAGATTGCCCGTTTTCTGCACGCGACACTTTCAAACGTCAAAGTATAAATTAGGCGGGGACTGCCCACAAGTCCTACATCTCATTAGTCCTACATCTCATTGGTCCTACACCAGGTTAACATTCACCAGATTCAGACTAATGGGATGTAGGAACAATGAGATGTCGGACCAATGCCATGTCACCAAATTAGGCATGTGACACAACTGTTCTGAATGCCTTTATGCATCACATTAACCAAATAAATAGTGATTCAGCCACTTTGGTGAACAGATCCTATGGAGCGATTTCCTGAGCGACACCCTGGAGAGGGCGCCGCCGCCATTAGCTGCGGTGGAAACAGTAGTGTAAAGCAACTTGTAGCCTACATTTACTTAAATACTGTACTTAAGTACAATTTTGATTATTTCCATTTTTCAAAAGTGTTACTTCTACTCCACCACCGTTTACACCGCGAAAATGGCGACGGCGCTCTCTATAGGCGAACACCCAGGTAAACGGTCGGGCTGGCTTACTCATGTCTACTACAAGGCCAACAGGCGGTCAACGGGTCCTTGAGACATGATTTGGGAACCAACCGGAGGTTTTGGACAAAACACGCTCCCCACAACCTTGAGTCTTGAGACATCACTATGATGTCAGGGGAACCACATTAACAGAATCCCTTTGATGCCCTTATATGGAGACCCTGATGTCATCAATATTAAGCCCATATATCTAACAGGACTTCATATGCCCATATATGGAGGCCCATATCTGTGTGGCTGGTTCTACAGACAGGGATCTCCATATATGGGCATAAAAGGGATTGTGTGTATGCTGTCAGATGTCATAGACGTCATAGGACTTTCACATAACAAAAATAACTGAGTAAGCATGTTTGGGGTTTCACAGCATATCTCCGTCCATATACAGTACATGGATCTCCATATAGGGGTACCAGGTGTCTCCATGTATGGGTAACTGGTCCGATACATCACTAACCAGATGGCCAAGACATGGGCTTGTCGCCCTTAGGAGTCTTACTGCTATAATGTAGTATGGATAGCGTGTTAATCTGTTATCCTATACTTTTGCGAGATCAAACTACCATTCACTTCACGCGTTAAAAAGGCCAGAAGAGAAAGGGGGGAAATAATGACTGTTGAAGGCAGCAGCCAACAGAAGGGAGTTTTAAAAGGCCATCTGAAATAACTAAGTGTGGCAGCTGACCTGGCGTAACGTTTATATATTATTTAAGTATAAATATATTGCGTTGCGTCATCGCCATCATATATTATATACAGTAACTGCGTTAGCCTATGTTCTCACAGCATACAATCAGGAGGCCGTGGGGGCGTTTAGCGAGAAACCTCTGGTTAGTTCCCAAATCACGCTTCCTTGAGATTCTTCGGTTTGATTCAGCAGCTACTGTATAACACTTGCAAGATTTCTAATCAATGCCAATAAAGCACATCTGTACCATTAGTCTGAGGCCTTAGGGTTTTTTCGTGCTAATCAGTCTAAAAGCGCCAAATTTTGCACAGATGTAGCCCAGGGCATGCTCTAATGATTTAGCTAGGGCGCCCAAGCTGACGACCTTCGGGGTCGCCACAGTGGCCAAATCAAGTTGGGCTCCCATCGACTTTCTACACAGGAGGAAAATACCCAGAAAAAACATCGTTTTATGACCGATTAGCACGAAATTACCATTCTATCTCCCTAGGGCCCCCGACTACATGCCATTGTCCATATGTGACCTTTATCTCATCACCTCCACTCACTATCTGGCCCTGTGCTGACACTTTAACTCATTCACTGCCGTACACGTTTCCCCACATCTTTTTTTCCAGGTCCCAGACCGCTGGACACTAGTTTTATTTTTTTTTGCATTTTCCACAAGTTAGCGATCAGCCTCATCTAGTGTACAAACATTAGAATCACAGCGGAAACCGCAGCTCCGCCCGCTTCCTGTTTATTATTTTCACAGAATCGCCATTTTCTCTGCGTCTCGTTATGTAACAGACGGTGGTGGAGTATTCAATCACCAATAACTATGGATTGGTCAAATGAGTGGAGCTTTCTTCTTCACAGAAGCAGAGAACACGTGTAGGTGATCGATTGAAAAATGGACAAATATTCTGTGACCCTAACCCAAAAAGTAAGGAAAAACTAAAAACTGTTTTTTTATTTTTTATTTTGTCACTTGAAATATTTAAAGGTGTTATAATGTTTTTGTTTTATCTCTATAAAGTTTCTCTTTTTGGTGGAATATGTATTTGTCTGCTGCAGTAAATTTGAGGGATTTCTGGACGTCATTATCAGACAATACTGTAACATAATAAAATAATGTATTATGTGTTGTTAATGCAACATTATTGAGAAACACTATATATCTCCCCACGCCTGTTCTCCACATCTACTGTACTGTCAAATGTCAAAACAGGAAAACACCAACAACATGTCCTCATGATAACTTCCTGGTGCCGGGCCAAGTATTCAGACCACATCACCACCGTGTCGCTGGCTTCCATTCTGAACCCTTCTTCTACCATCTGCCCTCATCTTCCTAGTCTCCTGTTTCCATCACCTATTCTCCACGGACGAGCACAAAGTGCACCCAGCAACAAGCAGCTGGGTGGGTCTCAAGCCTGGGTTATATACTTTCTTGCACGCTGGTGTTGCGCACTAAAAAACTGCCACAATCTACACGCTTGTGTCGCGATGCATTGTGAGCTTGTAGATCCGCTATTTTCAGTATGCGACACCACCAGCGCACAATTAAATATAACTCAGGGTTTGACATACAGATTCAGGAACAACAGCAGTGAACACCAGAAGAATTAAATCAACTTACTTAGACAATGCATAACATTTTGTAACTAAATGTACAGGTTAAAGGACAACTTAGTTTTTTTTTACAAAAAGGGTTCATATTTTAGATATTCATTAGAGAAAAGAAGAGTGTTAAAATGTTTTCATTTACAAGTATTTTCTGGACTATAAGGCGCACCTGACTATAAGGCGCACTGTCAATGAATGGTCTATTTTCAAACTGTTTTCATATATAAGGCGCACCTGACTATAAGGCGCACATAATAGACGCTACCGTTGTGTTATGCATCAAACAGATGGAGCTGTGCTAAAGGGAATGTTAATGTCAATGAATGATCCATATATAAGGCGCACTGGACTATAAGGCGCACTGTAGTTTTTTGAGAAAATTAAAGGCTTTTAAGTGCGCCTTATAGTCCGGAAAATACGGTACTTCTTTCTATCGTTTTAGTGATTTTAACAATTTTGATTTGCATGCATGCCCCCAGGTTGGGCACATGCATGCAAGTGGCTAAATATGTCATTTTAGACACAATAAGCCCATTCCCAGGATGCACTGCAATCTTTCCTGGGCAGATGTGACTTATGGGGGCAGGTGTAAATAGTAACAACGAAATTGCCGGCTTATTGTGTCTAAGAAGATATATTTAGCCACTTGTATGCATGCCCCCAACTACTGAAATCAAAATACTAAAACCGCTAAAACAATAGAAAGCAGTAAATGAAAACATTTTATCACTCATCTTTTCTTTTCTCTGAATATGAACTCTTGTTGTAAAAAAACAAAGTTAACCTTTAAATCAACTTACTTAGACAATGCATTACATTTTGTAACTAAATGTACAGGTTAAATCATCTAGCAAATTTAAGCATTCAAACAATCATAATATGCAAACAGTACAGAAAAAACAAGACACAATTGAGAAAAAAAACATCTTATACAAATCCCAAACCGCTCCAAAGGTTTATTCCAAACGGGGTTGGGTTGGGTTGACCTCCTGTTGGGTTACAGCGACCCTGCGCAGGCTTTTAACCAACCTTTTCCCCTTGTAAGGCAGGCACGGAATCCCGTAGGCTGTGAAAGCTGTCTTTGATGTGGTCCCTACGCTTGCGCTCCAGAGCATTGTGGTGAGCCCGTTTGTCTGCCTGCAATGAGAAGAGTCACAAGGGGGGGGCCTTCAGCCTGGCAGCAGACCCAGCGTGGGGGGGGCTGGAGGGCTGGAGCAACACAGCCGACCGCCTCCGAGTCCCCTGCACTGCACTGGCTCACATCAGAGACCCATCATATACCATGAGGACAAGACAGGAGAAAACAACACCTATACCGTCCTGCCATTTGGGAGTAGAGCTTAAAAGTTCAGCCCGAGCCCGACGGGTCGGCGCGGTGTGGGCTGGGCCGGGCTCAATTTGTCACGTATATGTCGGGCTTTGGGTTGGGTCGGGCTTTTATAATCCTGTAGGCAAGCGCAGCGCAGTATCATGATGTCTCTGTGACTGTATGTCACAGAGACAGTATCATGATGTCTCTGTGACTGTATGTCACAGAGAGTAATTCCTGCAATCTGGGTGAGCTGGGTTGCAGAAATTGTACAATTCCACACCTTTGAATGAGTGGATTTTTGTGCAATTTCTCCCCATTGAATGGAGGGATTCATAGTAGATTCATAGTAGATTCATAGTAGATCGGGTGGTCCTGCAGTCTACATCTCAGTTTACGGTCAGCATTTATACTTCCATAATAATCCAATGAACCATTGTAAATCCGTGATATCAATATAATTTAGATAAACTAGGAAGCATGTTCAAAAGTTAAGACATCAGAAATTTGACAGCAAATGTTGAAATGTCCAAGCAACTTTTATAGGTCTGAGTGATTTTTACAGCGTGGCTATGAAAGTAGTCTAGCTGTCTAAAACATAGTTTTGCCATAACTCATGTACAGTAGATTAACTGCCAAGGCTTTTTCCTATTGTATTTACATGTATTACCCGTTCACGGACGCAAAAG
Source organism: Nannobrachium achirus (assembly GCF_963921795.1). Taxonomy (NCBI): domain Eukaryota; kingdom Metazoa; phylum Chordata; class Actinopteri; order Myctophiformes; family Myctophidae; genus Nannobrachium; species Nannobrachium achirus. The sequence continues at coordinate 61,120,722 of NC_137823.1, forward strand.
TATTTTTCTTTCGCACGGAGAAGAAAGTGTGTAAGTTATCGTCCATAGAAAACAGGCTGTTTTGACCAAAACGGGAAAAGAAGCGGAGAGATGTCAATTTTTCTGCAGCCATTGAATGTGAATGGCCAAACGGAAGTTGCCGGAAATGGCTTTTGCAAGGCATCATGGGAAATTGAGTTTTTTGTGGGGGCTTTTTGTTACCATGGTAACCAGCTAAGATGTCTGTGGATGTCTTAATTTAGGCCTAACCTATAGTTAGGCCTAAATCAGAATTTAGCCTACAAAAACAAATATGTTGTGCAACATACTGTACATGTACTGTAAGCCCCTCCCATACACTAAAATGTGTACCCGACCTGAATGGGTTAAAGGGGCTGCGGCACTCCAGGGGGAGTTTACAACACCATGTGTTAAAGGGATATTACACTTTCAAAAAACTTTTTTCATTGTATGGTCTAATCAGGCTTGTATGAACACCCTGAACAGTTTTTAGTTTTCTTCATTCAGTATTTAGATATTTGATGTAAAAGTTATCTGGCCCTCCAGGCCCAGGGCCTCTCCCCACACACACTCATTGTAACTTCAAACTCCATTTTAACCATGATAGATTCATTAAAAATACCCATTATTTTTTCTGGTGACTCAAACTACCCTCCTAATACGTGAGCAGGCCGTGTTTTTTCCATAACGTTTTTCATGTATTTTTAATAATTCTTTGTGAAAATGGAAAAAATTAAATACAATAAAAATATATAAAAAATACATGAAAAACGTTATGGAAAAAACACGGCCTGCTCACGTACTAGGAGGGTATTATGAGTCACCAGAAAAAATAATGGGTATTTTTAATGAATCTATCATGGTTAAAATGGAGTTTGAAGTTACAATGAGTGTGTGTGGGGAGAGGCATGGGCGTGTCGGGCCTGGTAACTTTTACATCAAATATCTAAATACTGAATGAAGAAAATTAAAAACTGTTCAGGGTGTTCATACAAGCCTGATTAGACCATACAATGACAAAAAGTGTTTTTGAAAGTGGAATATCCCTTTAAGAGAGTTGGGCCTGTGTGCATGTGTGTCGTGTCCGGATCTAATCCCGCAAAACGCTGGACCAATCATTGCCAAATGTCTTGTGCACACAGCCAGTAGGCTATAGAAGTACATACCTCCACTAGTTATTATTTTTCCATTTTAAACTGAAATATGTTAATTGAATAATGTTGTATTAACATAAGACAATGGGGCCCTGATCAGGTGAAACCTTGCTCAAATGTGGAGAACAACCTCTGGGGGATGCTAGCTCGGTCGCTGGACTTGACAAAGAGTTGTGTTGCATGTTATACTCTACTAGGCTAAACGATTAAAAAAAAGGAACACATCCATTTTGCTACTAAAATAGCTATTGAATTTGTGGATTCTCCAAGCCTTGGTGATTAAAGGACAACTTTGTTTTTTTTACAACAAGGGTTCATATTTTAGATTGTAATTAAAGAATATAAAAGATGAGTTAAAAGGTTTTCATTTACTTCTTTCTTTCGTTTTAGAGATTTTAATGATTTAGATTTCAGTGGCTGAGGGCATGCGTACAAGTGGCTAAATATATAGTCTTTTTACACAGAATAAGCCCATTTCCAAGATGCACTGCAATCTTTCATGGACAGATGTGACTAAATAGCGATAAAGAAATTGCAGGCTTATTGTGTCTAAAATTACATATTTAGCCACTTGTACACATGCCCCCATGTGTACGCATGCTCCACGTTTTAGCACGCTAAACGTGCTAAAACGATAGAATGAAGTAAAAAACAATTTAACACTCACTTTTTCTTTTCTCTAATTACAATCTAAAATATGAAACCTTGTTGTAAAAAAACAAAGTTGTCCTTTAAATAAAGTGTTTTACATTCTACCAGAGAAGCTACCAACTTCAAACTAGCAAAGGCATGTTCAGTCAGTGCCCATTGTGGCCTCAAGGTGACGAGGTTAACAGTAAGCAAGAGAGACATCCTTGTACTTGTCTCGGTTAGTTTAATATTTATTATTGTCACATGTTCGTAGCCTACTTTCTGAATTATTTGTCTCTACCCAGTACCCACCACCACCACTGCGCTTCATGACGGGCCAAGCAGGAGAGGCTGCTCTAAGCCAAGGTCAAGTCAAAGTGAAGACACTAAAGCTATGGAGATGACTCAGAGGAGGAGTTGGAGGCTGCCAGATCCTCGTTGAGGATTACATCAACTGAATAAAGCAGCAAGCCGGTTGGCTAACTCAACTGCAAAGGCCGTTGCACATGGAATGAACGCTTATGCAATGTTCTTAAAGCCCCCCTTGAGTATTTTTAGCGTTTTTCACTTTCAGCCGTTTCACATATTCCTGTGCCAACCTGTAGTGCTATATATTGAGTTCAGTTAGCACCATTGACCATTTTTGACAATTATGAGTAAATAAGTAGGCCTACAGTTATTATAAGTACTTCTCTTTACAAATTTCGCTTATAATTACTTAATGGCAAGCCCCAAATAGGGAGGCTATATTGAATGTACAGTAGTTAAATGGTATTTGATTAAAAGCCATGTTTACTCTCTTTCAGTGGAGTTTATGGTTTCTCAATAGAGTATCTTGGTTTGGCCAAGCCTTCCCAGCAGCTCTGTTGTAATGTATAATGTTTGAACACTTGGCCCCTCCAGTATGCATTGTATTTAGTGTCACAGGGTTAACCAATTAAGCTTCCTTTTTCCTGGAGCTCAATGCAATATAATACAGTAAACAAATCCACACTTCTAAAGCTCTTCACTGAGATGTGTAACTACCAACTACACTACTATATCCACAGTGTCCAAGTGACCACATTATTTCTAACATACAGGACATTTGCATTTCAATTTGAGCATAAGGGCAGAACATGGCTGTCAAAGTCACTTGACCATCACCATGAGACAATAGAATGGTCTACTGGCCCGGACTGCTTGCGGTCAGCGCTCCCAGGCTCCAAAGTAGCCTCGACACTGCATCGCAGGTTCAAGTCCCGTTCTCAACGATGTTTGCTGCATGTTGTCTCTCCCCATCTCTCTCTCCCCGTTTCCTATCTTTCTCTACTGTAAAACTATAAATAAAGGCCTAAACAGACAGACTGCAGACAGTCCAAGCTAGGAAGAAAACACTAGATTGATGTCCCAATCATGCCCTACCTCAGTTCTTTACTTAAAGGAGGACTTCACCACTTTTCAACCTATCTTCATATAATAGGTCCTCACTAATGTTCATAATAAAATAGCGCAATTATTTTCTACTCGGTCCAAGTCTCCTAGGAGAGCTGTGGGAAGTTCAGAATCCATCGTCTTGTGACATCATCATTTTCAAAAAAAAAAAAAAAAAGTATCAATATTTTTGAAAAATATATTTAGATTTTTATTATGGCGAGAACAATGGCTTCCACTTTAACATTGCAACTTTTCAGGAGAGCCTGCAGTTTCTATTAGCTTGGATTCCAAATCGATGAAGTCACAAGACGATGGGTTTCTGACCTGCCCACAGCCCTCTTGAGAAAAAATAAATAAATAAAAGCTATTCTTTAGTGAGGACCAATTATATGAAGATAGGTTGAAAAGTGGTTAAGTCCTCCTTTAAACCCCGTAAGATACAAACTTTTAGCCAAACCACCAACCAACGTTTTTTGGTCCAATCCAAATGATAATACATTCCCAACAAGCTTAGTTAGTAACTATCGTAAAGCATTCAAGTCATATCTTAAAGCATTGGGGAGACATGGTAAAGTCACATGACCATCATTAGGGATTGTCGATTGTGTGTGTGTGTGTGTGTGTGTGTGTGTGTGTGTGTGTGTGTGTGTGTGTGTGTGTGTGTGTGTGCATGCGTTATCTGACCAAGCTACTGGCATAACAGCATATGGCTGGTGGCAATTTCTCAATGTCTCATACTTTGCCCTTGTATCACAAAACCTAACTAACCACAACCAGTACAAGAGATAAGAAAACAAGTCTTGTGTGTCACCACTTAAGTATATATACCATGCTGTACGACAAAAACTGTTGCCCGTTCTAAAGTATAGGCTAAATTTGCCTTTAAGGTATAAGCATAAAATAGTTCAATTATATTTACACTCAGTGTCTGTCATTTCCATAGTCATAATAAAACTGAAAGTACAACAGCAGACTGAAATTGACCCAGTTAACAGTTTGTACAGTCCGATTAACAAGACCAGGAAGTAAAAAATCCTATTCCCATAGCAAGACTCCCTCCAAAGCAAGGAGCTGCTGCACCATTATAATCATATCTGTGCCGTCATAAATCATTTTCAAATTATGGTGTCGAAGTAACTTTTTAAAAGTCACGCGACATCCTAAATTTGTGCTTTGATTGCATTAATATTTGACTGCCATGGCAAAACTAGGGATGGAAGGATGTAAGATTCCATCTTTTATCGCAACAAAAACACTCAAGATAATGCTATCAATCGTGGTGAATTTCATTATCAGAATAATGGTGAATATCATAACGTGTTTGTGAATATCCTCACAAAAGGACTTGAAAAAGCTGCACTTCAGTCTACCATGAAAAGGACCACGGCCTGGTATGACTCAATCTCTAGGCCACAAGGCTTAGCAGTACTTTTTGATGACAGAAAAGTGCCACCGTTTAGTTCATGTCTATATTGTGTGCATTTAAACTCAAGTGTTGTTTGTAGAGTTTAACCACAACCTAATGTCCCGATTCTGGGAATGGCAATAAGTTTTAGCAACAATAGCAGATATAAAAGCTACAACGGTTCCAATCTTGAAAGTAAAAACCCCAAAAGGGGTTCCTGTCCTTAATGGGTTAATTGATTACATGCTCTGGACAAAGCACAGACTCACTACAGTCTACAGCCTCACAATCTACAGTTGTGTAGGATGCAATTTGAATTTACTTTTATTAAATGTTATATCCACATACTGTTGCTCTAATACACTTCTCGTACCTCTATATTAAAACAGGATTGTGAAGTAGACTGATAAAATAAAATAAAAAACATATTAAACATATTGTGAGCTTGTTATAGATCTACTTCTTTCAGCAAACACCACCATCACACAACAAATCATGCTCTACAGATGTAGTATTTCATATGACAAAAGGTGGTGGATAAAACATGCACTGTGCAACATACAGTTCATGGATTATGCTAGCGATACTTCTAACATATGATGACCCACTTATGAAGCATCATCATCATCCTACCGTGTCCGACAAGGACAGCCAGGTAGGAACATTTAAACGGTGTCTCCATGCAGATTCACGGTTCACATTAAACTACACCACTGGGGACTTTATAGCTAAACATATCGTCGTTGTCGGGTGGATGTATGTCCAAAACTGTTCATGTCCAAAACTGTTCATTTTGCAATTGTCATTTTAAAAATGATTTAAACTAGTGAAAACAGCCGATCTACAAGCACACAACGCCTCGCACAGAGAGGCGTTGTGTGCTTGTAGATCTGCTGTTTTCACAAGTTTGGTGCGACGGCCGTGTATGATGAAGCGGGGCTTTACTTTGCGAAAGAACGTACACATTTGAAACTTGGAGATCCGAGGTTTCCACCCGACAACGGCGATATGCAGCTCTATGCAGTCATGGAGGATGCAGAACTTCAGCATTATGATTAAAGTCAGTGATTCACCTGGTTACCTAAAGTTTCAATTAAGCCCATTTATACTTCCTTGTATGACGTGTCACCAAACAAAACTAAATGATTTTCATGCAAACAATCGTACGATTAAGTACTAGGGGTGGGTGGGCGATATGGAAAAATACAATATCAAGATATTTTCCCAAGCTGTATCACAATACACGATTTTATCACGATTCTTTTTCACACTGGTTTTTCATGGTTATTTTTCAAGTTACTTGACAAAAACTAGACTCTCTGGGTTCCTTTTGGGAGGTCTAAATTGAACTTTACAAGTATGTAACTCTCTGACAGTATACAAATGAAACCAAATGGACCCGTCAAGAGTTAAGTGGAGACGTTTTAACATTTTAAAGTTTGAGAACTACTGATTTAGACCAAAATGCAGGTTTAAATTGAATTCTGCAACGAATCTCTGTATTAACGATTAATTAAACAGGATGTTTTACAAGGCTCCCTCAATTGTATCACGACTAGAAGGTCGGCCGGCTACGCCGGCCTCCCCTCTAGGTCGTCGCGTTGCGTCTATAGGAGTAAATATTCGTCGAAAACAAATCCCTGAGGTACAGGGTGGCCACGATCTGCTGGTTTTTTTGAGAAAAAAGTTTTTTGAGAAAAAAAAATTTTTTGAGAAAAAAAAAACTTTGAGAAAAAAAAATTAAAAAAAAAATTTGAGAAAAAAAATTTTTTTGAGAAAAAAAAGAATTGAGAAAAAAAAAATTTGAGAAAAAAAGATTGAGAAAAAAAAATTGGAGAAAAAAAAAGAGAAAAAAAGTTTTTTGAGAAAAAAAAAATTGAGAAAAAAATCTTTTTTGAGAAAAAAAAATTTTTCTCAAAAAAAAATTTTAGAGAAAAAAAAAATTTGAGAAAAAAAAAAATGTTTGAGAAAAAAAAATGTTTGAGAAAAAAAATAAAATAATAATAAATAAAACGTATTGGTGATGCGCTGACGTGGTGTATACGGATGTTACTGCGATTGAGGTGAAAGAGAAAAGTGGAAGTTTGTGAGCTAACTATTAGCTATTTTTGTGTGTGTGTGTGTGTGTGTGTGTGTGTGTGTGTGTGTGTGTGTGTGTGTGTGTGTTCTAGCTACGCCCCCCTCGGTTGAAATTGGATCCGCCGGTCCCATAGCTGGGAATACGAGCCAATGGACGGCGGTCACCATGGCAACGGGGGGCCAATGATAGAGTTATGGGCGGTTTTATTCCCTACGCTCTACCGACATCTGCTCTAGCTATGAGTTGAAGTGGAGGCGAAATGGGCGTGTATGGGCTTGGAAGTGGGATGCGGCTCTAAGAAAAATGTAATAGTAGATATATACGATACCTCTGAAAAGGCATATCGTGGAGACATTGTATCGTCTCAACGATAATTATCACCATATCACCCACCCCTATTAAGTACTATAAATGAAGCTTTACTCCATTATAGGGCAGCAATGAAAAACAGCTACAGAGTAGTAGGCCTATATTATACTCTGGGCGCCTAGGATCAGAGTTGAGACCAGAGGACTTTTGCCATTTACCACCCACTGTGGCCTGCAGACAAAAAATAATAATTGCTGATCTGCAAAACCCAGTCACCATGCCTTCCATGACAAGGCACTAGATTGTGGAATGCAAGTATGGAGACAGCTGCTGCTGCCTATTGCACAAGAGTAAAAAGAAAACATTTAGCAGAGGCGTTTCCACTACGAGGGCCATGTGCCTCCTCTTCTTCATAATATACACAAATTCAACCATGAGGCGTGACCGCTCTCCCTCCATTAACCCCGCTGTAAACAAACAGATGACTGACTGGTATCGATGGCATGCGCAATTATGAGTCTGGCAGCCATTTTGATATGAGGCTATGAGAGGTAGATGGTTGTCTCACGTCCCAACTGGTATCAGGTGGAAATATGTAAATAAACAATCCGCCATAAAGCTGAACTGCCCTGTCATGTACTGTAGATATACAAACAATTAAAGGACCATTTCACCTCTGGGACAACCAGATCTTATTTTATTGTGGTTTGGGACACGATCAACACAATCATATGATGCATCCATCATATGATGCTTTGTAGCATGCTGAAATACTAAAATATCTAAAGACACAGATTGAACACAAAACATAACTGAGGATTGTGTTGATTGTGTCCCAAACAACAATAAAATAAGATTTGGTTGTCCCAGAGGTGAAATGGTCCATTAATTATAAAATCAATTCAGCATCAGAACATTTCTCAAATACATTTTTGGAATTAAATAATGTGCCTTTCTGTTTGCAATACTTGCAGAAACATCATGTTATAACAATTCAATTTGAAGGTGGCTATTCCGTTTCAGACTGAAAACCTCATACAAAGTGAACGTTCTATGGGCTCTAGTGAATTTCAGCCGACTTACAACCTTGTAAATGGTGCAGTGAGATCAACAGTAAGCACCCCAGTATACCATCAGGGGTTGACACTAAGGTCTCAGAGGCACTTGCCAGTCAGGCAAGTACAGGTCATGTTCTACTACTTGCCCAAAGGTCATGCCCACTTGCCCGAAAAGTAAAATGTTTAAAAAGATTTTAATAACCGCTCAATTTAACACTTCTTTACTTTCTGGGTCTGTGTGATGAAAATGTCATAGTATACTGTACTTCAATACTTCCAAATACAAATACCTAATACCTACATAGCTATGATTGAATATGTCTATGGTTTCACCCTTGTTATTTACATTTTTTATGTGTAGCAACAATAAAAACAGCACATTATAGGTAAACAGTGCTCTTATTTTACATTCCACAGACCAGAAGACAGAGCACGCTGGCCACATTTAAGTGTTTAGACAGATAACTCGTGTTGTGTTATAGACGGTTGCGTCCCCTCTCAAATGAGCACTTGCCCAGTCGGGCAACCTGAAAGCAAACTTCACCTGCCCGAAAGTAAATAGTACATGTCCCAATCATGCCCTACCTCAGTTCTTTACAAGTACCAAGTAAGATACAGTTATAGCCAAACCACCAACCGACGACGTTTGGTTCAATCTAAATGATAATTTTATTTACCTGCCGGGGGCAGGTGGGCAAGCCTTACAGTGTCAATCCAAATACAGACATTTGCTCGAAGTGCCCCATTCCAGGGGTTTTCAAAGTGGGTGACGGGGCACCCTGGGGTGCCGTGACGGCAGTCCAGGGGTGCCGCAAGATCATTCGATAATATTTGGAATTTATTTGAACACTTGAAAAAATATTTAGTATAATTTTAAACTTGAAGTACAAAGTTATTTTCAGTCAGTTCTAACCAAAATGGCTATTATCTCAACGTTTTCCTCGCTACATAATCACTAAAATATCGTCATTGTCTGGCCAGAAACCTCGTATCTCAAGTTTCAAATGTGTACGTCTTTTGGTAAAGCTTCATCATACAAGACTGTCGCACAAGACTAGTGAAAACAGCCGATCTACAAGCACAAAACACCTCGCACCGCGAGGCGTTGTGTGCTTGTAGATCTTCTGTTTTCACTAGTTTAGTACATTTTATAGATGAATACAAAACAAACGGTTTTGGACATACAAGAAGGACAATATGCTATAAATATAAGATGCTGGGAGTGAAAATTATAATGTAGGGGTGCCTTGGATTAAAACAAATATGTATGGGGTGCCCTGAGACAAAAAAATGTTTGGGAACCCCTGCCCCATTCAAACACACCAAATTGAATTTTGTATACTGCCACTGCCAGGTTAACTTTACTACAGGTGTCAAGTCTCTACTCAATGACTCTCTACACTTGCCTCTTCATGCTACCTGGGTTGTGAGTGGGATATGGTATCTGGGTCATTAAGCACCTCGAAAACAAGTGTCACATTTCCTAAGAGCAACCATTATCACGCCTGCCATCATATAAACTGATCCCTCTTACTGGCTGTCTCAGAGGGAAGGGTAGCCAACCTGCCTTTCCATTCTATTCATACCTGGCTGAGACATTATATAACTACTACTCCTGTACTCCAGGTGCTGAATGGAGGAGCTCATAGCGACTAGGGGCGGCGGCATAGCTGAATGATTAGGGAGTACCTTGTGAGCTCCTTGTGAGCAGCGAATCAGCTGGGTTGGGCTGAAAATACTGAATTTCCCTCTCGGGAGGAAGTAAGCAACTATTAATATTATTATTATACTTCCCAGCTAACAGTGGGCTCCTTGCAATCTTCTTGAAAGCTTTTTACATTGACTGAGTTTAGTACCAAAATTTAAATATCGAAGATGTTAACTTTTGGTTTCCCCAAAAATGTATTTATTTTGTTAAACAACAACACTGCAATATACCTTCCATAACCAATCTTTATAGACCATATTCACACCGCGGCCTTCTTGGATCACATGACTTCCTGGGGTAGCAGCCTGCACAAGCCTGCATTACAAACCATTGTGAACAATGGAGCGATGGTCCCAAAATATGACTTCTGTTCAACCAATTTATTTTTACAAAATTGATAAATGGGCAGATGACATCACCATCCCCAAAATGATTAAATAGAAGGGTATTATCCACAATATTCATGGTAGTTAGGCTGCAACCTTACTGTGTACAAAGCTATCTGTGCAGTGCTTGCTCCACTATATCATATTAAAGGAGCTATGGTCAACTTTTTCTTGAAAAAAGGATGCTAGTCTAAAAGACTAGAATCTAAACTAAGTGTCGGTCCGATAACGGCCAAAATGATTATTTTATCATTATTTTATGCTTTTTGTGGTCATTTTTGAATAGAAACACATGTATGAATCTTATTTTTTTATAAAATATTTTTGAAACATTTTTATTTTAGCATCCGTTTTTCAAGAAAAAGTTGTAATATTAACAACATGAAGGCAGAGCAAGCACTAGTCTGCATACTGTAGCAAGTCTTTGTACAGAGTAACACTGCAACCTAACTACCATGAATATTGTGGATAATACCCTTCTATTTAACTCATTTAGTGCCAGCGCCCTCTAGGGGCCATAGAATGCCAGGGTATCTCTCATAGGCGAGCGCTTTAGCTTCCAGGACCTCACCTTCCAGGACCTCACGTGCTCACGTTCATGCACGTCATGGAAAGGTCCCGGATGATAATGCTAACAGAATGGCTATTCCCATTTTGTCATCTAAAAGATCATTTTTGGGCGATTTCGCCGTAAATAAACCTCGCGCCGCTTCCCTAAAGACACAATCCAGAGATATAAGCCTTCAAAGATGTGGTCTTTCATTGGATTAGGCGGAGATTGGCGATTTCGTTCGCAAATAACGGCCGGCCGGGAGGTTGCTAGCTTTCGGCTAGTAGCTAGAAAAATCAGGCCAGGCTTCAGAAGGCCTCTTATCATTTTATTCATTTAATTAAAAAAAGCCGAACTACTTCGGGATCGGCACACTCGTATACTCATCGGAAGCGGCGCCGAACATTGGGTGAACATTGGGGAGCTCAAAAATGTATTTTAAACCATTTTTAATGGAATATATCGTCGGACAGAGTAGAATGGCTAGCTGGCTAGCGGCTAGCGAGCCAGGACCACCCACGACTCTACAAGCAGCTCGGGGTAAGTGAATTAATAAAAATAAATTGTATTGGATTGAAATAAAGCCAAACTAGTTCGGGATCGGCACAGGATGAGTTAATAATTTTGGGGATGTTGATGTTGTCATCTGCCCATTTGTCAATTTGGTAAAAATAAATTGGTTGAATAGAAGTCATATTTTGGGACCATCGCTCCATTGTTCACAATGGTTTGTAATGCAGGCTTGTGCAGGCTGCTACCCCAGGAAGTCATGTGATCCAAGATGGCCACGGTGTGAATATGGTCTTGTGCTCGCTATATTAAAATATATATATATTTGCCCTAATGTATGGTGGTTTAAATTTTCTCAATATACTGAATTGTACTATTTTAAGTGTCTTATAACTATACAGGATCTCTGATTAGACTACATTAATTCTCTCCAATACAAGACAGATAAGTAAGTATCTTGCTGACTAACAAGTATTTAGACACAAATATGTTTTCTGACTAAAATGTATACAATTAATAATTATATCTCTAATGACATGTACTGTATACAGACGGATAAATGAAGTACAGACAGTTGAGTTGACAAATGTAAAGTAAAAGTAAAAGCTTGCAATTGAGTGGAGCAACAATAAATGCAGATGCTTCCATACAGGTGTACTGCATGATGCAATTAAGCAATTAACATCCCTCCCCCCTAAAAATACTGAGCAGAAGGGAAGAGAGACTATGAAAAATGGTTTATGATTGAGGCACAAAGGCCGCTCAACTGGTAGTGTTTCAAAAGGAATGTGATGTATGCAATCCCATCTATGGGAAAGACATCAGTAAATGGAGTCGGAAATTGTGGCCAAAAAAGCCCACATTGGATGACCATGATGCTTGTGAGATATGTGATGGGAAAAAAGAAGAGCAACTCTTCCTCAGGTGACCAAGATGTCAAAGCAAGATGCGATCAGACTGCTTTAGTAAGAAGAGTCCAATAACAACTACATAAGATGTGGTACATTGTGCAGTGAATAAACATACAAAAACCATACGCATACGTCACATTGGTCTACAGAGAAATGTGGGAAAATGTGGTATTGTCAGATGAGTAATCTTTCCAACATTATTCTCCACAAGTGGGTGAGTGCATGCGTGTTGTACGTGTTGTACGGTACATGCCTGAATGCTTGACACCGTCATTGAGGCAGCTCAGCGGCTCTATTATGCTGTGGGTGGGGGTCACTGAATGGTTGTATGAAAATGTGAATCATATGCTACGGCCTTCACAGTCACCAGTTCTCAACTCACATGAACACCTACAGATTTTGGACTGACGAGTTAAGACAGTGCTCTCCACCTCCATCATCAAAACACCAAATGATGGTATATATCGTCACTGTCGGGCAGAAATCTCGTATCTCCAAGTTTGTATGTTTTTTCACCAAGTAAAGCCTTGCTTCATCATACAAGGCTGTCGCACAAAGGTAGTGAAAAGAGCCAATCTACAACCATACAACGCCTCGCGGTGCGAGGCGTTGCGTGCTTGTAGATCTGCTATTTTCACTAGTTTAGTTCATTTTTGAACTTGAAGGTCTTGGACATACAAGGTTTCCACCCGACAATGACGATATTTTGTTGGAATGCTGTTCCAAAGACTCTTCTGGTGGATATAAACACCATATGAAGACAACTTTATTGGTTTGAACCAATTGCCATTTTAGATGCCCATCCACCCACCCATGTTTGCAATTCTCTGTCCACTGCACTAATGATTCCTCTCTCATCTCGATTGTGTGTAAGCCAAGTGTTTATTCCACAGCAGCATTCCTAGGGGACTAGGTGGGCCAAGCTAGACGCGATTGCCTGACTTTCAACTATACTGTAGTGGTGAGTCTCACGTTGCATACATTATAGCAGGGGTCTTCAACAGGGGGTCTGGGAACCCTAGGGGGTCCTCAGAGTTACTACAGGGGGTCCTCCAAATCTTTGTGTGATAGAAACTTGTTTTTCCCCCTTTTTTATATTAACCAGTAACCACTTGAACCCTAGCGTCCATATTCTGAGAACTTTAGCCAAAAATAGCAGATCTACAAGCTCACAACACCTCGCAGAGCTTGTAGATCGGCTATTTTTGGCAAAGAGCTTTGGAGAGGGAAAAGAGCAGTACAGTGAAACGTCAAGTTCATCAAGTACGGTTCAAGTGGTTAAATATCTGAAAACCCACATTAACAAGAATCCAAAATACACTGATGATTGTGCTGTCAAACAATGAAACTATATGGAGTCTATGATAAGGTTGTGGGGGTCCCTGCTTCATATCTCTCTCAACTAAGGGGTCCTTGGCCTGAAAACGTTGAAGACCCCTGCATTATAGTCATGTATTCGCAAATGAAATAAATAATTTGTAACGTATTTGTTAAGACTGAAAGCTGGTAGTTCTTGTATTTATAATATTAACTGTAAATTAATGTTCTCCAAATGTGCTTTCATACCCAAGAATGCAAAAGCCCAACATTAGCTGACAGAATGACCTCATCATGCCTTTTGGAGGGCAATAAAAGTCACAGGTTTGATTAAAACAACAATCAGTTATCAGTTGCAAGCACTGAAGCAGCACACTCACTGGTGATGATGGCCTACCCTTATATGCCCCTTGGCATTCACAGTGTGTGCATATGATTTATCTATTCGAGCGGGGTGGTTTATATGGCTTTACGTTCTGGGGCTGTGCAAAAAAAAAAAAAAAAATGTCGTGCAGGGTGTTTTTCTCGCCGGTATGCGATGCAGGCTACGTCATTCATTTAGCCTGCCAGGACTCAGTGGCCTGTCGAGAGAGAAGATGGCTCTAATCACTGGCTGCAACACAGGAAAACATCCTGCATGCAGCAACCCTTCCTGACACGACACTTTAGAATATACGAGTTTGCAGGCGCGGCTGCAGCTTTTTACAACACGTTCAGTTTTCTAGTAGAAAACAAACAAAATCATCGACGGAACACGAATGTTAAACGGTGACTATCTTCTTGTACCGAGATGACCTAGATGTCTACTACTAATAATAATGTGCTTGGCGCATCTGATCATGATATGAACGGAATCCCCGTGAAAAGGGAACGCTGATCGGGAGGACAGCCTCCCAGACACAGCAATGCTTTATTGTGCATTCCTTAAAGCAATGCAGCAGCTATTCCAGCATTATAAAGCTTTGGTCTAAATATAGATCTCGTGTCACCAACCAACTCTAACTCCCTATCCTATGGCCGCGTACACACACACACACACACACACATACGGATGGGGGATACCCTGCATTGCACTGAGCTTGGCTTTGGGCTTTGCACAGTTGTTCAAATCGCGGCACAAATTGCATAGATACACCCGCAAATGCAACGCAAATAAACACATTAACTTGGCATGCAGTCATTATTATCGATTTCATGAATGAATTCAGTTATTCTCTTCTCATATTTCAGTTATAGACGCAGCAGTAGTTGTCACGTCTCCATATCTCGTGAGTCTAACGTCACATTTCTACCAACCAACAACACACAGCAAGATTCAACCTTTGATTATAAAGCAACTGAATAAAACAGAAATAATGAGATATAAATGCAACATGATGTACAGGAGGAAAAAAATAAACATTTCGACGTCGGGGGGCATTAAAATCCCCCATCATTATTACGCACCACATTGTGATATCTCGGTGAGTCTTCCTGCAAAGAAAACAGAACAAAAAAGTGCAATTGTAGCCACGATTTTTCTCCACACTTCAACCTACACTACAGTCAGTTAAACCAAGATTCTAAAAACAGTTTAGCAAATTTAAGCAAAAAGGATTTGGGGGGCGAAAACAAATTAGCATTGCCTTCCAAAATTGCAAACCTCGAAGAAATACTTGACTCTCACAGCACAGAAAACAACAGCAAAAGCTAGTCTACTACTCTGCCCTAAAGGCTGGCTGCTAACGCCAAGCTAACCAGCTAGGCTAGCTCAAAAAAACAGAAAATAACATTCAACGGTGGGAAGGGAAAGGGAGGGAGAAACATAGGAAATAAACTATCTCTGGATATACTCACGTCACTATCGACATCGATATCTTCATTATCACTCATTCTTCGGCGAAAAGGTCTATTTTAAAAGGAACGGGCGAGCGGAAAACAACATGAATCAACGTTCTAACAGCGAGCTGCAGCGCTCTACTCCAGCAGCAGGCAGACTCACCGTTCTGTGTTTAGACAGCCAAGAGCAGGGATGGATTACACGTGACTTCACTCCACGCGGACACACACTAGAGGTGGGACGGTTCGTGAAACGAGTCGAGTCTTTTGAACGGCTCTTTAAATGGGATCCGGTCGTTCCTTCTTTTGAGGAGGGGGAGTGAATTCTTTTTTTTATTATTTTTTTTATTTAACATTTATCCCATCCGTTTGTAACCACCCAGTGCCAATTGCCTATGTAGCCTAATCCTGGGCTCTGCTCTCCCTCTGCCGCGCCTGGGGAGACAACGGACTGACCTCATGCTTCCTTCATGCATGAGTAGTCCAAGTTGCTTCTTTTCACCTGACAGTGGGGATTTCCCCGGTTTGGACGTAGCGCATGGAAGGAACACGTTATTCCAACCAGTTCCTTTCCCCTCCATCAGGCGCCCCGGCTGGCCAGGGGGAGACGGAGACAGTATGGAGATTAGGATTACTGCATGTTTTTGTGAGAGTATCTACCCTAGGAGACACGGGGAGAACATGCAAACTCCACACAGAAAGCCAACCCCATGCACCTAGGGTGTGGTTGCAATGTATTAATACTGTGCAACAAGTAGAAGTAGAAGCGGAATTAGAATGTAGACGGTCGACCTACTTGAGTAAAAGTACAAGTGTATTGGTATTGGTATCAAAATGTACCAAAAGTACCAATAGTAGAAACTAAAGTAGCCTACTCATTATGCAGAAGCAGAATGTCCCATTTCACAGGTTTTCCAACAAATAAAAATTTGAAAAATCATTTGAAAATAGCAGATCTAGAAGCTCACAATGCGTCGCAACGCGACACATTGTGAGCTTGTAGACTAGATCGGCTATTTTCAAATGGCGTAAATGTAGGTCTATATATGGCCGAAATGTATATAGGGTTGAATTGATTTGTAATTATAATCAAAATCTCCAACGTTATACTAACTACTAGTAACTAAAACGAGCCAGTCTTTTGAACGGCTCTTTGAAAGGAACGGATCCCAGAGATCCAGCTCACTTCAAAGAGCCATAAATCCCATCTCTAATACACACACTGTTCCGCGACACGCCTGTGCGACCCGCGCCGCGCGGCCGCCGGGACTTGTAGTCTTTTGAGTTTCGTTTCGTTGCGCTGTTAGTTTTCACTTGGGACGTAATTTGACGATATTGTTGACATCATATACCCGTTTGTCTTTTGTTTAGCCGCAAGTGAAGCGCGGATTAAAAAAGGGCAACTCCTGAAATGGTGTATGTTTAATATTTACTTAAAATGTATCTTTAAGTTAGAATTATTAAATCCCGAAAGACACTAGGAGGTGCTCTTATTGGGCCCCTCATTGATTACGGAGTCCTTGTCTGGTATCGCGACACCCCAGCTGCCTTAAAGCTAAAGCTCCAAACAGCCCAAAACAAACTAATTAGGGTTGTGCTTGGTCTCCCTCCTCTGACCCACCTTACCGAGCATCACCACGAAAGCGTGGGGTGGCTCAAAGTAGCTGACAGAGTACAGCATCTTGCAATGGGCCTGGTGTACAAGATACACTACACCTCCAAGATTCCCATGTACCTGACAAACTACTTCTTAAAGGTCAAGGATGTTCACGATCATAACACCAGAGGCAGCTCCACTAATCATCATCAGCGTAGATTTAACACTAAACAAGGCGCTAACTCGTTCTCCTGCTATACCATCAACATGTGGAACGCCCTTCCACAAGCCCTAAAGGAGAGCAAATCCCTAGCCTCCTTCAAAATTGGTATGAAAAGTCACCTTCAGACAGCAGCTACCCGTGACTTGTAAACAGACTAAGCCCCCATGCTCCCCCCCCCCCTTTTTCTTTGTATTCTGCCTTTTGTATTTGATGTTATGCTTTTGAAACTGATATTATCCTAGATAAAGTACTATGTTCTATCCGTCTGTCTTTCAATGTTATATGAGATACTTAAAGTGTGGTTCCTGTGGAAATAAGCCTCGGCTTTCTAGGATCTCCTTTTAGTTGACCTTGTACCAGTGATTTGTACTGTCATGAAACTGTACTTTTTTCTATTGCAAACTTCTAATAAATTCTTCAATCAATCAAAAACTACAAGACCCAGGAGCCTGTTGTGTTGTAGGCTAGGCGTCATTCCGCTGCACCACGGAAATTGTAGTTCAAATCACTGTGTGACAGAAGGACCATAGACGTGGATCACGTAGTCTCTTGTTTATTTGGTTGTCAATTAGGCTGCTGAGAGTGGAAATATGTTTTTTATTTGTTTGTTTGTCTATTTTTGGTATTAAGCTAATTTGGTGAAAAGCCTATTTTTGGATTGCTCAGGACAGGACATTCAGTGAGGAATGTAGTTTATCCCTCTAGGTTGTTGAAGACATATCTCTTTCTCTCTCTCTCTCTCTCACTCTCACTCTCACTCTCTCTCTCTCTCTCTCTCTCTCTCTCTCACACACACACACACACACACACACACACACACACACACACACACACACACACACACACACACACACACGCGCACACACACACACACACACACACACACACACACACTCTCTATCTCTCTCTCTCTCACACACACACACACACACACACACACACACACACACACACACACACACACACACACACACACACACACACACACACACACACACACACACACACACACACACACACACACACACACACACACACACACACACACACACACACACACACACACACACACACTAGGCCTTGGAAGACTATCATAAATGTATTTTTATGCAGACCAAACCTAGACAGTTCACAGTTGTATTTGAGTGGCCATTTTTATACAATATCTTTGTTTTCTGAATTATTCTTCAACCCTGGATAGCCCATGCATTCAGGCTAGGTTCAACATGTATTATGCCTAATATAATCTCTGTCATAAAATAGCAGATATACCTATACGCTTGCTTGTAGCTCTGCTATTTTAAATGTACAACACCATCATACAACAACGTATAGATCGTGCTTAAGCCTCTCCTCCTAGTCTCTATTACACTATATTTCCCCTTTTGCTTGTAGCTCAACAACCGCATGTGGGGGTGGGGGGGATGGTGTTGGACCAAATAGCAAATAATCTGTTTTCTATTTTCTCTTCCCCCTTCCTCTCTCCTCAAAATTCATGCTGTACATAAGGAGCTTACACAGTGGATTATTTGCCCTGCAACAGTGGATCAACAAATGCGTAAAAACAAAGCCTAGAGCTGCCTCAACCCTTCCCCAGGCAGGTCAGCGGGCCACAGCAGCTGCTGCCGACACCCAGCCAGTACATAATAGCGACCTGCTATGACCCTCCTCCTCCTGCTATTAGCTGGCGGTGTCAGGGGTGTCACAAGGGGGGGAGGAGTTGGACTGGCTTACCAGGGCCCAAGGTGGAGGGGCCTTAATTATTTTATACTTTAGCTATTGAAAAATTGCAGATATACTTGTAAGCTCACAGCGCGGCACCGAGTGCCGCACTGAAAATATTTGCTTCTGGGGGTCCCTGGAATTAAATATTTTGATATGGGGGTCCGTGGCCAAATACATATCCTTTTGGGGGTCCTTGACATGAAAAAGTGTGAGCACCACTGACATAGAAACATGTATAGGTTTTTCTTTGATTTGCACACATTTTCCAAGATTTTTCAAAAATTGCAGATCTACAAGCTCGTAGTGCCGCGCTGTAAGCTTGTATATCTGTTATTTTTCAATAGTTAAAGCGCAAAATAATGCCTAATAATGCGGTCCCCAAATGGGTTAAACCCCCTCCCCCTATGAAGAACATTCATGGGGGGCCCCACAGTGAATCCCTGTACCCAGGGCCCAGAATTTGGTGCGACACCCCATGGCGGTATCCCTCTGTCATTCTGTCTTTATCGTCTCCCTTTTCTCCCTCTCCATTCCTCTGGTCCGTCCGTCCACCCCTCTCTCATTCCCTTTATTATCATAGCTATATGTCCCGCAGCTGTGCAGACAAACAGGGTCACGTTAGAAATTAGGTCTGTAACAGTATAGCCTATTTAAGGCATGACAACACAATAAGGTTGGGCCTCAATAATGCATTCACAGCCGTGACATGAAGCCCCCCTCCTCTGTCTTCCTTGAGCTTTAGCAGAGGGTGGTCACTTGAAACTCATGGACTTGAACCATGTAAAGGTTTTCTTCTTGCATAATAAAAGAGATTAGCATCTCTTTCGTTTGCAATGTTTTTTTTGTGTGTGTATATGTGTAACCTTATTTCTAAATCAGGGGTCTTCAACAGGGGGTCCGGGACCCCTAGGGGGTCCTCAGAGTTACTACAGGGGGTCCTCCAAATATTCCAATCCTTTTTATATTAACAACTTGAACCCTAGTGTCCATATTCTGAGAACTGTAACCAAAAATAGCAGACACAAAAAAATAGCAGACAGCAGCTCACAACGCCTCGCGCTGCGAGGCGTTGTGAGCTGCTGTCTGCTATATCTGAAAACACAAATTGACATGAATCCAAAATACACTGATAGCCGGGGAGCCACAGGCCCAAAAGCTCAAAGAATGGGGTTTTACCTGTGACGTCATGACATACTTTTTATTTTTGTTTTTTCTATTCATTTGGTCATTAAGGTACACAGAATTAGAGGCCTGCTCTGCCGGAAACTCTGCGAAAAAAAGTTATGGCCATTTGTATATTCACTCCGTCGACTTCAATATACAGGAAAGGAACACACCAAAAAAAATATGCTTTAAGTAGCATGTGAGGGGTCAAACTAGGGGTTCTTGGGGATTCTGAATCCATTGCAAGCATTTGTTTTGCATGAAAAACATTCTTTGGGCTAGAAAACGGACCAAAATAACGGTGAAAACCCCATCTGTATCTGTCCTGTGTTTAGATAGATAGATAGATAGACACCTTTATTATCCCACAGGGGAAATTCAGTTGCCCAGAGGCAGCACAGCAGTTAAGGTTACAAGTTACAGAGAAGTAAGAAAAATCACACCCGTGTGAAGTGGAGCTGTGTGTGTGTGTGTGTGTGTGTGTGTGTGTGTGTGTGTGTGTGTGTGTGTGTGTGTGTGTGTGTGGATCATGTGTACCGATTTTTGTGACATTTGAAGAAAATATGTAGGAAAAGGAGCAAAAAGTGTGTTTTGGAGAAAATTCAAGATGGCGGAAAATCTATCATGGCGCAAATGGGCGTGGCCTATATGGGGAGATGCGTCATGACCCAAGGAATCCAGGGAAAAAATATTTTTAATTTTCCGACCTACGGTTCAAGAGTTACAGGCCAAAACGTAAAGTGGGGTGTTATAGCGCCACCATGAGGCCAAATGACACAATTATTTTTTATTTAATCCTTGAAATCATTATGAACCTCCTCTCCAAGTCTTGAAACTGTAGCCCCTGTGGTTTGCGAGAGACAAATAATTGAATGTGAGTTTTTGCGATTCCCATTCTAAGTTAATGGGGAAAATTAATTCACTAATAAATTAATATCAATTAAACTATAGAACCTTTCTCTTAGAAAAGTAATAGCCCACGATTCCCGAGTAAGCCGGTCGATTTGACATATGGCGCGAGTGTTTGGTGGCAAAACTGTGGGACTAGTGGCGTGCCGAAGTTTAGGAAGTTCAGGCTACATACACACAGACACACACACACACAGACAGACAGACAGACACACACACACACACACACACACACACAGACCCACACAGCCACGTATAGGGAGCCTGTGTTTCACACAGCTCCAAAAAGAAAAAGAGTACTGTAGTATACAGTCCAAAGAGCAAGCACAAAAAAAAGATAAATAAAACATAAAGTGTCGAAAGCTATTGCAAAAAGAGAAGAAGAATTTATACATAAAGTGACCACGAAACATTCAACGCTCATAAGTGACACGTCACACACACAAAAAAAAGCTATACTCAAGCATAACTTAGCAAACTGTGCCAAACAAAAGAGTGCACATAACAGTCACTGCTAGTCAATGCAGTCATGCAACACAAGTATCGCACCGCCATATCAACACCGCAATAATACACAGTACAACCAACACAACCCAATAGTGCAGGGCCTGAAAAAAAAGTGACCAAAGTCAGTGCAAATAAGTCAAGAATATATATATATTTTTTTCCTTTTAAAGCAATAATGGGAGCCACAGCAAGACGCCACAGCAACCCTCTCAGGGAAAAGTACGTTAGAGGTCAGAGTCAGTAGAACTTTTGTTCCAGTAGTGCAAGGTAACAGTTGTCCTAGGTAATCCAATTAGGCCTAGGCAAGCGACCATCATGAGTCTCGTTGTATTGTCTTACTGCAGTAAGTGTAACTGATTCTCCCTCGCAAGATCAATCATCATGACACCCTTAATTGTGACGGAAAATGGAGGACCCCCACATGCACTCAGGCGTGCGTGCACACAATTCAATTCAAAGGAGCTTTATTGGCATGATAAAACATATGTTTACATTGCCAAAGCAAGTGTCACAAATAAAATAAAAACTGTTGAAAATGGGGAACATAATATAAAGTTGGAGGGGGTACAGAGCTGAGTCGCTTTGTGACATTTTATATATACATGGTATAAAGCTTTTGCAACAAATTACAGCATTATCTTTTCTCAAAATGCATTTAAAGGTAGCAGCTCTGTTTCATACTGGATGTGCAGTAGGTCTAGATGTCAACCCATGGTTTGTAGTCCTTACACACACACACACACACACACACACACACACACACACACACACACACACACACACACACACACACACACACACACACACACACACACACACACACACACACACACACACACACACACACACACACACACACACACACACACACACACACACACACACACAGGCCATCATGGTGAGTTATGTTGCATTTGATCAGCCCTTCAGCCCATATAATCGCCTGCCTGCACACAGCAAATCAGGAGCAGACATTGATTAGCTGTGGCTTACAGGGGCAGTGCATGCGGGCATGTCCAGTGCAGGCCTGTAATTACAGAGAGACTGATCAGTCCAGCCCAGCCCAGGCCATGAGTGGAGTCTCTCTCCCTCCCCTCCCCCCATATGGGGCAGCAGGCCTGATAAACCTTTAAAATGCCCTCCTTTTGTGGCTTTTCACCCCCCAGCCTTCAGTCACTGTTAAGGCCGGGATGTTTTTGTCCTTGCTATTGTTTTGTCTTATGGAAGGGGGAGGAGAGAGTATAGAGGATCGAGGGAATCATTCCAACATCATTCTTTCTCAGTATCAAATTAGTGTCAAGTTCTTGTGGTCATGCATGTAAAATTCTTTAGATCAACATATATCCTATCCTGGCCTGGCACGGCCATCCCGAGCTACGTCATACATATATCCAAGCCAATTCAAGTTATCCTTACTTATCCTTTGTATGTTCAGTGTTTAAGGCTTAATAAGCCTTTGAGGATACAGTATATTGCATGTCTCATATTTCATGATTATGTGAAACCCTTAAACTGCTCAACTTTATTTTCATCCCTGCATTTAAAGGATCAAATAAAATGTGTCTTAAATTACATTTGTACTTGTTAGTCTCACATGTGGCCTACTGCATGTTTGTATTTTCTGATTTTATATAGTTTTGCATTACAATAAATTCATGTTATTGTAATGTTCTTTTAATGTATTGTTTTTAACTACGATGGGACCCAGAAAACTGGTTCTCAGTTAACTCACCTGAATAGAAAACTAAAGGCGAAATAATCTTGATATAACTTTATTGTTGTTTAATAGAGAAAATAATGATCTAAGCATATTAAATGAGTTGCTTAGTTTTATAGCATTTCCCAAATCCAAAGATATATATATTTTTAATCCTTTTTGTCTGGCAATAAATAAGTAATGAGGATGTATGCTCAAGAGCAGAGGGAGTGCTTGTGATCTTGGCGTCTGGGCTCCCTTTTGCAAGAGGTTCAAAAATCTAATATAGGCAAAAACACATGGCTTGCAAAGTTAGTTTCAAAAAGAAAAAGTTCAAAACGGCCATGTGCATTCATTATATTCTTAAGTTTGGGATGTTTCATATTCCTTTCTCTTACAGCCATATGGAAGCAGGTGATGTAAAACTAGGCTGCTCAAAACTACTTTAAGCAACATGCATAAATCAAGTGTCCACTAGATGGTGCTTCCATACATATTTATCATAAGGATGCTGGGTCTACTGCTTAACTCTACTGTAATTTACCACTGTATTGCTACTGTGCAATACCAGATCTCACTACCGCATCTCAGTTTATTACAACGTGATCCTCAATTAAGTTCAATGGCATCATCATCTCTAAAGCCACAAATCCTGTTGTAAAAGAAAGTTTGAGAGACTTTGATTGATTAACTCATTCATGTTTACACCTCAAAGTCAAGTGTAAACATCAACTCGATTGGCCCATACAATTACCCCTTGTGGGGAAATGTGCCACCAAAAAATGTCACCACCCTCAAACTGGTAAAGATATACCTTCACAAATGTGTTCCATATTATGCTAAATGTCATTGTGATAAAAAATGTACGTTTTATTTATAGATATCGTCACTGTCAGGCAGAAACCTTATATCTCCAAGTTTCAAATTTGTATTTTTTTTTTTTCGCAAAGCAAAGCCCTGCTTCATCATACAAGGCCGTTGACCAAAAGTAGTGAAAACAGCAGATCTACAAGCACACAACGCCTCGCGCTGCGAGGCGTTGTGTGCTTGCAGATCGTCTGTTTTCACTAGTTTAAATCATTTTCAAAATGATAAATACAAAACAAACAGTTTTGGACATAAAAGGTTTTCACCCGACAACGACGATATATATTTTAAAAATACAAATACAGGTAAATGAAAAGTAACCTCAAGTTTAGTTTCTGATTATGCAAGGCGCTGCACAACAGCAAATGTTAGTTTTATAGGCTTGTGTTCTGTTTTAGCATGTCTATTCATGTTTACCGACTTCCTGTGACTATACAGAGAATGTGTTGTTACCCGAAGGTAAACCATAGGCATGCTGCATGTTGGCTGTCTGCAGACAGTTGCAATATCTCTGCAGGAAAAGCACAGATAAGATGAACAGGTGAGTCAGTGGACCATAGTACCTGTGAGACATATTTGTTGATAATAATTAACCAGATTTCACGAGTAATAAACAGTGAAACTTCACAGAGGAGCACATTTGTCTTAGTGATCAGAGGAAAGAAGACCCTCTCTCTCCCACCAGGTAAGACAATCTATGCATTTTTGTGATGAATAATTGTTGCATTGGTTCTGGTTTACACATTCTGTGCCATGTTTGCACAAGCAGGCATGAATATTAATCACCCATACAGTAGGGATTTCAGTTTTTGCATAAAATAGTCCCCCCAAATAGGTTTCATATCAGCTGAGACTGAGAGTAATAAATCAATGCATTTTCACTGAATGAATCTAGGTTACATCACCTTTATATGCAGTTTCTTTTACTAGGAAAATGAACAAATCTGTGAAAATATGTATTGTGAAAGCATATACACTACAGTGCACACACACAGCTCACAACGGTGATAGGAGAAAGGAAGTGGTTGTCAGTCATCCGCATCTTCTTTGGAAAAAGTTTGGTGCCTTGTCATCAAAGGAGGATAAAGTAGGCTGCTGTTGTATGAAAATCAAAGAAAACTGCAGCCTATCTTCTTGTACTCCTTCACACATTCAACAGTCAACTGAGTTAACAGCACCAAAGTGTAAATAAAACAGCATATTGAAGGCATGAACTGGAATTAAGGAATAAATGCCTTGATATTAAGACAAATGTGAAACAAATTGGAGCACTGGTGACTCAATTTTGGGCATGCTACATTTTCAAAATTCAGGGATCAATGTGGCCAAAGCAAAATGATCGTCTTCTTAGATGAAAGATGACATTAGATGCATGCTGGCTGGGCTGACCAACTGCAAATCTTTCTCTCCAACAAGGATTCAGACTTTAGCTTGTCATGGGCAGCTTGTCGGAATGCTGCCGTGATGCAATGAAAGCAATGCCTTGTGAAGATAAAGAAAAAGGGGATCCAAGCCATACTTAAGAATTCATGTCTTGTTCTAAATATTTCATTGTTGTACAGAGAGCAGAGTAGAGGCATACCGGTACATGTGCCTGTGTAATCATTCATTACAGTGGATGACGCAATCATACTTTTATAAGTCTTAGAAAAAATGTACTGATCTTTCCTCCCTCCCTTACTATAGTGTGCGTGTCCAATCCATGTGTCTATGTGTGCTACCTGTATGTCCACCTATACCAGGATTAGTGGAAGAAATATGTAACAAAAATAGGCTAATGTGTTCACTTCCGGCAGAAAGCGCGAAAATTTGCACCTAGGGGTATTTTTGTGCGCCGAATTCAAAAACTTGGCGTTCCCAAGCACTTTTCCCATGGGATCTGGTGGCTCTAATTCACTTACCATACTAGGGAAAAAAGACCCCACAAAAAAAATGGACCCTACACAACTGTGAAAAGTGATGACTCATCACTAAATCATAGTTTTGTGGGGTCCATTTCTTGCCCAAGGAATGTTTTTGTGCAAAACAAATGCTTGGAATGGATTCAGAATCATGAAAACCCCCTAGATAGACCCCTCACATGCTACTTTTTGGGGGGTCTTTTTTTCCTAACCCTAACCCTATGGTAAGTGAATTAGAGAAAAGTGAATTTGAGAAAAGTGCTTGGGACCGTCCATTTTTGAATTCAGCGCACAAAAATACCCCTAGGTGCAAATTTTCACGCTTTCTGCCGGAAGTGAACACCTTTTTCACATATTTCTCCCACTAGATAACCCAAGAACTGATGCTACCCTGAAACGTCCCATCATGGAAGACTCAATGGAGCTGCTGTATGATGATTCAGATCTGTGGCAGAATGACAGCCTCTCCTATAATAACATCACGGCTGCTGCCAATGCCAGCGGTGTGTTGTCAGTGCCTCCCCTCATATCAGCAGCCATGGACCAGGCCATCAGCCTCATCTGCATGGTCATCCTGTTCACTACCATGATATCTCTGGGGTGCACCATGGAGGTGGCCAAAATCAAGGTAATCTAGCTGGTTGCTCACACCTATCCAAGTGTGTGACAGACAGGTCAATATTCATTGTATGATTTCATGTTTTGTTTTGGCCAGTGCACTAGGGGCCCTATTTACATCCATCCATGCTAAACCCTTTTAACTATTTTGAAAAACATATTAAAATACTCCAAATAGACGATCTTCATCAACACTATTTAAAAATGTTTTTAAAAATAGTAAAATCAGTTTGATGAATAGCGAAATAGCTGAAGATGACAATGCATCATATCATGAGGCGTTGTGAGCTTGTAGATCTGCAATTTGTTGTCTTTGAATTAAAGTAATACTTGTTGGTGGTTAAATTAACTAACTATTATGAATGGTGTGAAGTACAGGTACTCAAGTACTGTACGTAAAAGATGTGAGTACTTCTTCCATCACTGTATATTATACTGGATCCTGACTTGATGTCCAACGCAAACCACAGTTAGAAGGCAGGTTGAGGGCCATTGAATTTAGGGATGCACCGATACAGGTCTTTTCAATTTCGATCCGATCCGATATATACATTTGGATATTTCCAGATACTTTACCGAAACCCGATACAGTAGGATACATAGCAAGTACAAAACAAAATGCATCACCTTTCAATTAAAGCCATTCTTTAAGGATTTAGGATAGGCTTCAGTTCAAATAACAGAGTGGAGGAGTGACGAAAAAGATTTGCTGGATAAGATAGTGGGATATCGATATATTTAATGTATTAGTTTATTTAGTATATGCTAAAACGTTTGGTTATGGCCGGGGCTTACAATTGTGTGATTATATTGCATATTTATAAGCCAGAGACTTGGCTATCTGTGACTTGGATCGGTGACGTTGTGTCCGATATCTGATACCGCAATATGACTTAATTAAGTCATATCGGGAGCCGATACCGATATTGGTGCATCCCTAATTGAATTGCCGAATGTCATCACATCAAGAAGAGAGGTGAATGGTGATGGGGTCAAGAAAGACATGGATGTTATGAATGAACCAACCATCTCCTCTCTCTCCAGGCCCACATAGTGAGACCCAAGGGTGTTGCTATAGCTGTGGTGGTGTTATGAATGAACCAACCATCTCCTCTCTCTGCAGGCCCACATAGTGAGACCCAAGGGTGTTGCTATAGCTGTGGTGGTGTTATAAACCATCTCTTCTCTCTTCAGGCCCACATAGTGAGACCCAAGGGTGTTGCTATAGCTGTGGTGGTGTTATAAACCATCTCTTCTCTCTTCAGGCCCACATAGTGAGACCCAAGGGTGTTGCTATAGCTGTGGTGGTGTTATAAACCATCTCTTCTCTCTCCAGGCCCACATAGTGAGACCCAAGGGTGTTGCTATAGCTGTGGTGGTGTTATAAACCATCTCCTCTCTCTTCAGGCCCACATAGTGAGACCCAAGGGTGTTGCTATAGCTGTGGTGGTGTTATAAACCATCTCTTCTCTCTTCAGGCCCACATAGTGAGACCCAAGGGTGTTGCTATAGCTGTGGTGGTGTTATAAACCATCTCTTCTCTCTTCAGGCCCACATAGTGAGACCCAAGGGTGTTGCTATAGCTGTGGTGGTGTTATAAACCATCTCTTCTCTCTTCAGGCCCACATAGTGAGACCCAAGGGTGTTGCTATAGCTGTGGTGGTGTTATAAACCATCTCTTCTCTCTTCAGGCCCACATAGTGAGACCCAAGGGTGTTGCTATAGCTGTGGTGGTGTTATAAACCATCTCTTCTCTCTTCAGGCCCACATAGTGAGACCCAAGGGTGTTGCTATAGCTGTGGTGGTGTTATAAACCATCTCTTCTCTCTCCAGGCCCACATAGTGAGACCCAAGGGTGTTGCTATAGCTGTGGTGGTGTTATAAACCATCTCTTCTCTCTTCAGGCCCACATAGTGAGACCCAAGGGTGTTGCTATAGCTGTGGTGGTGTTATAAACCATCTCTTCTCTCTTCAGGCCCACATAGTGAGACCCAAGGGTGTTGCTATAGCTGTGGTGGTGTTATAAACCATCTCTTCTCTCTCCAGGCCCACATAGTGAGACCCAAGGGTGTTGCTATAGCTGTGGTGGTGTTATAAACCATCTCTTCTCTCTTCAGGCCCACATAGTGAGACCCAAGGGTGTTGCTATAGCTGTGGTGGTGTTATAAACCATCTCTTCTCTCTCCAGGCCCACATAGTGAGACCCAAGGGTGTTGCTATAGCTGTGGTGGCCCAGTATGGAGTCATGCCCCTCACCTCCTTCTGCCTGGCTAAGGTTAGTATCCACTGTTAAGGCCTGACTGAATTATGTTTGCCTAATCGTCAGAATCATTTCCACTCATCTGTACAAAATCCTCTGTTGAAAGCTGTTCATATACATTTTCAAAGATATTTAGATTTTTAGATTTTTGAAAGTATAACATTATTCAATTTGGCCAATTATGGCTGATAGATAAACTGATAAGATATCCCTTTTAAATCTTAAATCGTATCCATGACAAGAATAAGACTTAGTGGCCGGTGTATATTTCGTAAGGAGATCACTGTATTCGAGAGACAGACAAGGTTAACACATACAGATCAAATATGGTGGTCTCTCACCGGAGAGAAAGAATGAGATTCAATTTAAATGCATCCTTATCAAAATGGGTGGAACGTACCATGGTCTGACAAATATGACACAATTTGTTATTATTGCGACCGTTAGGGAGCAGTTTACTATGAAAACCTCCACCGGCCGTCCGTCCGTCGGTCGGTCACACGTCACACGTCACACCTTTGCCCTGCTCATATCTCCGCATCAGTATATAGGGCTTGTTTGTTTATTGTATGACATCACGCCACATCATCAGCTGTGGACTCTGTGATGTCATCGTATCGCATCAGTATATAGGGCTTGTTTGTTTATTGTATGACATCACGCCACATCATCAGCTGTGGACTCTGTGATGTCATCGTATCTCCATATATGGCCATCTCCGTATATGGAGATATAAGTCGTCCATGCCCAAGTATGGGCTGGTGAGGTCAGACTTTGTGTGATGCGTAGGTTATCTCCATATATGGAGATTCAACATTCCAGGCAATGCTCTCTTCCCTGGTGAGAATTGCCCCTTTACATAGGGCTTGTTTGTGTATTGTATGACATCACGCCACATCATCAGCTGTGGACTCTGTGATGTCATCGTATCTCCATATATGGCCATCTCCGTATATGGAGATATAAGTCGTCCGTGAGAGGTGGAGGTTGTGATATTTGTGGAGATAAGCGACCAACGGTCGCTTATCTCCCGATTAGGGAGTCTTACTGGTATTAATGGATGACAATTATGACAGGTCCGTCGTGTAGCGAATTCATAGTCTGAGATGAGAGGATGGCAGGGCGGTGTCACCTTGGACCGGTTGGTTGCGACCGTAGGTCGCATTTACTATCAAAACCTGCACAAACTGTGAGTGAGTCCGTCAGTCCGTCAGTCTGTCTGTCACACCTCACACGTCACACTCTTGCCCTGCTCATATCTCCGCAACCGTTGCCCCGATCCATGCCAAATTTTGCACACACGTTCCTTGCCTGCCAAACTACAACCTCCAAGGACCCCCGGAGCTCCAGGGACCCCCAGGTCCCTGGGGGACCCCCAGATGTAAAAAATGACCAAATGTGCTAAACTGACCAAATGACCACCCCAACGGGGCTGCTCACGGGGAATTCCCGGGGAATTCCCGGGGACCACCGACTCCTGGTGCTCCAGAACGGATGCAAAAGTGGTGGCGCCCCCCAGTGGAGGACCCCCTACACTGCAGCTCACATAAAATGCCGTAACTCCGGCTAGGAGCGACCGGGACAGCCGGGGCCGGTACCTATTCGTCCGCCTTGCCGGCGCGGAGACCCCACCCCTCATTTATCACATGGCCCTCTTCTAGCGCCACCATGAGGCCGATTCTTGCAAAACACATTTTTGGACACTGCTCCTACAATTTTTGCCCTAAAATCACGCAAATCGGTACACAGTATGTCTACACACATCCCATCAACATGAATCTCTCCCATATAGCGCCACCTCCAGGCCGATTTTTAAAAACACATTTTTGGACACTGCTCCTACAGATTTTGCCCTAAAATCACGAAAATCACTACACAGTATGTCTACACTCATGTCATCAACATGGATCAGGAAGATTTTGGCAAAACACATTTTTGCCCTATTTGTGGAGATAAGTGACCTACGGTCGCTTATCTCCCGATTAGGGAGTCTTACTGGTATCTTGTGGTCAAGAGAAGCACGAAGCGCCTGCAAGTTAAAACATTACACTGACCCCAATCTGGCCAGGAATCGTCAAAGAAAAGGTCTTTCCTTTTCACTTTTGCAGCACTGCAGAAGTCTGTAATCGAGAGACTATACTGACCCTAACAGTGTCAGCTATCTTTCTGTGTCAAAGATTATTTGACGTGAGAAAGGTCATCTCAACATGTTGTTTCAACTTATTGTTTGGCATACAGAGATATGTTGGTGTCAGTACACAGGTCAGGACAGGGGGAAGTGGATCTTGACTTGGAGTTAGGCAGAGTTCACAGAAAATAGCATAGGATGTCATAACTAAATGATCCATAACTATTAAATATATTGGACCTGAAACTCTGAAACACTGTTTGTGTTCATCATTCATCATTCTCAGCATAAGACAGAGTCTTACTCATACAGTATGTTCTGTCCCTGTTCTCCAGGTGTTCCAGTTGGACCCAATGGCTGCCGTAGCGGTGCTGATCTGTGGATGCTGTCCAGGAGGAAACATCTCCAACGTCCTGGCCCTGGCCCTGAGAGGAGACATGAACCTCAGGTACGTATATACAGTACATCATCCATGATCCGTTCCATCTCTGATGTGTGGTTTTATAGAGCAGTGTTTCTCAAACTTTCAAATTTCAAGGTCTCTCCTCAACTCTGACAGTGTACAATTGGATCCATTTGTACCCATCCTAACTATTAGGTGTGGAGTGGGGGCCTTTCTACCCATTCAGATAATTACAATCATACAGATACTTCACCTAAACCACAGTCAGATTAAAATTAAAGTCTCTATCCGGATCACTGCTCAGTAAAAACATGACCTACAGTACACATCTGTATCTGAGACAATGGTTATATACTATGTGGAGAATATGTTTGCCAACATCCTATTCTACAATCCTTTAAGAGCCGCATCCCACTTCCAAGCCCATTCACGCCTACTTCACATCCACCTCAACTCATAGGTAGATCAGATGTAGATCAGATGTATGTCGCTAGAACTCACGGAATACCGCCCACAACCCTATGCCGTCCGCTCATTCGCTAGAGAGCAAGAGAGAGAGAGAGAGAGAGAGAGAGAGAGAGAGTCTCAGGTTACAAGAGGGAAGGGGGGGGGGGTCAGCTGCACAGGGGGAGAGAGAGAGAGAGAGAGAGAGAGAGAGAGAGAGAGAGAGAGAGAGAGAGAGTCTCAGGTTACAAGAGGGAAGGGGGGGGTCAGCTGCACAGGGGGAGAGAGAGAGAGGGGTCAGCTGCACAGGGGGCACACACACACACACACACACACACACACACACACACACACACACACACACACACACACACACACACACACACACACACACACACACACACACAAAATACATGAAGAAACAGTGCTTTTTGTGGGCAACATGGCTTGGAGCAGTTGTGCGTGTGTGCATGTGAGCACGCAAAGCGTGCGAACTCTAGAATTCGCCCGCCAAAGGCGGGCGATATTCTAGTACAGTACATTATGAAAGAGTTCTAGAATAGTTTTGGGCACTCTGGGCTTGTGTGGGCTGGGGTGACTGTCTAATGAAAGAGATGGATATGATAATAACAACTGTAATTGGCTGGTTCCTGGCAGACCATTAAACAATGTAATGGTAGGCCGCATGCCAAGGAGCCTGCTGGACATTATGTATTATGGCATTTATCACTCTCACATCCCCCACCAGACATGCATTATCACTTCATAAAAGGACAAGGCTGATAATTAGTTGCACATCATGTGCTTTGCTTTCCTGGCCATCTCCGCTTCTGGTGTCCGTTGTTCAGTAGCCTTGGCCTGTGGGATTGTTTTTCATTTCTGACATCACAAGAAGCAATGACGCCTTGCGCCAACCCTGTCTATGTCATCCAGGGGTGTCACACCAAATTCTGTGCCCTGGGTACAAGGATTCACTGCGAGCCCCCCATGAATGTTCTTCATAGGGGGGTTTAACCCATTTAGACTGGGAACGCATGATTACGCATTATTTTGTGCTTTAACTATTGAAAAGTAGCAGATATAGAAGCTCAGCTGCGGGCTTGTAGATCTGCTATCTGGAAAATGTGTGCCTTTGAATATTTCATATCCTTCAAAGGTTTTTTTTGAAAAACGTATGTTTTCCATCTCAAAATATTTAGCTCCAGGGATTTTTTTTTTTTTTTTTTTTTACAAATGTTCGCTTAAAAAATACAGATTTGCACACATTTTCAAAAATAGCAGATCTACAAGCTCGCAGCGCGGCACTCGGTGCCGCGCTGTGAGCTTGTATATCTGCTAAAGTTAAAGTATAAAACAATGAAGGCCCCTCTAACATGGGCCGTAGTAACTCAGTCCCACTCCCCCCCCCCCCCCCCTTGTGACGCCCCTGTGCATGTCATCATGTCATGAACCACTAATCACGGGCGGCTCTCATCCTATTATCAGAGTTGAATGACCTGCTGGTCATCACATCGCCCACCTGATCATTAAGCCATGAAATTACCATATTAAGGCCACAGGAGCAACCCTCCAAAATGCTGTTTTATAGCCAGGGGTGCAAGCAACATTTAATCAAACTAATCCGTTATAAAACAATAGGTGATATTAATTATATATTTTTTTGTATGATTGTTAGTTTTTAGATGAAGTAACATAATACCAAAAATTCTACAACAAGCTGTGAGCTTGTTCATCTGCGATTAATACAAATTATGATACTATTGTATGACATGGTATAAAATAGGGATTAAGTGCTTAATCAGACAAATCAATTTAGTCGATTATAAAAACAAATATTAGAAAAATGATCAATAGTTGCAGCCCTAATGCCATTCAGCAATAAAATGTGCATTGTCTTGTACTGTACCACTAATCTCCGGCAGCTCTCATTTTATTATCAGAGTTGAATGACCTGCCGGACACCCACTACAATCGCCCACCTGGTCATTAAGCTGTGAGATGATCATAATAATGCTATAGGAACCCCCCCCCCCCCCCCCCCCCCCCCATCCAACACACTGTTTTACTGTAACCTCCAGGTCAGTCACCCCATTAGGTTCCTGTTTGATTTGAGCACTTTATGGTCCCATCACACATCAGGACATTCCGTTTCTATCAGATCTCGATGGATCTTATCTGATTTGGTCAGAAAGAACTGTATCCATTAATACAGTCACTGACTAATGAGTTAAACACAGTGAGTCACTGACACACTAAAAAGGACATGGAATTACACTGTTATGGTTTGTGGAAAATAGCACCCCTGCTAAAAGATTACTTGTATTAGAATTGACATTGACTGATTCATATGTTACTGACAGTTGCATCCAGAGGAATAGTTGGGAAATACAGTTCTGCAAATATAAATTAACTACCGTCTTCTGATTGCTCTACTCTGACCTTTAGTAGAGCAATCTCTGAGTCCCTTACATTAAGTCAGTTTTAAGAATGTCAGGGTCACTAGTAACAGAAAGAGCCATGTCCTCGTAGCACAGAATATTTAGAAATAGATAAGATTGTTAAGACTTAAGACAGTAATGCTCTCAAAACTCTCCTGCGGTGACATAACGGATATACCGTTATGTATAACATACAATGAATCTCTTGGACAAATCCAGACATTTCTTTTTTAATGTAAGAAATGGGAGATGCATTCTATGGAGGGTATGCGCGTGACATCACTGTTGCTGGAAGTTATGTGGGAACACGCCTACTGAGTGGCAAAAAACTAATTTCTGCCATTGACAGCCCATACATCCAAACAGAAAAGTCCTATCTGATTGTATTAAACAAAGTTAACTCACCAATATTGCAGCTGTACTGAAAGCTTGAATTATCCTTTTTCTATCTGCAAAGTTTTTGTTTCATAAAAATCCACCATAGCCATGTTATGAGCTACTTTCTGTCAAGACATTCTGTGCATGTTTTTATTTTTCCAAGTGTCAAAGTTTGGAAGCACTCGTTTTCTACAACACAACATCCTGCTGCCTCCTGCATTATGTGCAAATTAGAAACAGGTGGTATGCAGGGCCGTTGAGTGATTTGCAACTAGCACTTCCAAACTCCAATGCTCCAAGCTGCTCAATGTTTTGCCACTCAGACAGTCTAGATTAGGGGGGCGGGTCCCAGTGGACGTGCATACCCTCTTATTTATGTATTTACATGGCAAATCAACAAACAATAATGAACTGGCATGTTAGGCAAGGCATCCATTTACTTGAAATGTGTGAATATATTTGTTAAATTGTGAGCGTTGAAACAACATTTGCAGCATGCAGTTATCCTTACCAGTAGCATCTGTTATAGTTCTGTAGTGTACATCCCCAGTGGTCCAAGTGTGTTTATGTCTTTCACATTATGCCGTATAAAACAGGTTCCATGGGAGTGTAGATTTGTTGGTCTGTGCTGTGGGGTGGGGGGTTAGTGAGACACTCATATTCTTAACTTATCTGTAAGATCATGTAGGATTCCAGT
This sequence comes from Nannobrachium achirus, assembly GCF_963921795.1. Lineage (NCBI taxonomy): Eukaryota > Metazoa > Chordata > Actinopteri > Myctophiformes > Myctophidae > Nannobrachium > Nannobrachium achirus. The sequence continues at coordinate 61,155,929 of NC_137823.1, forward strand.
TTTTGCCTTTCTTGCCAATGATCTCCAACTCAAAATGTGCCCAACAAGGTGTAGTTTGCACCCGCCAGGACTGGAAAATAGTCTTGTGCAACATTGTCCCTTTTGTCTGTAAAAAGTGTCCTCTCCAGACCATGAATGCAGTTTTTACTATGGTGAAAGAAATGCAGATGCCCCCTCTTTCCATGCCATACCTGAAGGCAGCATTCAAGAGAATTGCCTTGTCCAAACTCTCCTGAACTTGAATGCAGCATCTTATGTTGAAAGAATTGCCCTCTCTGTGTAGAAACCCATGCCATTACGCCACATCTCCAGTATAGACTTGATTATGCTTAGTTTAGTGTGGTATCACACACTGAAAATAGCCGACCTCCAAGCTCACAACGTGTCGCAGCACGACGCGTTGTGAGCTTGGAGGTCGGCTATTTTCGATATTTCCACCAAAAGGCCTTTTAGAAATGTCAACCCCTGCCTCTCTAACACTCTCTGAACGTCCCTGGTGTGTGTGTGTGTGTGTGTGTGTGTGTGTGTGTGTGCATGTGTGTGTGTGTGTGTGTGTGTGTGCGTGTGTGTGTGTGTGTGTGTGTGTGTGTGTGTGTGTGTGTGTGTGTGTGTGTGTGTGTGTGTGTGTGTGTGTGTGTGTGTGTCTCAGTATTGTGATGACCTCGTGCTCCACGGTGCTGGCTCTGGGCATGATGCCCCTGCTCCTCTACCTCTACTGCCAGGGCTTCTCTGGTCTGGAGAACGCCGTGCCCTACGGCGGCATCATCCTGGCGCTGGTCATGACCCTCGTACCGTGCGGAATAGGAATAGTAATCAACTACTATAAGCCACAGCAGGCCAAGATCCTCCACAAGGTCAGAGCGTAAACATGGGAGGCTGAAATAAAGATGGACATGTTGATATGATGCACATAGCCTTGCTTAAAGGGTTATTTCACAAGAAGAATCCTCTCTCATACGTATGCCAGTGTGCCAATCATGATCACCCTCCCCTGTGCCAATGTTGGCACCCGTGCCCGAGGTTGCCCAACCCTGCCTTAAAGGATAACTTTGTTTTTTTACAACAAGGATTCATATTTTAGATTGTAATTAGAGAAAAGAAAAGATGAGTGTTTTTTTCGATTTTAGTATTTTGATTTCAGTGTGTGGGGGCATGACTGTGTACAAGTGGCTAAATATGTATTTTTAGACACAATAAGCTATCAATTTCTATTACACCAGCCTCCATAAGCCATCTGCCCATAAAAGATTGTGGTGCATCTTGGGAATGGGCCTACTGTGTCTACTATTTAGCCTTTGCATGCATGCCCCCAACCTGGGGGCATGCATGCAAATCAAAATAGTTAAAATCACTATAACGATAGAAAGAAGTAAATGAAAACATTTTAACACGCATCTTTTCTTTTCTCTAATAACTATCTAAAATATGAACTTGTTCAACAAAGTTGTCCTTTAAGTCATTCCCTTTTTGTTTCCCCAAAAGGCCAAACTGTTGGCCTGACCACTTTAGTCTGTTAAGCTAACTGTTGCCGGCTGCCATCACATCGCTGTTCCATCACACGTCTCTTGTCCATGTTGAACATTCTGCCAAAAACACCTTAAGTATTAGTTTAGTTACACAATTCATGGGACCAGTCTAATCTCCCCTCTCTTTCCACTGTTCAGGTGGGGATGGCTATAATGTGGACTGCTGCTCTGGTTGTGGGCATCATGGCCAGTGTTGGTGTCGGAGGCTCCATCATGACGGTGCTGTCTCCTCCGCTCATGTCCATTGCTGCTCTGATGCCCTTCATAGGCTTCACGTTTGGTTACGTCCTCTCCTCCATCTTCAGACTCAATGGATCGTGAGTGGTCATTTAAATGTGGACGATTGACGATCGTGCGGGCAGTATAGATCATCAGTCGGCAGTGGAGGGAATGGCAATGTTTTTGTAGTCTGAATAAGCCTAATTTCACTGCATGTTGGTGCTGCTTGCAGAAAATAACATATCGTCACTGTCTGGCAGAAACCTTGTATCTCCAAGTTTCAAGTGTGTAATTCTTTCGCAAAGCAAAGCCCTGCTTCATCAAGGCCGTCTCACAAAACTAGTGAAAACAGCAGATCTACAAGCTCACAACGCCTAGATCGGCTGTTTTCACTAGTTTAGTTCATTATTTAAATGATAAATACAAAACAAACGCTTTTGGACATACAAGGTTTCCACGCGATACCGACAATATTTTCAAGAAAATAAGTGAAAAGTAATAATTAGATTTGATTTCGTCCTTTTCTTTGATTCATTTAAATGATTAATCTTGTTTTATGGAACTTTTCGATTGCTTTCCAGGTCAAATCAGGGCCCTAATGGATATTTGGCCCAAAGCCGTTATTTATTTACCCATTAATCATGTCACAACACATGAAATAATCATGTACCTCGTCTCCAGGCGCGTGCACACATAGACATCAAAGGGGGCTTGAGCCCCTGCCATTTCACCTCTCCTCTCCAGACCAATGAATGCAGTTTTCTCTACGGTGAAAGAAACGCAAATGCCCCCCTTTCTGTGCCATAGGCACTACTACTAGCATTCAAGAGAATTGTCTTGTCCAAACTCTCCTGAACATGAATGCAGCATCTTAAGTTGAAAGAATTGCCCTCTCTGTGTAAAAATCCATGCCTTAGTTACGCCACATCTCCAGTATTGACTTGATTATAATTAGTTTAGTGTGGTATCAAGTACCGAAAATAGCCGACCTCCGAGCTCAAAACGCGTCGCAGCGCGACACATTGTGTGCTTGGAGGTCTGCTATTTTCAATATTTTCACCAAAAGGCCCTTTTAGAAATGTCAGCCCCCTGCCTCCCCTAACATTCTCTGCACGTCCCTGCCTCTCTCTGTGTTTCTATGACTTATGAATGAGCCCCCCCCCCCCCCCCTCAGGGGCCGGAGGACCATCGCCATGGAAACCGGCTGTCAGAACATCCAGCTGTGCACCACCGTGCTGAAGGTGGCGTTTCCACCGGACGTGATCGGGCCTCTCTACATCTTCCCCATGGTCTACATCGCCTTCCAGCTGATGGAGGCGGGCCTGCTCATCGTCCTGTTCAGATGTCACCAGAGGTTCAAGGTCAAAGAGAAAGGTGGGTCATCTACGTATGCACTAGGGCTTTAACCAAAAGGTCGACAAGTCGACTTCATTACACAAGTCGACTCTCACCAGGTAAAGTCGAAAAAAGGTTGAAATTAAACAAAAGAGTGCTTTGTATTTTTCAATCATTATTTTTGCTCCATGTGTGCGTGTGTGTAGCATTCAAACAGTAGGTTTGCTTATTGTCAAGGACAGAATTATTCTCTCCTTATTAAATGATGCTGGTTGCAGTGGAATCTATAATATTAACATTAAAAAGCCTTAAAGGAGCCTTAAAGGAAAAATATATATATTTTTTGTTTTTTGTCACATTCCTAAGGCGCTCTACAGACGGACAGCGGTTGCCGCCGGGGCTCCTGCTTGGATCTGCGAGGACCGCGCCGCGGTGATACACAAACACACTCGCTCTTTGAGTAAACGCTGCGCGGTATTTCACAAAGATGAACACAATCCATCTTTCACCGCCCGCGTACGCATGCACAAACGAGCACGCTCGCGGGGATTTTCACGGGACTGCGCCCGCTCGCCTCGCCGCCTCTAAACTTCGCTGCGCGGACGAAATAGCCGCCCGCCTCTCATTGAAAATGAATTACTAGCAGGCGGTGACCGCGTACCGTGTGCAATCCCCTTAAGACAAAAATGTGATAACAATAAATTTACCCCCATTCATTCCGGATGGGGACCCGTTTCGAAACGGGTCCCCATCCGGAATCAATGGGGGTAAATTTACTCGAATCAAATTTTTGTCTTAGGAATGTGACAAAAACCAAAATATATTATTGAACTCTACTCTCCATGGTGTGACTAATCAATAGAAAAAAAGTCATTTTGGGGGTGAACTACTCCTTTAAGGGAGAAAGGATCCCTTTACGCTATTCTATGAAGTCCAGAGGTACAGTACGTTATTTTCAGGTTTTGTTCCCCGGTCACCACCCGGTCAATGTGATGACGTCATCAACCGATGAAGACGACTTCAACTCAACTTTATACGGAGTCGAGTCGACTTGCAAAAATCACAAGTTGTTAATGCCCTAGTATGCACACCATAGATTACAGCTAAGCCGTGATAAATTAGCAGCCTTTAGGAATAAAGGTCACGATGTCTAGTCTAGCGTAAAAGTTCTAAACATAATTGATAGCAAAAACAAGCCTGCAACTTAAGTACAATCCAGCTGAAAAAGCACAAGTGCATATATCAATGTTCAGCACACATGCACAAATGAAGGCATAATAATTTCACATGAGTAATTTTGTTTACTCTGCTGCTGGCTTCTCCAAAACTCCTGGCTCCTCCAAAAAACAATCTGACCACGCGGTGAATCTTCCCTCTGCCCTCCTGCAGAGAAGAAGATGTACCAGCCAGCCTCCACCGCTCAGGAGCAGGTGAAGGAGAAGATGTACCAGCCAGCCTCCACCGCTCAGGAGGAGCAGGTGAAGGAGAAGATGTACCAGCCAGCCTCCACCGCTCAGGAGCAGGTGAAGGAGAAGAAGCCTGCTGATGTTTCTGTATGATGGATGGATGAATCCAACAGAACCTCTCAACACCCACCAGCTGTGTGAACTCTTTCACTAACCAAGCATGAAGAAGCTGTTACCTGTTCCTTCTGTTGTACCTGACCGTAGAATCCTCTGTATTCATTTCAAGTCTTAAGTCTGAGAGTTGGTTAAATGTGTACACTGTTTAGGGGCGTCACAAGGGTGGGGGGGGGGGGGGGGGGGGGGGGAGTGGTACTGAGTTACTAGGGCCCAAGGTGGAGGGGACTGGAATTATTTTATACTTTAGCTATTGAAAAATAGCAGATATAAAAGCTCAATGAAACTGCGAGCTTGTAGATCTGCTATTTTTGAAAAGTCATGAAAACGGTATGTAGCAAACATGTAACTCAAATTTTGCTTCTGGGGGGGTCCCTGGAACTAAATATTTGAGATGAGGGTCCGTTGCCAAATACATATCATTTTGGGCGTCCTTCACATGAAAGGATTTGAGCACCACTGAAATAGAAACATAGGTTTTTCAAAAAACCTTAGAAGGATTTGAAATTTTTCAAAAATAGCAGATCTACAAGCTCGCAGCGCCGCGCTGTGAGCTTGTAGATCTGCTATTTTTCAATAGTTAAAGTACCCAGGGCCCAGAATTTGTTGCGACACCCCTGACTCCGTTACAAATGGATACACGGAGGATTTTACTTTGTATTGTTCAACAAACTTGGAATAGAAAATTAACAGCTTTGTGATACTGCAAAAATAAGCTGTCCACATTATTAACGTTTAAGTGAAATCACTATGTACTGTATGCAGTATGCACTGACATTAGAAACAAAACTATTCTCACACGCACAAATTGCAACTGCAATCCTGACTGAGACAGGCTCGAGTTTGGACAGACAACAGCCACGGTGGATCACAAAGTTCTCTATTTCCAAGTAAAATACTGCTTGCCATGCCTTAGTTGTAATCATATGGTAGCCAACCACAAGGAAATAAGATAATAAGACACAAGAGTAGATACATGGCATGACTCTGAATATGTGTGGGGTGGATGGCCGACTTCCAGACCAGTATGCATTGTAAATGAGGGTCTCCCTCAATGATCTCTCAAAGAATTTAAATAAAGGTTGAATGAATTGATTAGCTCGATGCACAAGAATAGGTGTCACACACCCAAACCCATTGATGAGGGTTCTCTAAAGTTTGACTATAGCCGTTTTGCATTAAGAGGGTGACATCTTTCTCAGTTCTGATACTGGTCACACCTAGCTCTGAGTCCAAATTATTTGACTCTGCCAGGTGTGAGTGTGACTGTTTAACTTCATCAGGGAGTCTAGAACCATTTGTGTCAATACAAATTTGGCAACTGAATCAGCTTAACACCTCCAAGTCGATTGTGGGCATCTTCACAACTAGCTTTTATATAATGAAGAAATATTTTAACTTGACAAAAGCTTAATTACATTTCCAGTGGCACATAAACATAAAAAGATCAGTTTTTGGTGCTGTTCATCAGTTATGGTTCATTTTATCAGTCCTCTGCCACATAAGGTACAATCTGTACAAAGTAGCTTGTAGCTACTTTTTCTATTAAGTAACTTTTCTTCCCAACTGTAGCTTCATTTTAATGTAGCCTACACAACACTGCTTGTGTGTGCATGCTTGATTTCTTTTGCCATATTGTATGACTTACCATGTTGTAACTGTAAGTGATCTTGGCTGCATACTGTGTAATATTGTAATGTATATATTTTTTAAATCACAGCTATACTTTTTGTTCACCCTTGACTTGTTTGTTCTTACTCATTTGATCATCTGTACCAATAAGCACTCTTAAAGGGGCACTCCACCACTTTTCAACCTATGTTCATATAATTGGTCCTCACTCAAAAATAGCTTTTTCTTTTTTTTTTTTCTCAGAGGGTGGCTGTGGGCAGGTCAGAAACCCATCGTCTTGTGACATCATCGATTGCCAATCCATCTTATAGAAACTGCAGGCTTTCTATTCCTGAAAAGTTGCAATTTTAAAGTGGAAGCCATTGTTCTCGCGATAATAAAAATCTAAATATTTTTTTCAAAAATATTGATAAAAAAATATTTTTGGAAAATGATGATGTCACAAGACGATGGATTCTGAACTTCCCACAGCTCTCCTAGGAGACTTGGACTGAGTGATTTACACAAAATCACTAAAGCAAGCAGAACATTCTTATATGCAACGTATAGGAAAAATAACTCCACCATTTAGACCGTCATTGAAGAGCATCATTTAATCCTGAAATGTCCCCCCCCCCCCCCCCCCCCGCCACAAATTGTACAAGGTTTTCACAAACGGCAACAAACCTCATTACCTTTTAAATCAACATTTATTATAGAATAGCTGCATCCAAACCCCTTCGCAAAAATACGACCACATGTAAGCACACGTTCATTTCAGTAGCTCATGCTATCAAAGAAGAGGATTCACGAGAGTTACTTGGAAAGATGAATAAAAAAGAAAAACACTATTCCCATCATTACTATAGTAAAAACAATCAAAAAGCAAAGCAAAGTCAAGCATCGGTTAGGCTGGACTTTATACATCCACTGTAGTGAAATTAATGCAAAAAAAAAAAAAAAAAAAAAAAGCTAACCAACACGTTTTATGTGAAGAGATCTCGAGACATGATTTCTGTAGAACGACGCTACCCTTTTCCAATGAGTCCAAAATACCTCATCCTTAAATTTGCCCTCAAAATATGAAACGACGCACTAAAAGTGTCCACATGGGAACGGACAAATTGTGTCAATTTTCGGCGCCCCAAAAACTACCGAGTAGCACACAGCATCCTTCGGAGATATGAATATGTATATACCGTTATGTGTGGTGTATGTTGTATAGAACATGTATATACCGTATGTGTGGTGTATGTTATATAGAACATGTGTGCCGACATGCCTGCGTGAATTCACAGTATTCCATCACATCTTTTGGCTATCTTGGGAGTTACTAAACTACAGGTTTTAACTATCAGCCAATGAGATAAGTGAATTCTCACAGATAAGGACTTGTGACATAATACCATGAACTGTATGTGTGTGAGTATGCGTGTGGTGTGTATGTATGCATGTGTGTGTGTGTGCGCGCAGACCGGCGATATTCCCTACCACCTTGCTCTTAGTGGCGACTATCAGCGGACCGGGATCGGGAGCGAGAGCGGGACCGGGACCGAGAGGGAGAGCGTCTCTCGGCGGGGGCGTCTCTCGGAGGGGGCGTGGGAGACTTGTTGCTGCCCTTGGAGGGGCGCTTGGCGGCGGGCTCCTTGTCCCTCGGGCCCCCCGGAGACGGAGACTTGGCGGCGGGCGGCGTGCCGCTGGCCGAGCGAGAGCGGGAGCGGTTGTACGTCTTGGGGCTGCGGGAGCGCGAGCGCCTGGGCGAGCGGGACTGGGAGCGCCCGCCGCGGGAACGGGAACGGGAGCGGCTGCGAGAGGAGCTGTGGGAGCGGGAGCGACTCCTGGACCTGGAGAAGAGAAAAGATGGTTTATTCTCTGCCCGTGACGGACCGTCAAACTGGTTGCTGCTAAGTCGTAGGAGCTAGCTTAGACCAAGGGACTTCAACAGGGGGTCCTCAGAGTTACTACATGGGGTCCTCCAAATCTTTGTGTGATAGAAACTTTTTTTCTAATTTTTTATATTAACCACTTGAAACCCTAGTGTCCATATTGGGTGAACTTTGGCCAAAAATAGCAGATTTACAAGCTTTTGGCAAATAGGATTGGTGTAGCGGTAAAAAAAAAAGAGCAGACCAAGTACAGAGTGAAAGGTCGAGTTAACTAAAAACATGAATCCAACATAGAACTGATGACAGTGCTGTCAAACAAGTCTATGTTTCCATCTATGAAACCGATGAAAATCTGCATCACACATTTATGCAATATGTAGAGGGGGTCCCTGCTTCATCTCTCTCAGCTAAGGGGTCCTTGGCCTGAAAACATTGAAGACCCCTGGCTTAGACGCAGCAACATAAACTGCATAAGGGCTCATTTCTCTGAAACTCCCATCAATAAGTCACTGTGGACGAGAGGAAGGCAGGCAGGGGGGGGGGAATAAAACTCACCTCTTCTTGGCCGACTCAATGAGCTTGATTTTCCTGCCATTGATTTCCTTTCCACTCAGCTTCTCAAGGGCATTTTTCAGGTCACTGTGAGACGCAAACTCAACCACTCTGCAGAAACACAATCATAGCGTGTAGTGTTTTAGTAATGGGTAAAGATGATTCAGGACAAAGTAATGAATTTGCCTCAATTATAACCACAGGAACCCTAGCAAGAGAAAAAAATTGACCTCTGGGGGATCCAAGTCAACAAGGTATGTAGGATCTAAGTAGGGGTGGGCGATATGGTGATTAATATTGTTGAGACGATACTATGTCTCCACGATATGCCTTTTCAGAGATATCGTATATATCGTGATACAATGAGGGAGCCTTATGAAAAGAATCTTGTTGAATTGTTAATACAGAGATTCATTGCAGAATTCATTTAAACCTGCATTTTTGTCTAAATCAGTTCTCAAACCTTACAATAGCTAGGTTTCCCCTTAACTCTGAGAGTTTACAAATGAAACAAACGGGTCCATTTGGTTTCATTTGTATAGTGTCAGAGTTATACTTGTAAGGGTCCGTTTAGACCTCAGAAAAGGAACCCAGTAGTGGTGCGCGGGCCGACCCGGTGCCCCCACCCGCCCGCCAACCCGCCCCGCATGCGGGTGGGTGGGTCAAGGTTTTCAGACTCAATTGGCAGGCGGCGGGCGGGCGGGTTATTATCACCACTCTCATGTGCAAAAAATAAATAAGAATAATCACCTGTTCTTATTTGCCTTTTATTCTTTATAAGAGTAGGCCTATAGGAATAAGAATACAACGTTTGAATAGCACGAGCGAGCGAGTTTTAAAATGCGCCAGAGAGGAGCGAGGTTTCTCCTCCGCTCCTTGGTGCGAGGACCGTCCCGCTCCTGTTGGGGCCGCGAACCACATTTTGCCAACATTTGACACAACGTGAGGTCGTGAGCACAGCAGAGAGAAGATGCACAAACAATTCAGCGCGTGTCGTTGATCAGGATTTCACTTATGTCTCTGTCATCCACACAAGTCTGTTTATAAATACTTTGTGTCGGTTAAGTTATATAACCAGCCAGTCAACGGATTTTTTGACTGAATGAACCAACCACGCTCACCTCGAGTCGAGTCGCTCCCTTCTCTCCAATCTGGTGATTAATCAATAACCAACAGGATTTAATATTGTCCGTCTTTTGCTGTCTGTTTAAAGTGCGAGCAGTGTTGCAGTGCTGATTCAATGTTTGGGGGGTCGCTCTTCTCAGTGCTACTGTAAACCTTTCTGTAAAGCGACTTTGGGTACTTAGAAGAGCCGTATATAAAGATGAGCTATTGTGGAGATGATATACCATCTTTGGATTCGTTGATTTGTATATCGTTCTGCGGCGCGGGCGGGTTACGTTCTGTGCGGGCTGTGGGTCGTGCGGGTTATGAAAAAAACATGACCCGCGCAACACTAGAACCCAGAGAGTCCCTGGACCCCACTTTGAGGACCACTGGTCTAAATGGTCTGTTACTCCTTTTTCTTTTAGTTTTTGTTAACTTGTAGATGGTTGTGCTGTTAAGTAACTTGAAAAATAACCATAAAAAAGAGAATCGTGATAAGATTGTGTATCGTGATACTGCTTGGAAAGATATTGTGATATTGTATTTTTCCATATCGCCCACCCCCTAAGTGGTTAAAAACCATGTGTGAAGTCAAGTGACACATAACAGCAACATCAGCAGGATAAAGAGGTCTCATCTTCTTACCCTTCGTTGAGCTTGGGCCGATGGGCATCAGCAAACGTCACCTCTCCGGCTTGTCTCATGAAATCTTTCAGGTCCTGATAAAAGCCCGCATGAAAAGCATTGACGTTAAAGCAGCGCTCCGGAGTCAGACACAAAGCAACAGGCTGAGTTCATTAATTAAAACATGTTGTTGTAATTTATCCAAAAGAGAAAGATGGTTAGATATTTGCTGAGGGTGCTTCTACGCTACGCAAGCTACTGCAGATCAGAAAGAGGAAGGGAGCAAGAACTGGAGGACCCCGTTCAACACCAGGAAATTTAGACTGGGTTTTTTTTTAAACAGGGTTCCCACACATTTTTACCAATTAATTTCCAAAACTTTTCCAGAATATTTAACCCGATTTCCAGGACTATATAACAATAATTCAGCTCAATAACAAGTCGCTTACTTCTATGCGCAATGCCCAAAGACAGGTAGTGTATGCCAGGCTGGGACCCCTGAAATAATCATGTTTTAACTGGGGACCCCTGCACCCTGACGAGCACTAAGAGTTGAGGAATTTTGTATAACACGTTTCTATTGTGAAAATAACGCCTCGCGTTGTGTGAGCATATAGATCGGCTATTTTCACAATTTCTGCCTCTAATATTTGACAATTTGGCCAATGTTTAATTTGTCATTTCAGAGGTATTAACAAAATCAATAACCAAAGACAATGCATAGCTATTTTTTCCAGGACCTTCCATGCCCCTTGATCAATACCAAAACCTTTCCAGTACTGGAAAAATATTTTTCTAATTTCAAAATATTTCCAGGAATTTCATGACCGTGGGAACCCTGTTTAAATGACTTGACTGTGTGTGGGCGCATTAATGTTGAGCGCATGATGATGTGCCTACCGGGTTCGAGAATTAAAATCACCTCAAAATGTGTGCCAAGCTAAAGGCATTTTTTTTTTTACAAAACGTGTGCCTCAGCTCTGGGGGTATTTTGCGCCCTTCCTCTCCGAGACTAGTACACAGAGGTTCAATAATACCGTCTGCATTGAGTTGCAGAGGCACCACGCGGGCAGCGTGTGGCGCTAATAAGAGCCCCCACTGTCTGTCCCGCGGTTAAGGAGGAGGGCACAGGACTCCGAGTCCTTCCTCGGCACCCCGCCTCGGTAAAGAGAGTTGAACAGGGTGGAAGAGAGGAAACTACTACCTGTGAAAGACCGTACCCTTCAGCAGCGTTTTGTTATCCTTCGCTCTCGATCACCCCTGGGTGGAACACACTCTCTCTGTTTCTCTCTCTCGCTTGTGTGACGTTGCGTGGAACACACCAGGAGTGGGGGGGAGGGAGTGGGGTGGGGGAGAGGGGCAAGGGAGGGAGGGAGGGGATTTGGAAGTTGGAGGGGGAGGGGATGGATGTCGGGGGGAGGGGGTAGAGATATCGATCGATCGAAGCCTCTCAAATTAACGAAACCCCATCGATCGAGACACGCCGTCGTTGCGTCGCTGCCACCATCGTCATCACCAGCACCATCTCGACTCTCTCTGTCACTCTCTCTCGTGTTTCCCTCTCTCTCTCTCATTCGCTCTCGAGGGCCAAGGCCTGCCCCGCCGTCTCCCACCACACACCTGGGCTCTGCCTCGTCCCCCACCCTCGGGAAGGTGGAAAGGGTGAGGGGGGGACGGTGCGTGCGAGCGAGCGAGCGAAGGGTTGTCACCAGCGACCTCTAGAGGGGGTGAGCGAGCGCTCACGTCACGTGACCGTCATGGTGTCAACTAGGAGTGTGGGGGAGGGGACACACCCTCAACCCAGACAGACGGACCCTGAGGGGGTCTGCTCCACCATAAGGTCAACTCTTCCATACGACACAACAGTGAGGCTGGCAAATAAAGGGGTGAAGAATTGGTTAAAATTAAAAAACACGGACAAATTATGTTTGTTTGTTTTTTTTTTCGCTTACTGCTCTTTCATCAATTAATTGTGTAAATGTTGAGCATGTTTAAAAGAACACACTGGGCCTCAATAGATTTTCTTGATCATATTTTAGCTCTTCATGTGATCAGGGTTTTGATTGTAAAATAAGAATTGGTATTTTTGCATCTAGAACTAAACTATAAGAACTATATTCTGTTGAGATAAGTGGACAAGAGTGTTGTTGCAGCAGCAGAGAGGCTGCAGTGCATGATGAACGGTCATGTAAGGGTTCCCAGGCATGGGGGGGAAACTCACCTGCCAGCTGACGCGAGACGACAGATTCTCTACGATCAGACGGTTCTCTGTGCGCATCGGGGGAGGATTCCGACTGAAACACAGAATGGTGGCTCCATCACATAACGGATAGACATCATATAGCAGAGGTCCTCTGAGCTGTGACGAACCCTAGTGTCCCTATTGTGGGCATCATAATAGGCAAACATTCTGCGAAAATTAGAGATGCTCCAATTGCGGGCCGATACCAATCACCTGGAATCAGTATCTGACGATACCAATATTCCCGATCACAGCGTCAAATCCATACAGTCTTCCATTTATTGTGTTACTGTAGCAGCATTTATATATTTAATGATTCTTCTTACAAAACATTTACATTGTATATTAAGTATAAACATTAGGAGATTGCAGGCTGAGGTCCTTTAGTATCCAATTCAACTTGTAGGAGTTGAAGCTGAGGTTACATTTAGGCCCACAGATAAATATTGTGAAAATAGCTGATCTAGCTTGTACATCGGCAAAGCCGAAACCGATAAAAGCCGATAGAGGCATTATCGGCCGATCGTGATCACTCACCGATCAATCGGCACATCTCTAGTGAAAATAGGCAAAAACTACACAGTGTGCTTATAGATCTGCTACTTTCAAAGAATTTGTGTAGTGGGGGGAAAAAGGAGGCGGCCAAATATAGACTGGTTGACAAATGATATAGGGTTTAAGAGGTTAACTCTCTGATCGCCTCGAAATGTATGTCAGCTAAAATGTAGATTTAAAAGGCTGAAGAATAGTACCTGCGTCCATCCTGGGAGCCTCGTCCATAGTTAAATTACCGTAAAAGGCTTTAGAACAGTACCTGCGTCCATCCTGGGAGCCTCGTCCGTAGCGGTCAGAGAAACGTCCTCCTCCTCCTCCACCACCACCTCCACCGCCTCCACCACCACCTCCTCCTCCTCCTCCTCCGTTACCTCTGCCCCGCCCGCCACGCAGACGCACGCGGGCGTGCTCGATGGTCACCCTGGGAATGACAGGGTACTTAACTCAGCTCAGCTCAATAACTAAATCACACTATAGGCCACACGCTGCACACACAATTCTGAATACAGAGAGCAAAAAGCAGTAGTCCAGATCATAATCTAGCTCTCAAGAGAATGTACAAATGGATTAATGTCTTGATATTAAATATATAATTTTCTTAACAAAATGTCAGGTTATTAAGGGACAATCACGCTAAAAATAGTTTTAAAGGTCTCATGACATAAAATTTCCTTATTTTTTACAAACTATAAAAAATACTAACCTCGCCTCACCAGGCTTTCCGCTGGGGGAAAGCCTGGTCTTCGTTTACTAAACGGGTCGTTTGATCCGGTCTAGACCGGATGGTATCCTACGTCATTTTGTTTTCAAAACGGACTACACTTTGGCAGGAAACACCAAACCGGAAACAGTTTCAACCCAGTTAGCGCATGCACAAGTAGGGGTTAAAAGTGTTTCCGGTTTGGTGTTTCCTGCCAAACTGTAGTCCGTTTTGAATACAAAATGTCGTAGGATACCATCCGGTCTAGACCGGATCAAAAGCCCGAAATTGGAAGCCGTCCCAGGCTATAAAAATACAATGCAATGACTCCTCCCCTGGGGACCAGAGAATCCCCCCTTTCCCTTCTATCAGCTAGAGGCCGTTTCACAGACCTCACCACCACGTTTGAGACATAATAAGATGGTTTAGTACCATCATGTTAACATTAACAAGACTACCTACCTCTCGTTGCAAAGCTCCTTGCCGTCGAGTTCATACACCGCATCTTCTGCATCTCTGTGATCGTCAAACTCCTGCAGAAGGCACAGACAAAACCTCAGTTAACAAACCTTTTGTAATCTCTCAAGACTGTCAGCAGTCAGCACCACTGCCTTAAACATGTAATGTTATTGTTAGTAGGAATAAACACAGAAGCACCCAGGAGGAAGTGGACAAAGAAAGAGGAGGAGCCAAACCGAGTTTCTACACAAAAAGGAGGTGGTGCTATGGGCTGTCACAATTATGACATTTACATGACGATTAATTGTGACTCAAATAACGATTAATTGTGAGTCAAATAATTGCGATTAACGATTTAATTGTGTTTTGGTCGTTGACAATTACATTTCGGTTTGGCTTGTAGGTTTGAAATTGCACATAGCAGATATATGACACATAATCTAAATATACCAAGAAATTACCCATTTGACATCGACATATTTTACAACCTTACACTTAAAAAAAGAACATTGGTAGTGGAAATAGCCGATCTACAAGCTCAAAACACGTCGCATCGCGACGCATTGTGAAGATTGTGAAGATCTGTAGATGTTGTAGTCAAAACTGACTACACTTTGGCCAGAACTACCAAACTGGAATCAGTTTTAACCCAAAACAATTCCCTGCACTCAAGGACATCATTTTTAGTCCCCACCCAATAAAACCCTTCATGCAGCGCAGTTTTGCTTATTTTTTTTGAAAGGTTTGTTTGATATATCCATCTTTTAGTTTAACCCATTCAGAACGGGTACACATTTTGTGTATCATTATTTTATGCTTTAACTATTGAAAAATAGCAGATATACAAGCTCACAGCGCGGCACCGAGTGCCGTGCTGCGAGCTTGTAGATCTGCTATTTTTGAAAAGTCGTGAACATTAGAATTTTGACCCGATTCTATAAGTGTCTTTTGAATCCTTCTAATTCTAGGCCTGAATGGGTTAACTCGCAGCTACACTTTTTGGGGAAATATTGGGGGAAACACACAGGGGGAAACCAAAACCAAAAAAAAAGCAACGCTGCTTGTTCTGCTTGTTTCCAGTTTAGGCCACGCCTAGACCGGATCAGACAGCCCGTTGTAAACCAATACCAGGCTTTCCTCTGAGGTGGAAAGACAGGAAATACGTTTCCTTTGTTACAGAAAGGGTTACCAGCTTGATCCATTTGTAACTCAGAATACAATTGTAACCAAATTGAAACTTACAGGTCCATTTAGTTATATTTTCACAGTCCCAGAGTTAAAGCTTAAAGTTATCAATCATATAATTTTCCAAATGTCTGTCTGGCTGTCTGTAACAGCGTTTCTCCTCAGTGGCTGGAGCAATTGATCTGAAATCGCATCACCATTAGCATATGAACACACCTGACATAACTGTGAAGCCCGTTTGTCACTTTCACAAATCGTATGCTGTATATTAGCATTTTTATGGTGTATCTACTATCTATTCTGCATCTAGCATGAGGCATATCTATTCTGCATCTAGCATGAGGCAACATGTTTAACCAGCTGTGTGTGTGTGTGTGTGTGTGTGTGTGGGGGGGGGTCTGGCCCTGTTACAGATGTTGTCCAAAAATCATGCAGATCGGTACACAGTATCTCTGTAGCCATTAAACGAAACGGGTATTTCGTACATTGATGCTCCTACATATTATCATGTAAGCACCAGTTAAAGTTACTTTCCATCCCTCATATACTGTGTGCACAGTGCACATCCCATAACCCACACACTGCACATCATTTCAGAGCTCATATCTTTGAACGGGTAAGGGCTAGTGTAATTTAATAATGCAAAAATGGCCGCCCAGCAGGGCAGGAAGGTCCTGGAGGCCATGAAGCCCATGTCCGTCGTTGCCCCTCAGTTTGGCCTTTTGTGCCCCTCAGAAAAATGGCAGGTCCTGAGGCCACAGTGGCCTTAATGCCCCAGCTGACTGTACCACTGTCTCCTTTTTGTCAATTATGTAGACACCAGTATCTTTCTTGTCAGTTATTTTGTTGAGTCCCCATTTTTGGGGAAATGGGCTGAGCATGGATCAGATTGTAAATACCACAATTTATTTATTTATTTCACTGCAGATAGTCTACATATTGAATTTAAAATAAGCCTTAAGCCTTAAATTCTTTCAGTGGACCAAAATCTTGTTTTATTTGATGGCCTTCCTGCGCTGGCATTTGGCCTTTTTGCCCTAAAAAATGGACACCACAAAAGTCCAAGTGACCTTGGCCCTAAAATGATGAAATTCCAGGACTGCCACCCAGTGAATATGGTCTATGGTCACTGAACTAAAAAAATATTGGACCCAATCGCCACAAGCCACGCAATTTTCAGAGCCTCTGATCAATACTATAATGGATAGTATTTTATCGAGTGTGAGCTGACCTTTGCTTTCGTGTGCACAAAATCGGTGCCTCTCCGTAGCATGTACTAAAACAAAGTGCTGACCCTCCAACTACAGAAGTTGACATTAAGAACCTGTGAGCACTGTATTAGTCTGCATCGTTCAATAGATAATATCAGTTTTAATCCAATCTGAAAGTGCCTGAAAGCTGCGTTGTTCCTTGTTTACATTGAGTAGACCTGATTGATTACATCTTCACCTGATGCGCCCCACCACTATAACACCCATGATTGAGGAATACAGAATCCAAAACAGACGGGATTAAAACACATCTATTGAAAAATACGTTATCATGCAGAGTTATCCTCTGTGGCTACAGGGTGAGGACTTGTTTTTTTTTTGTACATTTATGGAGAAGTACAGGCTTATGGCCTCTCCATACTTCGACCGAAACCGCCGTTTTCGGTCAAAAGGTCCTTTTCTACCATAAAATTATATCCCTCGGGACTTCTGAAAAGCATTGGACCGAACGGAAATTTGCACGTCGGAAAACACAACTCACCGAACATTTCGGTCGAAGTATGGAGAGGCCTTTAGTTTGCACACACATTTCCAGTGACAATGGAATACAACCACCCTAAGGACTACAAACCATTGAGAGGCATCCATCCAGACCTATACTGCACATACAGTATAAACAGAGCTGCTAACTTTAAACACGTTTTACATTTGAGGCTTTTGCTATTGAAATTGTATCGAGAAAAAAAGAAATGCCGATATGTTCCAAAAAGCTTCATACCCTGCCTGTATATACATAACGACAAAATGTGACATTATATAGCTCTGTTTACACAATGCAGCCTGTACCCCCTCCAACTGTATTATGTTCCCCATATGTTCAACTGTTTTTATTGTGTTTTGAAACTTGCTTTGGCAATGTTGCTTTGGCATAATGTTTTCTCATGCCAATAAAGCTCCTTGAATTGAATTGATTGTCATACTGTTTGTTTAGACTTACTGTCTTCTTTTTTGTTTTTCTTTACATATCTACTGCATAGTACTGTGTTCTATTTGTCTGTCATTCAATGTTATATGAGATACTTCAATGGTTTCCTGTGGAAATAAGCTTAGTCTTTTCATGGATCTCCTTTTAGTAGACCTTGCACCAGTGAACTGTACCGTCATGAAACTGTACCTTTTCCTATGCAAACTTCTAATAAAGTCTTCAATCAAATCCAAGGCTACAAATTTCTGAAGATTTTGACTCCCTCTCCCAGCAACACAAAACACCACACTGACGGGATCTAGCATCAGTGGAAATGGACCTATGAGACCATGAGACCATTATACACGTTATATGCCATTTGTGAACCATTTTTCGCCTCTAGTGGCTACAATTGAGATAGCATATCATTCTATATCCACCATCTTTGATTGAATTCAAAGGACTGAGGGGGGGGGTTGCTCGTTCTTGATACATTTTAACCACGGTGTCGATGATCATGTGCCTGTTCTTGTGCGTACATTTGATTTACTACACATTAGGGTAAAAAAAACGAAAATAGCACATCTGAAAGCGAAGCCACAGAGCTGCTAGATGTTATTTTTGGCGAAGACATGTTGTAGACGGTGTAGAGTAGACTGTAGAGTGGAAAAGCACTGGAACGCATAGTAGAGCCATGTTGTGGGGGGAGGGGAGGCCTGTCCTTAAATGCCCTCCCTGGGTTTACAGGTTACAGTGGTTCTGGTTCATCTCATGGAGATTGATTGAAGGCCACGGGTTCGAGTCCCGGGGTGAAGCAACTAAGCAAGTAGGACATGAAATGAAACCAACTAACTACGGATGATCGTACTAGACTAGGCCTACTCGTAGCTTTAAATCATGGTCGCTCTGCTCACCACGAAGCCGAAGCCTCTCTTCAGGTCGATGTCGCGGATGCGGCCGTAGCCCTTGAAGAACTTCTCCACGTCCCGCTCCCGGGCGGACGGGTTCAGGCGGCCGATGAAGATACGAGACCCGCTGCCACTGCCACTCATCTGGACGACACAGGGGAGGGAAACAACGTGATGCATTTAAAATAAAATATACAACGATGAAAATGCAATTAAATAAAGACACCACAAACGCCATTTGTTTCACTCGTAGCATTCACAAGAAATTCACGAGGAAGGAATTCAATACGGGCAACAAGGAGCATTCATCGCAATTTTGCATTCGCAAAAGCAGTAATAAAACAACACGACGTTTCTCGCTTGGACAAAATAAATCAGCTTCGGGCCTTCTTCTCCCCGAGCAGCAGTCTTGAGATGCAACATCGACGCATCGACACAACATTTCTCATAATAGAATATCGACGACAAGTAAACGCAACGGTTATATTTCTCGTCCTATTGTTGCATTTAATGTCGTGAAATAAGCTTACCTTTTCTGTTGTCTGGGCGAAGAAGAAGCGACTTTCTTTCTTGCTGTGCTGCTCGCTGGGTAAGGTGTGTGTGTGTGTGTGTAGCTGCTACTACAACAATCACAAAATGGAGCCTGTTTTCTCAGCAGAGGAACCAATGGGGGAAGAACCAGAAGAACCCAAAAAGGAACGGGAAAAACAAGGAGGATGCGTTTGCTTCTTGTGACCGCGTGGTGTCGCTCGAACACAGCTTTAGAGACACGAGGCGACCGTTCATTCCTGTGGGAATTCACGTCCCATAGCTGGGAGGGATGTCTGATTTACATACCTTATTACTGCCTCTGAATGAAACCTTTTCATGTCAGCTTGTCAAGGACCCCCAGAATTGACACCCATTAGCTCGTGGACCCCCATTTGAAAAGATATGCCGGGGACCCCCATATAAGAGGAGGTTTTTTACGGCTCTGGCAGTGATTCCCAACAATTTAAAGGACATCCAGTTTGACATGCAGGCTACGGACCCCGTACAGACCCCCATTTAATGGCAATTCTATCTCTGAGACCCCTATTTATATATTTTTTTATATTCTTAATCAATGTTAATTTAACTGAGACCCGAGAGTGTACAAATGGAACCGAATTTGGTTCCATTTGTACACTCTGAGTTACACAGACCCAAGGGCCCATTTGGTTCCTAACTATCATTTAGCTGGACAGTCGGGACCCCCTGGAACTCCCTCAAGGACCCCTGGGGCTCACTTTGAGACCCAATGCACTCAACTACGTCTTTACTCACAAACCTGAGTAGCAAACATCATCATGTTGTCATAGTCACAAATAGGCATAGTAGGCCTATATAAAACTACACTTCATTTTCTTGACAGAGGCTGACATTTCTAAAAGGGCCTATTGGTGGAAATATCAAAAATAGCAGACCTCCAAGTTTGGAGGTCGTCTATTTTCAGTGTGTGATACCACACTAAACTAAGCATAATCAAGTCTATACTGGAGATGTGGCGTAACAGCATGGGTTTCTACACAGAGAGGGCAATTCTTTCAACATAATATGCTGCATTCAAGTTCAGGAGAGTTTGGACAAGGCAATTCTCTTGAATGCTGGCTTTGGGTATGGCATGGAATGAAGGCAGTTCTTTCACCATAGTAAAAACTGCATTCATGGTCTGGAGAGGGCACTTTTTACAAACAGATGAAAAGGGCAGGGGCTCAAGCCCCCTTTGATGTCTATGTGTGCCTGATGTACAGTATGAATCACTGTCAGCCATGCCTTGTGAGTGGTTGCCTGAGGCTGACAATCAAGAAGCCAATTATCCATCCCGACCATATTCCCATGAACTATGGGGTGTAAACCCTACCATAACAAGAACTAACCAAGACCAGCAGGCCTCATCATGCAACTGTAAAGGGCGTTGTTGACTTTGGGATTTGCAAATATTTGACTTCCCTCTATCAACATGACTTTAATATCGCAATCCATGTTATTGGATTCTGGGGTCTGATCAAGGCATACTGGATTCCCAAACTGCATGATGGGACAGTGTACTGAAAGCTACAGTAAATCAGATGTCTTAAACTTTCTTTGCTTGTGATCGATCAACACCTCCATTCCATAATAGGGTACAGACAGAGACAATAATGAGGCATCGTATTAATTTCACACTTCAAAAGAAAGCTTTAATTAGAAAGTTATATACACAATGTAGAATTAAATAAACTTTATACAAATATTAAATTACTATCTTCACACCCACTGCCATGTACAGAGAAAAAAACAAAGCTGAAAGAAGTCAAACTTAAAGAGTCAAGATGTGAACATTATTTCTGCTATCTTGAGGGAAGCAACACTGTACAACAGTGCTTTCTGGACCGTAGTTCTGGACGCAACATTTATTACTTTCTTTCTTTTAAATCCCTTAACATTTAAATGCTTTTTAGCATAAGAGAAGCAAAGATATCGTGAAATATATTTGGGCCATCAGGGCCGCCGGACAGGGCTTTTCACCGTCACAGTAGCTGGAAAAGCCTTATTAGGGAGGACAGAGAAGGATGGACATTCTTTTGGCCGTGTCCAAAACCAACAGTAAACTCAATAAAAAAATAAAATAAAAATAAAAATAAAAAAACAAAAACACAACAACAGAGTTTTATGCATAGAGAATAGAAAAGAAATAGTGTGTAAGGCCATTTGGGAAACACAGAAGACATCGCAAACATTGTAAAGCAACAAATGCGGAGGCTCAAAAAGTTATCAAACAAAAATAAGGAAATGTACGTGTGAGTCTAAGGCAACCATTTTCTGTTTGCATCCATGTAGCTGTTGTTGATGACAACGATGGATGGCCGCAGTTGATGATGAAAATAAATGATAAAATGATAATAAGATTCCTCGGTTTTTATCCCATCAGAGTTGTGTTTCTGTGGTGACCATTATTAACCCATTTAGGCCTAGAATTATTGAATGCTTTAACCAGTGAAAAATAGCAGATCTAGAGCTTGTAGATCTGCTATTTTTGAGAAAGTCGTGAAAATGTGTGCAAATCTTTGAATATATGTATTTTCAAAGCGAACGTTTGTAACTCAAATTTTGCTTCTGGGTGGTCCCTGGAACTAAATATTTTGAGATGGGGGTCCGTGGCCAAATAAATATCATTTTGGGGGTCCTTCACATGAAAAGTTTGAGAACCACTGACATAGTAGTCTCTCAAGAACAGACTAACTGAGCTCCAGTTAAGTGAAAAAGACCCTTTCTTTGACGATGGCTGGCCAGATTGCTGACATAGTTTTTCCAAAAATCTTATAAGGATTCAAAAGACACTTATAGAATCGGGTCAAAATTCTAATTGTCACGATTTTTCAAAAATAGCAGATCTACAAGCTCGCAGCGAGCTTGTATATCTGCTATTTTTTTTATATTTAAAGCATAAGATATTGCGTCATAATGTGTTCAGGCCTAAATGGGTAAATGCATATCAAGAGATTGTAAATGGAAGGTGATTGACAATGACTAAAACTGTTTGATGGTTCTCTCACATGTTTGCACTTGACAATAGAGGGAAAAGTGTGTGTGTATGAGTATGTGTGGGTGGGTGGCAATACATAAAACATTACTTTCTCTCACTGCAACCAGTTGCAGTAGTGTCAGAAACATAAACACGCACAAGTGGAAGTTTTCCTGGAGCTCAGTGACGGTGGATGGTGACCCAGTTACACTGACAATGCTTGTGTCTTCCAGCCACACTCAGCAGAAATGATACTTGTTCTAGTCTGTGAAACACAGACTAATAATACACACATTGTGTACTGGTTTCATTGCTTAACGGAAATGCTGGTTTATTCGTGCGACTTATTCAAAGCAGAGAAGGGAGATTTTCCCCAGTGTTGCAAGACAGCAGGTCTTTGTTTAAGCCACCTGGTAAAAGCTTATTTCTCTACTGGGGGGCTGGTACACGAGGACGTGTACTCTCTCTCGCCTAGCCGATGAACACACACGCACGCACACACACACACACACCATCTCAGAGAAGACCAAATCTGCCACACGGCAAACAATAAATAAGAGTGAGGAGAAAAAAATAAGAAGAATGAAAACTAAAAAGTTACAAAGCAACTCCAAAGTTCAGTCCCACGCTGCCTATAATAACCAACAGTTTCAAAGATGACCCCGTTCGACTGGCTCCCAAACAAAACCACATTTCACCCCCCCCCCCCCCCCCCCCCCCCCCCCCGCCCCCCTCTTACATGATTGAAAGACTTGAAAAATGGCTACACATATGGGCCATGATTGGGAAATCTCGCTCTTTCGACAACGCAACATTTGGACAACGGAGCGTCGGCAGGTTAGCGACTCACCCCACGGAGGTCAGGGTTAGGTTTGGTTGTCGAAAAGATGACATGTAGAAACAGCGACACGCTCCCGGCCATGATGTGCTTTAGTTAAAACACTTAAAACCCCATATTATAGTTAGTTGACTGGGTTCTAGCTCTGCTAGTATTTCCCTCAACACCAAATCTCTTTTCCAAGAATAGTCAATCTTCGTGAACTTGTATATCGGCTATTTTCGC
This sequence comes from Nannobrachium achirus, assembly GCF_963921795.1. Lineage (NCBI taxonomy): Eukaryota > Metazoa > Chordata > Actinopteri > Myctophiformes > Myctophidae > Nannobrachium > Nannobrachium achirus. The sequence continues at coordinate 61,179,182 of NC_137823.1, forward strand.
AGAATGTCTCGCTCAGAATATGGACGTTATCATGGTTTATGTGGTTAAAAAAACTCCATTGAATCCCAGTCACACTGAATGAATGTGAGAAAAAGGGTGCAGATACTGGTGGCCGGCGGAACAAAGAAAAGGCAACAAGCTGCTTTTTGTTTGGTGCAGATTTGGTGCAGTGTAAAAAGCCTGAGCCCTGCTGTTTGCTCTTGTGATGTGGTTGTCCTTCCCATTAAACATAAACGCCAGGCGCCAGGATAGAGTCAAGGAGAGAGAGAGAGAATGAGAAAGAGAGAGAATGACAGAGGGAGGGGGAGAGAACCAAGTGTGTCACTGTGTGCCTGTGCCAGTGGTAACTACTAACAACATGCATCATTCACAAAGAGCACCACCACGAACCCAAGGCATCTTGTCACTCTTCAAGTGCAGTCTCTCTCTGTGTGCCACAGTAGGAGTTTAAGGGAAGCTCAACGCACACGTTTATGTTTCTATCTGCGGTGCTCCTGGTCAAACCTGGTTTATACTTAGTCGTACGACAGCGCCACTCGCTGGAAATAACCGATCTTTTATTGTTGTTTTTTTTAACCCATTTAGGCCTAGAATTATTGAATGCTTTAACCAGTGAAAAATAGCAGATATACAAGCTCACAGCGCGGCACCGAGTGCCGCGCTGCGAGCTTGTAGATCTGCTATTTTTGAAAAAGTCGTGAAAATGTGTGCAAATCTTTGAGCTTGTACGATGAAGTATAAAGCAGGCTTTTATAGGCCTCAGTTGCTGTAGCTGTGTCCTGAAACGTCTCTGTGCGGGGCACTGACTGAGCAGTACGCCTGGGCAGAGCAGAGTGCACATAGTAATACATGGTAGCCTACTTTAAATACAAAACCTTGACTCAATAATGTATGCTTTTTGCTCATGTACACTACATCTACAGGATTCATCGTGAGCTCAACTCCCACTTTTAATGCTTGCACGTCCCGTCTTGCGTTCGGTCCGGTATCTTGGAGCACGACGGCTCCAACGCCTCCGTCCCATCCATTAGGCGGGTTGCGGAGGACAGCAGGGATGCAAGAACGGGTTTGGTGGCCATCGTTGTTGTGGAGGGGGGGGGGGGGGGGGGGGGGTGGATCAGTGGCATAGGAGTGTTGGATGGGGAACGGGCATCGTTCTTTGTCTTTGCTCTTCTACAGGCTGGGAGGGGGAGGATTAGGAAGGCGGGACGGGGACGGGGACGGGGGGGGGGGGGGGGGGGGATGGCGGGAGGGCAGCCACAGTCCATCCTGGTCAGCTGCTGGCAGGCTTCATGCTTCCTTCAACAGAGGAATATCTGTGGGAGAGACCACAACATATTGAGACTTATTAGAGAGAGATTATTGGAGAGACCACAACATATTGAGACTTATTAGAGAGAGATTATTGGAGAGACCACAACATATTGAGACTTATTAGACAACGGAACGCATTATGCATATCAGAGAACTCAGTGTTATGGGAGCTCAAATCCAATCGTTAAATCCATTTCAGGTAATAGCCTAGAACAGCGCTATTCAACCTGCGGCCCGTGGGCCGCATGTGGCCCCTGCAGCATGTCTATGCGGTCCGTCATGGTCATACCAATACAAATATATTTTTATTCTAATCTTTTAGTTACTCTCCAAAACCACAATGAACAATTTTTGTCTTGTTTTACACAATAGTTTTTTTGGCTATTTTGCCTGTTCCAAAAGAAGAAGCTTCTTTTCATTTCATCATAAATCATTCCATGACAATCTTTTTGTTCAATGAGGTTTGGCCTTATAGAAGGAAATGTGGCTGTTTTGTTTTCTAGTGCGCTTCCTTAATTTTTAGACTACTCATCCAGTGTGTTCAAAAATCATTGTCTAAATGTCCAAAATAGGATCGTCATTTTTATCTTGCGGCCCTCTGACTTTTTGTATTTTGAGTGGCCCCTGATCCATCTAAAGTTGAGTAGCCCTGGCCTAGAACATTCGTACAAATGCTGTGTCGTAGCTGAGAACTATTTCTAAATAATAGATACAAGAATAACAGGTTTATTGGCAATTCTGCATGAATGAACTTGTGTCTAATGTCTCATGGAGTCTGCCTTACCGTCAGAGAACTCGTCCACAGAGGTGACGGAGAGCAGACTGTGCTGGTCGCTGCTATCAGAGTCTCTGCGGAGGGGAATGGGGGCCGCGCACGCCCCCCTGGGGGGCTCCCTGGCCCACGACGATAAGGACGACGAGGAGGACGTGGAGGGGGCCTGGTGAACCAGCGCCGTTTCCGCGTGACGCCGGGAGGAAGAAGAGGAGGAAGAAGTGGAAGGGAGGCAGAAGTCCATATCTCCACAATGGCCACCACGGCTTCCACTGGGGCCCGCCGGGCCTCCCCCCTCCGCTCCCCGGGGGAGGGGGAGGCTCTCGGAGAGCACGATGGGGACGCGGGACTCTGGGGGAGCCGCGGGAGGGGGCGGGGGAGGAGCCGCGGCGCCGACTTGGGCTCCGCTGCTGCCGTACACGGCCTCCTCGTAGGAGGGCAGGGACACCTGGACCCCCTCCACCATGATGGAGCTGGACTGGCCCGACACACCCTGCTCTCTCCTAAAGGACAGACAGACAGGGAAACAAAGAAAAAAACATACCAGGAGGTTAAGTCAGTCAGTTGTGTGTCGTGTCTCTCTGCCCAACTCCACACCACTCCACACCACACCGCCCACTTGTGCCAGGTTTTCCACTACAAGGACCTGGGTAGAGTGGTGTGAAAGTGGTACTAAACAGGGTACTAAAAATCGAACCTCTGTTCGAAGTGGAGCTGTGTGTGTGTGTGTGTGTGTGTGTGTGTGTGTGTGTGTGTGTGTGTGTGTGTGTGTGTGTGTATTGCAGTTGATGCTCAGGGCAGGCTAGACTCAACAGCACCTCTCTGGTCACCCAGGGTTACTACATACAGGCTACATACAGACCCACAGACCCACATACCTACACACACGGCCACGTATAGGGAGCTTGTGTTCCACACAGCTCCAAAAAGTATCCACTCTAGAGTAGGTCTGAGCTAGGCCACACAGGGCCAAACACTTCATAATGACTGATCACTCACTGACTTTTCATTTAGACCACCAGGATATAGTTGTAATACATGATAATAGATTATATTGTGTTATAACCACTATTATAATCTATTATAGTGTATTATAATTATCATAGTAATACATTAATACTTTATATTTGTATTATAATCACAGTTATAATCCATTACAGTGCATTATAATTAGATAGTTGTAATACAAATTTATATTGTATTATAATCACAGTTAAAAGGGTCAATTTGTTTCTTACCGATAGGGGTACTTTTTTGTAATGGAAAATGTAGATATTTTTATGTGGTGCGGTGTGGTGTGGTGTAGTGTGGTGTGGTGTGGTGCTAAAACTGCAGTCGAAAGGGGGCTTTAGAGATGGGATTCATGGCTCTTTGAAGTGAGCCGGATCTCTGGGATCCGTTCCTTTCAAAGAGCCAAGTTCAAAAGACTGGCTCATTTGAGTTATTTAGTTACTTTAGTTATTTAGTTACTTTGTAGATTTTGATTATAATTACAAATCACTTCAACCCTATACTGTATACATTTTGGCCATATATATACACATTTTTGCCATTTGAAAATAGGCGATCTACAAGCTCACAATGCGTCGCAAACGCAACACATTGTGAGCTTGTAGATCTGCTATTTTCAAATGATTGTTCTACATTTTATTCATTGGAAAACATGTGAAATGGGATGCTTAATGAGTAGGGCCTACTTTCTACAATTGGTACTTTAAGTCCATTTTGATACCAATACTTTAGTAATTTTACTCAACGAACATTTTGAATTCCAGACCAACGTTATTTCTACATGGCAGTATTGATACTTTTACTTAAGTAAAGACTTTACTCCCCCCTCATCAAAAAAAGGAATGGCTCCCTATAGTGCGAACCGGATGCCATCGTTCATTTCAAAGAGCCGTTCAAAAGACTCCATTCGTTCGCAAACGTCCCATCCTATCTCTAGTCTCTCTGTGGAGGTGATCAAGGTCCTCTGGGACAAGGTCCGCTGAACCCGGGGATCAACATGCCACCGCCAACGAGCGTTATCAGATTGTTATTATGGCCTTTTAATTACAGTGCCACGGTTGAAAGATCGCTTTAACTGATACTTTTACTTTCACAAGAGCTATGTGCAAATAATACAGTTACTTATTTGCATAGAGTAGCTGGTCTACTGGATATCCGTTTGCATAATGCTGGATTTCGACTGCGGCTTTAGCGCGACACCACACCACACCACACCACACCACACCACACCACACCACACCGCATCAAAATATCTGCCGTTCTCCACTCCCCTCTCGGAAGGAATCCGCGCCCCTTTCTTCAACACTCTTGGTATGGTATGGTTGGTATGGTTTAATACTTAGTCCCCGAGGGGAAACATGTTTTGCCACCAGAGCGAACACAAAGTAACAATAACAACATAATGTACAAATACACAGCAAGTAACAGTAGCAGACATTACAAATCACATAACATGACACCCTCCCAAAACAAAGCTAGCGGTGTTCGTTAAGGAATCTAACCACAGCAGGAACAAAGGATCTCTTCATTCGCTCGGTAGAGCATTTAGGCATCAAAAACCTGTTGCTAAACGAGTTACGCAGATCCTTAAATCCTTATAAAGAGGACGACCTTTGAAGGAAAGAATAGTATTCAATTTGGTCCTCATTCGCTTGGCTATAGTACTATCCAAAGTATCCTGTGGAAGGCCAATAACTGAGCCAGCCTTTTTAATCAATTTATTGATCTGTTTTTTTATTTTTGCCCCCTACTGCACTGTGCTATATTATATTTATGTGTGTGCTTAAGGAACGGCTGGTTCCATTTGGTTCTGTATATACAATGCCAGAGCAAACACACACGGTGGAGAGAGTCTTTCACCCATTCTACACCAGCAGCAGGGACGTGCTGGCCATTGGGAAAAGTGGGACAACTCCCGAACGGCCGGTTCATTCCCGGCCGGTCCAGGCTGGCCAAAGTAAATCGTCACTGTCGGGCCTTGTATTTTCAAGTTTCAAATTTGTAATTTTCTTCGCAAAGCAAAGCCCTGCTTCATCATACAAGGCCGTCGCACAAAAGCAGTGAAAACAGCAGATCTACAAGCACACAACGCCTCGCACCGCGAGGCGTTGTGTGCTTGTAGATCGGCTGTTTTCACTAGTTTAAATAATTCCTAAAATGATAAATACAAAAGAAACGGTTTTGGACATACAAGGTTTCCACCCGACAACGACAAAATTTAACTCATGTAATTGGCCCACTGGCTTGTCACTTGTCATGATCTGAAATGGCAAATCTTTGAGTAGCAGCAGCGCTATAGAGAGAGATCTCTCTATAGCGGTGCTGCTACTCCCAATGAGGGCCTCTCCAACTCTTTCCCGGGCTGAATCAGGGTCCGCCGTGTGCGTTAGTTGGTTATATGATCTTGGTGCTTCGTAGAATCTCAACTGCAGGGCTGGCAAACTAAATTCTGCCTAATCGAACCTCATTGCTAACATCAGCAATAAGTATAAACACATCTCACAGATTGTTTTTTAGAAAATTACAAATATAAAAACAAACATAGCAGCCGCGACTTGCGAACTAAAATCTGTCTCAAGTCGTTTTGTTGACAGATACAGCTGTGATGATTCTCTGACCAATTAGTAGCAGCAGCGTTATACAGCACTGCTTTGGCCCCGCTTAGCCTAGCTGGGATCTACGGGGACTGATCAATGATCATAAGTCCTCAATATTCCGACCAGGTTAGCATTCCTCCCCAGCCAGGAGAGGTGACTTCTTAGGCGCTCATTTGGTACCACTTTGACACCACTCAGCCCAATTCCTTGTAGTGGAAACGGTGGCACAAGTAGGTGGTGTCGGGTGGTGTGGGGTGGTGTGGAGCCTGCCAGTGAAAATCCACCAGAGTAGCTGCTGGTCTATATCTGTAGTGGATATCTGTAGTACTCTGCATATTGTTGCTGTTCGCCGGGCAGAAACGTCTTATCTCCATATCGGAACCTTTAGTTTTTTCGTAAATTAACGCCATACTTGATCATACTACAGCGTCACGCAAAACCATCAAAAGTAGCAGATCTGCAAGCTCGAAACCAGGGGCATAGTTCTGCCGATTTAAAATGACTCCAATACGGAACTAAAACTTCCTATGATTGGCCGCTAGTTGCGCTGTTCCCCCCCCCCCCCCGGCCGATCGCAAAAAGAATTGCCCTCCATTGGATCCCATTCATTTTCCCCTTTCGTTTTCTAACCTTAATTAACATTTTCATGAATACTGTATGGTTCCTATCGCTAGTTAAGAATTGCCTTTCAATCACCATCATATTCGTTTTGTCGAAATATGGTCCAATGTATTTTAAAATAAATGATAAAGTTGCGGGGGGGGGGCGTGGCCAACTAAACTGATCGCAGCCGGCTGTGTTCTTCTTCGTGTGCTGTATTTCGGGAGGCTCCGACCACATTCTCCCATGTATCCCTGCGTTGCACGTGACCGTTGGCAGCCAATAGCATCTCTGATGCCTTTACAATTCTATGATGGCGACACCCATTCCAAGGGGTAGAAAGGGCCATTTGCGCTGCATAGAAACCAATGGCTTCGCTTCGTCCATATTTTTCTACAGTCTATGCTCGAAACGTAGCGTGAAGCAATGTGTTTTGAGCTTGTCAATCTGCCACTTTTGCTATTATAGAATTTGACTCCTGAAAAGTAACAGTTCCACTCGACAAGAGACAACATGCTTTCTTGTATTCTCGCGACTGAGTGAATCTCAAAATAAAATAAAGATGAGCCATGTTTTACAAAGGAACAGAGATGTTGTCGGTCCTCACTTTGAAACGGGAGCCACTGGGACTGTGCGTGTGCATGGGAGTGTGTGTCTTAAATAAATCACTCTCCTCATGTGAAGCTTTCTTATCTTGAACAATCAATGATTCACCAGGGGTCTTCAACAGGGGGTCCGGGGACCCGTAGGGGGTCCTCAGAGTCACTTCAGGGGGTCATCCAAATCTTCCAATCCTTTTTATATTAACAACTTGAACCCTTGTGTCCATATTCTGAGAACTGTAGCTAAGAATAGCAGATCTACAAGCTTGTAGTTCGGCTATTTTCAGCAGAGGAAAAAGTGTAGAGGAAAAAGTACAGAGTAAAAGTTCAAGTCTATTAGGTAATGATGGCTCATTGTTAAATATCTGAAGACACAAATTGACATGAATCCAAAATACACTGATGATTGTGCTGTCAAACAATGAAACTATATGGAATCTATGAAAAGGTTGTGTGGGTCCCTGCTTCATCTCTCTCTCAACTAAGGGGTCCTTGGGCCCGAAAACGTTGAAGATCCCTGTGCTAGACTTCTGAGTGTATTAATTACTATGGAGGTAATGCCAGGGTGTGGTAATAACGATAACACTAAGACCATGAGTCAGCAAGACAGGATGAAACGCATTTCAATTCTGAAATGAGATAAATATCCACTGTGTGAAAATAACATCCACTCCTAAAGTCTTCCTGCCGTAGTTAGCACTGCTGATTTGCGGGTGGAGGAGCCCAATATGTTGGCAGATTTGGTTGGTTATCATCAGGGGCGTCACAAGGGCTAAGAAAGTGGGATTGAGTTACTAGGGCCCAAGGTGGAGGGGCCTTAATTATTTTATACTTTAGCTATTGAAAAATAGCAGATATACAAGCTCACAGCGCGGCACCGAGTGCCGCGCTGCGAGCTTGTAGATCTGCTATTTTTGAAAAGTCGCGGAAAAAGTGTGCAAATCTTTGAATATGTATTTTTTAAGCGAACATTTGTAACTAAAATTTTGCTTCTGGGTGGTCCCTGGAACTCAATATTTTGAGATGGGGGTCCGTGGCCAAATACATACCATTTTGGGGGTCCTTCACATGAAAACGTTTGAGCTCCACTGACATTGAAACAAAGGTTATTTTCCTTTTTTTTTAAAAAAGGATTTGAATTATTCAAAGATTTTCATGATTTTTCAAAAAATAGCAGATCTACAAGCTCACAGCGCTGCACTCGGTGCCGCGCTGTGAGCTTGTATATCTGCTATTTTTCAATAGTTAAAGCACAGGGGCCCCACAGTGAATCCTTGTACCCAGGGCCCAGAATTTGGTGCGACACCCCTTGGTTATCATCAGCTTACCTGCTGTGGTGGAAGGACTTGAGTTTTGGCTGCAGCAGCACAAACAGCACCACCAGTAGCAGGATGAGAGCCACAGAGCTGGCTGTGGACGCCACGATAGACAGAGCTGGCATGCCTAGCGGGGAACTGGGCTCTTTGTCTGAGGAAGAGAGAGAGTGGGTGACAAAGAGAGACAGAAAGACAGAGAGAGAGAAAGGGAGATTAAAACCCATTCAGAACGGGTACACATTTTGTGTATCATTATTTTATGCTTTAACTGTTGAAAAATAGCAGATATACAAGCTCACAGCGCGGCACCGAGTGCCGCGCTGCGAGCTTGTAGATCAGCTATTTTTTTGAAAAATCGTGAAAATTAGAATTTTGACCCAATTCTATATTCTTTTGAATCCTTCTAAGATTTATTTGAAAAACCTATGTTTCTATGTCAGCAATCTGGCCAGCCATCGTCAAAGAAAAGGTCCTTTTCACTTAACTGGAGCTCAGTTAGTCTGTTCTTGAGAGACTACTATGTCAGTGGTGCTCAAACCTTTTCATGTGAAGGACCCCCAAAATGACATGTATTCGGCCACGGACCCCCATCTCAAAATATTTAGTTCCAGGGACCCCCCAGAAGCAAAATTTGTGTTACAAACGTTCGCTTTGAAAATACATATATTCAAAGATTTGCACACATTTTCACGACTTTTCCCAAAAATAGCAGATCTACAAGCTCGCAGCGCGGCACTCGGTGCCGCGCTGTGAGCTTGTATATCTGCTATTTTTCACTGGTTAAAGCACTCAATAATTCTAGGCCTAAATGGGTTAACAGGATTCCACCAAAGCTTGTGCGAGGGACAGTCCTATCATTCAAATAGCAGTAATCACACCTTGAATGAAACTGTCCAAAAAACGAAATAAAAAGTAAGCTGTATTGACAATTTTGTCAACAAAATAAAAAATAGACTAAAACATTGGAGAGGGACTAGTGGAGAAGAGAGTCATTTTATGTTTGGTTGCTCTCAGGTGCTGCGACGCGTTGTGAGCTTGTAGATCTGCTATTTTCAGCACGCAACCAAGTGTAAAATCAGCCATTACAATGTCATCAAGGCCTGCCAAAACACATTTTAGTTGACTAAATCAACTGCTCAGTGGCCTAGTGGTTTGAGTGTCTGCCCTGAGACTGGGAAATCGGGGTTCAAACCCCGGTCGGGTCATACCAAAGACTCTAAAAAATGGGACCCAGTGCCTCCCTGCTTGGCACTCAGCATCAAGGGTTGGATTGGGGGTAAGTCCCTGCGACATGCTAGCGTCATGTCCAGGGGGTGTACTTGTACATCAAGCTGCCTCACGCTACAGAAACAGGAGATATGCTCCTACCCTATGAGCCTCATGGCTCGGCCAAGTCATATGGGCCTCATGGCTCGGCAAGGCTTACTTATTTAGTCGACTAAAATTAGACTAAAACTAAAACTTTTCAGGTGACTAAATTATGACTAAAACTAAATCAAAATTTGCTGTCGAAAACCAAAGTGGACAGTTCACACAGTTACAGCCCACAGTGCATTTAGAATCATGTTGAACGTTGGTAGATCCTAGGGTGGTATCGTTACTTGGGCATGAGGAAGTAAAGAATATTGTCAATAAACCTTCCGTCATGGGTAACATATGACATGAATACAGTCCATTAACTTTCCCACAATTATTTACCAGGACTAGTTTCACTGCTGGCAGGATCTGCCAGAATATCTGCATAGTTTATTTATGTGTCGATTCTGGGAACCTTTTCACTGTACAATGGAATGAATGAAATAGCTACAGTACTTCCTGTTCCTCGATCACCAAACACAAAAGCAACAGATTAACCCATTTAGAACGGGTACACATTATTGTGTATCATTATTTTATGCTTTAACTATTGAAAAATAGCAGATATACAGGCTCACAGCACGGCACCAAGTGCCGAGCTGCGAGCTTGTAGATCAGCTATTTTTGAAAAATCGTGAAAATTCGAATTTTGACCCGATTCTATAAGTGTCTTTTGAATCCTTCTAAGGTTTTTTTTAAAAACCGATGTTTCTATGTCAGCAATCTGGCCAGCCATCGTCAAAGAAAAGGTCCTTTTCACTTAAATGGAGCTCAGTTAGTCTGTTCTTGAGAGACTACTATGTCAGTGTTGCTCAAACCTTTTCATGTGAAGGACCCCCAAAATGATATGCATTTGGCCACGGACCCCCATCTCAAAATATTTTGTTCCAGGGACCCCCCAGAAGCAAAATTTGAGTTACAAACGTTTGCATTAAAAATACATATGTTCAAAGATTTGCACACATTTTCACGACTTTTTTTCAAAAATAGCAGATCTACAAGCTCACAGAGCGGCACTCGGTGCCGCGCTGTGAGCTTGTATATCTGCTATTTTTCAATAGTTAAAGCATTCAATAATTCTAGGCCTACATGGATGAGGTATAGGCAAATGCTTACAACCACAACATAGACTCTCTGTTCCATAACACACACACACACACACACACACACACACACACACACACACACACACACACACACACACACACACACACACACACACACACACACACACACACACACACACACACACACACACACACACACACACACACACACACACGCACACACACACACACACACACACCTTGGCTGAGTCTGCAGCTGATCTGCATGGGGGCGTCCCACTCTCCGTTCTGGCAGGTGAGGAACTTGTAGTCTCCCTTCAGCGCGTAGCCCTCGTCACAGAAGTACTCGATGACCGTCTTCTGGGTGAGGCGGTGGCAGGGTGACGGGTGACACCGGTACCCCCCGTTCTCTGGCTCTGTGGGGGGCATGCACACTGAGAAGAGAGAGAGAGAGAGATTTAGGACAATGTTTTTAACCCATACATGGGCAACTGGCAGCCCGGGGGCCACATGCAGCCCACACCTTCACTTCATGATCCTAAGTAGTATCTCTGAAAGTCCCATCCCCTTCCCACCCGTCCCTACTCCACCGTCACTGACACCCGACCATCCAGACCAGCTTTTAGAAGTTAAATGACTAGTATAGCAGTATTAAAATGTGAGTAATTTTTAATGTCCAATGTATTTGTATTTAAGTTCATAAATTTAACATAAGTATAACTAAATGCATTTGAAATTAATTAAAAAATGTTGCATTTCAGGATTCCGTTTCAAAAATATCAAAAGATAATGCAGGGTTCCAATTAAAAAGTAGCAAAAATAGCAGATCTACATGTTCGAAACGTGTTGCAGCGTGACACGTTTTGAGCTTGTAGATCGGCTATTTTTGCTACTCTTAATGGAGATGAGAGGTTTTTGCTCGACAGAAACAATGTGGCCCACTGGAGTGATTGTGGAAATATAGCGGCCCTCTATATCATCAAAGTTGCCCACCCCTGCTTTAACCCACTGTGTTACTGTGTCGCGTAACCACTTTAATCATTATTTCCGATACTTTAGATATTCAAAAATAGCAGATATACAAGTTCATAGCACAGCACAGCGGGGTTTAGCTGTAACGGGTCATGTTCAAGTAGTAGGAGATATGTTAGTATGTAGGTGGAGCAAATGTGTAACATAGGTCTTGTGCTGAATTATGACAGTCACAGATTTTGTTGTGGTGGTGAGCACAGTGGGTCATTGATAAGAATGCAGAGAGGCGTATGCCTTTAGAGGCAGTTTATTGTAACAACAGTCAGCTTGACAGAAGCGTGGGAAAGTGCAGTCCCATGTTGCATAGAAGGGAGTAAACACATGACATGAGCTCAAAGCATGCACTGTGTGACACAGAGGGGCCTTTTCCACCAGCAAAGAACCGGTTCCAGAACCAGTGCCGGTTCAACTTTCTTGGAACCTTGGTTCGTTCTTGTGAACCGGCTTGCGTTTCCACCAGATTGAACCAGATTGAACCAGAGGAACCAAGGATTTTGTGGTTCCCGTTCGGAACCAACTTTTACGGTTCGGAACCAACTCCGGTTCTCGGTGGAAAAGCTCACCTCTGGTTTATCCCATAGGCGGGAGAAAGAACCAGAACCGGTTCTTTGCCGGTGAAAAAGGCCCCACAGTGTATCACAGACATATGGGTTGCACTATCTTTATGGAGGAGAGTTGTTGCGTTATGCACTGTGTTGTGTACCGTGTAACTGTTTGATGTACTGCCGTAGAATATTCCAGGTGTCCCAGAATCACCTGTTTCTAGATCCCACACCACTATTACTGTACTATGCAACTGTGACATACTGTCTCGGAATCAGAGCAACCAAGAACCTAAAACTGGGCTAAAAACTTTGTTATTTACAGTTTTACAGAACTCATACCAAAGACTTAAGGACGGATTGGTTTTCAAAGCAGTGGGCGTAGGTTTGTTTAGGACTGGTTTTCTCCAGCATCCAAGTAAGTCCATTCATTGGATTTTGATTTCCCCAGACAAATCAGTAGGTGGAGATCTCTGATTGTCTGGCTCGGCGAGACTAATATGTGTATCCTCACTGTTGGTGTGTTTATGAGGGTGTATTGCTGCATTGGGTGGCTTCAGGGAGTACAGGCAAAGTATGAGAGTGCATACTCAATCTCATAACTTTTTAGGATATGAGGAAGATTTATTTTACTACCAGTTATGTGCATTTGACAAAGATTACTAGTATAAATAGACTTCAGTGGGACTTTAGGGTCACAGCCTTAGTATGTGCGAGTTCAGTCAGCAGCAAATATTATTATCAAATAAGCACAGCACATAAATTATATTTATGGGCTACTTTGAACGTGAACATTCAGTACAAAACCATAAATTCAAACAAAGCGAAAGTGTTTTCTCATAATAAGGCAATGTTACGTATTGCTTGTATCCTGAGGCTGCCTCATGTACACAATAAAATCTGTGTTAATTCATCACTTTGCGACTCTGAGAGAGTACAAATGTAACGAAATGCACCCTAACGGGTCCATTTTGTTATATTTGCACTCTCAGAGTTGAATAAACACTGAGGATTTGACTGCGTGCATCAGGGGTCTTCAACAGGGGGTCCGGGACTCCTAGGGGGTCCTCAGAGTTACTTCAGGGGGTCCTCCAAATCTTTGTGTGGTGTTGTGATGACTTTTTTCACCTTTTTTATATGAACTACTTGAACCCTAGCGTCCATATTCGGAGAACTTTAGCCAAAAATAGCAGATCTACAAGCTCACAACGCCTTGCAGCGCGAGGCGTTGTGAGCTCGTAGATCGGCTATTTTCGGCAAAAAGCATTGGTGTAGAGGGGAAAAAGAGCAGACTAAGTACAGAGTGAAAGGTCAAGTTTATTAAGTATTGATGGTTCAAGTGGTTAAATATCTGAAAACACAAATTGACATGAACCCAAAATACACTGATGATTGCGCTGTCAAACCATGGAATCTATGAACAGGTTGTGGGGGTCCCTGCTTCATCTCTCTCTCAACTAAGAGCTCCTCGGCCTGAAAACTTTGAAGACCCCTGGCGTGCATGAATGTGTTGTCCCTCACCGTTGCTGCGGATGCAGCGCGGAGGCTGGGGGGACCATACTCCAGGGCTGATGCAGGTGATGGAGGAGGCTCCTTCAGGGGTGTAGCCAGGGTCACAGCTGTAAGTCAGCAGCGTCCCCAGGGTGAAGGAACCCCGGTTGGCCTCCGTCTGGTTCACCAGGTCCCCGTGCTGGGTGCCGGGCGGCCGCGGACAACCTGCAAGGTTAAGAGGCATGATTAGTAATGATAATAACTAGTCGGCTCAGGGCCCCTAAAGGGCGAGGTCGTGCCATGTCTCGGCCATCTGGCCAGTGATGTAAATCGGACCAGTTACCCATATATGAAGACTCCTGGTACCCATATATGGAGATCCGTGTACTGTATATGGAGAAATGCTGTGAGAGCCCAAACATTCTTACTCAGTTATTCGTTATGTGAAAGTCCTATGACGTCAATGACATCTGATATCATACATACAATCCCTATTATGCCCATACATGGAGATGTCTGTAGAACCAGCCACACAGATATGGGCTGTCTTGGCCATTTCAAACCTGCACAAAAACTAATTTCCCCCTACTTTTTTTACTTGTGTAAAACTGTGATGTGACAACAAAATGATTGTGATTCATAGGCGTGCTGATCAGCCCAGGCTCCTGGGATGACTATGGCTGCATTAAAGTGTCAAAACCAATACCATCCAGGTCTCAATTAACTAAGCCTCTCCATTCTCTTCTGCTCATCGAGCGCTCTTCATCGTGTGCCAAGATTGGTTCTGTCTGACGGCGAGCAGGACAGTAGTTTTAGATGGGCTCATTTACGGTGTACCAATCACAAGCCGGAGCTCTGTACTGAGCCAATAAGAACGGGGCAAAGCTTGGCTCCCCAAAGTGTTTAATTGTGTTTTGATTCATTTTCCCATGCCAGCTACGGCATTGAAATGTAGTTGCGACCGTCAGGTCGCAGTTACTATCAAAACCTCGACCAGCTGTCCGTCAGTCTGTCAGTCTGTCTGTCACACGTTACACGTCACACTTTTGCCCTGCTCATATCTCCGCAACCGTTGCCCCGATCTTTTAAAACACATTTTTGAACACTGCTCCTACGAATTTTGCCCTAAAATCACGCAAATCGGTACACACTTGCTCTACACTCATGTTATCAACATGGATCTGTCCCATTTAGCACCACCTTCAGGCCGATTTTTTAAAACACATTTTTGGACACTACTCCTACGGATTTTGCCCTAAAATCACAGACATCGCTACACAGTATGTCTACACTCATGTCATCAACATGGATCTGTCCCATATAGCGCCACCATCAGGCCGATTTTTTCAAACACATTTTTGGACACTGGTCCTACACATATTGCCCTAAAATCACGCTGCGACCTGATTGTCTTACTGGTATATGCATTGTGGATGAGTGGGTTCTATGTGTGTGTGTGTCTGTGTGTGTGTGTCTGTGTGTATATACATATGTGTGTTTTACGGACGGATGTGCAAATTATCTGTAGGAATTCATGCCTGGAAATGATCACATCACCTAGCCACCACACGCATGCATACATTTGTGCGCGGCCACACACACGCGCGCGCACGCACACACACACACATCTACAATCTGGCATGAACAGCACAACCTAAATCTGGCATGTCTGAGGTAATGTTACACCACCTGTGCAGAGACAGGTCCATGCAGGTGGCTGAATGTACCGTCAGTGCTACTGATCTCACAGACTGGCCCAGAACATCACAAAACACCTACTGTTACCCCTCTTCCATATGGGTACAGTTGTTGAATTCTATTCCACTGCAAAACAACCCTACGTGTGTCTTATACCCTGTATCCTGTCAATTTTAATTAATTTCAGCGTTTCATTTGACGTGAAATATGACATAGCTTACTCAGCATTGCCAGGGTTATTGTGCAGACGAAGAGTGTGGCTATGATGATGACGCACCAACACCAACAAGTAGTTTCGGAGCTTATCTCCATAATGTGCATGGCATATCTGTCCTGACAGGTTTTGTATTGTATGTACTGTATGTGTTACTGATGAATTGAGTACAGTGGGCCACAATGGAAACACGCCTGTGTGTTAGGGTTAGGTTTAGGGTTTTTGTGTTATCCTATTGTTTGACTGTACCAACTGTACTGTTAACAATGGTGTTGTTAAAGCATTCAATCAATCATAAACAGTCAGTTGGCCTGACAAACAACTTCAACAACTCACTTCAATAGGAGTGGACTCACTGGACGATATGGAATAATATTTAGCTTTTCCTGTAGCAAAACAGAAAGAGACAGTGTCCACCAACCTCCACTGACAAAACTAATCTCAAGCGGGAAATATGGCTAAGCTGGGGACTCATGATTAAAAGCAAACTCTTAAACATGCGTGTACACACACAGACACACAGACACACACACAGACACACACAAACCAACAGTCGGAGACAACAAAGACCTGCCCAGCAAGGACTGGTGTGACACCAGTATCAGGTGTTCTGTTTGGAACAGATGTGTTAGAGACTAGAGTGGGTGTGTGTGGCCACACTGGCCACACACAGGTCTTTATCCTCAACACGCACGCACACACACACACACACACACACACACACACACACACACACACACACACACGCGCACGCTATGCATGACATATAACATCGTGACCCAAGTGGCCTCCCACAAACCCATGAACCCTATTCTGGGCATGATAGGCCAATAAAGCTCCTTTGAATTGACAGGCAAACATTCTGTGAAAATAGGCAAGCGGCACATTGTGAGCTTCAACATTGCTGGCCATTTTTTTTGGCAAAGAGGTTTTTTGTTGAGGGGAAAAGGAGGGGGTGTGTGTGTGGGGGGGGGGGGGGGGGGGTGCAGACCCTGGTCAACAAAGTATAGGGTTTAAGTGGTTAATGCACACACACGCACTCACGCACGCACGCACACACACACACACACACACGCACACGCACACACGCGCGCCGGCTATGAATGACATCTGACACCGTGACCCAAGTGGCCTTCCTTTAAGATGCTTCAGGCCATAATCACCATGCCCCCCCCCCCCCCCCCCCGGTGATAATGGACATGCTGATGAATTGAATGCTGCCGGCTGCGAGAGGCAGCAGCAGGGGGGGGACAAACGGGCCTCGGGGACAGTTTTAGAACGGGCCGGGGACAATAGCCCTCCTTAGCCGCGGGCCTTTCCATTGATGTGCTGTGGGTAATAGAACTGTATAGGTGACAGATGGGTGCTAATGGAAACCGCTGCGCCATCGCCGTGCATTTCTCACTCAACTGACGGGGTTGCCATGGAGATATATGCACACCGTGTGCACATTACGAGAAGAAAGGCATGCGAGTGTGCTCCACTCCGATGGAGGTGATGAGTATACGCTGTGAAATTCTCTAGTGCAGGGGTCTTCAATGTTTTCAGGCCAAGGAGGACCCCTTAGTTAAGAGAGGGAGATGAAGCAGGGACCCCCACAACCTGTTCATAGATTCCATGTAGTTTCATCATTTAAGAGCACAATCGTATTTTGGATTCATGTCAATTTATATTTTCAGATATTTAACCACTTGAACCGTCAATACTTAATACACTTGACCTTTCACTCTGTACTTGGTATGCTCTTTTCAGCTTGTGGATCGGCTATTTTTGGCTAAAGTTCTCAGAATATGGACACTAGGGTTCAAGTGCATGCATATAAAAAAGGAGAAAAATAGTTTCTATCACAACCCCCTGTAGTAACTCTGAGGACCCCCTAGGGGTCCCGGACCCCCGTTGAAGACCCCTGCTCTAGTGGTAACCTAAAGATTTGCAACGCTGAGAGTGTGTACCATTTGGTTTCATATGTACACTCTCTGAGTTAATATTAACAATGAGGTTTTGAATGGTCTTGTCTATAATAATCCTTAACAGTACAAGTAACAGCGATCTGTAGGGAATAATAAACATATCTGTACACAGTACACTCTCACACACACACACATACACACAGTCACACGTTGTGTACATGTAGATCTGCTGTTTTAGAAATAGCCAACCTCCAAGCTGCTTGGAGGTTGGCTATTTTCGGTGCTTGATACCACATTTGAACACGATCAAGTGAATTCTGGAGATGTTGTGTAACGGCATGGATTTCTACACAGAGAGGGCAATTCTTTCAAAATAAGATGCTGCATTCAAGTTCAGGAGAGTTTGGACAAGGCGATTCTCTTGAATGCTGCCTTCAGGTATGGCATGGAAAGAGGGGGCATTTGCGTTTCATTCACCATAGTAAAAACAGCATTCATGGTCTGGAGCGGGCACTTTTTAGTTTTACAGACAAATAAAAGGGCAGGGGCTCAAGCCCCTTTTGATGTCTATGTGTGCACGTGCCTGGCCCTGCGGCCCAGAGCGAAGCAGGGAAGCAGCAGCATGCTGAGGCAGGCCCACCAATAGCTCTGAAGTGAGAGAAAAACTCTGTACAATAACAATGGTGCACATACCACACCGGGGGGAGGGAGGGGAGCAGGCACGTGCACACATAGACATAAAAGGGGTCTTGAGCCCCTGCCCTTTTATCCACCCGTAAAAAGTGCGGGGAAATCTCGCTCTTTCGAACGACCATCATTTCGACAACGGAGCGTCGGGAGGGTTAGCGACTAACCCCACGGAGGTTAGGGTTAGGGTAAGGGTTAGATTTGGGTGTCGAAAAGATGACACATAGAAACAGCGAAACGCTCCCAAAAACTGCCCTCTCCAGACCATGAATGCAGTTTTTGCTATGGTGAAAGAAACGCAAACGCCCTCTTTCCATGCCATAACCGAAGGCAGCATTCAAGAGAATTGCCTTCTCCAAACTCTCCTGAACTTGAATGCAGCATCTTATATTGAAAGAATTGCCCTTTCTGTGTAGAGAGACTATGCTTATGATTATGCTTAGTTCAGTGTGGCATAACGCACCGAAAATAGCCGACCTCCAAGCTCACAGCGTGTTGCGCTGCGACACGTTGTGAGCTTGGAGGTCTGCTATTTTCGATATTTCCACCAAAAGGCCCTTTTAGAAATGTCAGCCCCTGCCTCTCTAACATTCTCTGCACGTCCCTGCTTAACTGAAGACCGTGTACAAAGGTAGGCAAATGGACCCACAAACAAGGGTACATTTGTACACACTCCCTCCCGACTTACAAATGCATTTAAACAAACGCAGAGGATTGTAATGTACTGTTCTGTGTATTATGTAAATAAGAGGGTGCACTTTCATTATTGGAGCACTAATCTACATGTGGTGGATTGCTGTGCGGTGGAACTGGCACATGCCTGTGCATGTGTGTCGAGTTATGAGGCCTGGATTGAGTCACTGCTCGACACAACAAGCTGCCGTGCTGCAAACTCACTGATTCCTCTGATGATTAATAAGACCGTAAAAACTCCAATAGCGAGGGTGGAGACGGAATTGCAAAGTACAAAGAACAATACATAAATCAAAAATGGAGTTGTGTGCGTGGGAAAACAATGGTTGCTGCTGCTGCTCGCCATCAGAACAGACGACATGTCAAGACTGCTGTGGTTTCCGTTATAGTGAGGTTGAACTGGAAGATTAATCCTTTGGGGATCGCCTTAGGTTTGTTCTGTTTGGTTGTGTCCTGTGTTTCTTGTTTTGTAGTGAAGATATTAAGTATCTGTGTATAGTGTGTGCAGTATTGTGCCCCCCTAAAACATGATTATCAAGTATTATGATTATACTAGGAGAAAGATTTCTTTCCAAAAAAGTGTACAGAAAGAGTTAATATTAGGTTTTTATGTGGCCACACCCACCAGTTCATTAAGTATGCTTGGTTGTCAGGTGGGTGGTGACCCAGCTGAAGTTAGCCACACCCACAGTGTTGGGTGAATGGTAAAAGGGAAGGGGATGATTATGTGATGTCACTCTATCTGTGTTTTTGGATCGGCACCCACAAGGTGGCAGCCTCGAGGAAGAAACCCAAATACAAAGGGAATACATAATTGCTAATAACAACCAAACCAGGGGGTCTAATGAAATACTGTCAACCTCCTAGACACATGAAAACCAGAAAAAGTACAAAACTATGGAACCACCTCTTTAAGTTACTGCAACAATTGTTCAAGCACATACAGTAAAGAAAAGTTAAAACGCTAGTATGTATTTAGTGCAGTGGGTGCAAATCCAACTGATCAAAGATCATACTGACAAAGAGAAGCACCCCCCTCCCTCTAACAAAAAAAACACAATGGTATTTTCCATTTAACTGTGGGAGGATTGGGCTGGGAGTACAGTTGGTCATTCTGACACCCACACTGCCTTTGGGACTCCTCCAGGGGAGGGGCATGATGGGGGGGGGGGGGGGGCATGATGGGGGTGTCAAAATCCCCTTGCCACGATGCACACAACTGGGCTGGGCTGCCAATATCTCTCCCCTTGTCCATCTGTCACCAGAGCCACTCGCCTGCGAGGGGTGTGAATGCGAGGGGTGAGAATGGTGTCTGTGTGTCTGTGTGTGTGTGTGTGTGTGTGTGTGTGTGTGTGTGTGTGTGTGTGTGTGTGTGTGTGTGTGTGTGTGTGTGTCGGGGGTGGGGTGGGTGGGGTTGGAGGGGTTCAAGGGCCTTCGCCCTCTCTCTGCCCGAGCAAATTAAAATTGTAATTATCCTCCATTACATGCTGGGAGCAGCTCTCCAGAGCAGATCACATTATTTTCGTACATGAATTCTGGAGCCAGCTGTTTGGTCCCACTGTAGGATGACAGCGATAGTGAGAGAGCGTGTGTGTGTGTGTGTGTGTGTGTGTGTGTGTGTGTGTGTGTGTGTGTGTGTGTGTGTGTGTGTGTGTGTGTGTGTGTGTGTGTGTGTGTGAGTGAGTGAGTGAGTGAGTGAGTGTGTGTCTGTTTGTGTGAGTGTGTGTGTGTGTGTGTGTGTGAGGATTAAGCTAAAGACCCAGAGGAGGATGATACTCTTTCTGTCCCAGTAAATATGTTTTTGTTCCTTTCGTCGGTCAATCCCCGACCCCTCTGTTGTTATGTTGTTGTTGTTTTGGGACATGATGGGGACAGAGGGTGTTTTTGTGTCACACTCCTCTATCTCTGGTGCTAATCCAATCCAGCACCTTTTATTTTTTCAGCCAAGCTGTTGTTACTAAAGCGCAATACAGTAGAATAGAGCAGGGGTCTTCAACAGGGGGTCCGGTACCCCTAGGGGGTCCTCAGAGTTACTACAGGGGGTCAAATCTTCCAATCCTTTTTATATTGACAACTTGAACCCTAGCGTCCATATTCTGAGAACTGTAGCCAAAAATAGCAGATCTACAAGCTACGAGCTTGTAGATCGGCTATTTCCAGCGAGGAGCTTTGGTGTAGAGGGGAAAAAGAGCAGACTAAGTACAGAGTAAAAGGTCAAGTTTATTAGGTAATGACGGCTCGAGTGGTTAAATATCTGAAAACACAAATTGACATGAATCCAAAATACACTGATGATTGTGCTGTCAAACGATGAAACTATGTGTAATCTATGAACAGGTTGTGGGGGTCCCTGCTTCATCTCTCTCTCAACTAAGGGGTCCTTGGCCTGAAAATGTTGAAGACACCTGCAATAGAGCATTGATTCTAAACCCTTTTCATTTCAAGGACCCCCGGTTTGATATGAATTGGGCCACAGACCCCCATTTTATACCATTTTAAATCTCAGGGATAGTTAGAGACCTGTAACGGTCCGTTTAGTTCCAAATTAACCCACGTTGACAACCACAGAGTTGTGTTTGTTGTAGCACTTGGAGAGGCCAGAGGGGAAATCCTGCTAAGGCAAACGCCGATAAAGCAAACTGCCCGGGCAGCGCCCGGGTCTCCTACCGTAGTATTTTGAGCAATACAATGGTTATATGATAATGTCACAGTTATTGTCCACGACATTGCAAGCGGCGCGAAGGCCAGCAAACCTTGGTCCTGCTCTTCGCGCCCGAGCGCCGCGGGCGCGAGTGCCCGCCAAGAGCGGGCCAGGGCCGCGCGGCCGGCGGAGCGCCGCACGAGTTACGAAGCCGTGTTGAATGCAATCGTTATATTTATGGCCTGGGCAAGCGCACGATAAACGCATGAATGGGATCATGAAACGCGATGCAGGTGAGCTCACATTTCACCATAACAAAAGGAGGTTTAGTACATTAGTTTGCCTTATCGGCGTTTGCCTTATCGGCGTTTGCCTTATCAGGACGTGCCCAGGCCAGAGGCACCCAAGCAACACCAGGAATTGAACCCAGGCCTCTGCAGTGATCAGCAAGTGTTTCACTTTCAACACCTACAGTACAGTATGCCCAGACACCCAGAAACCACAAACATTGGGGCATATTTTAAGAAAATAACTTTTGTTCAACGACCATGAACGACCATAGTCAAGAGAATGGCAGGTGTTCCGGAAAGCGAAAAAAGTCTGATCTTTGGGTTAGAAGACATGTCCCAAGTTATTACTGCAGCTGCAATCTTCCTGAATCCCAATGACACACCTAGTTTCGGTGCACGTGCTTTGCGGTTAAATCCGTCTTTTCGTTCACACGCCATAGATCAGAGATGTTGACACTATACTGTGTTAAACTCAAGAAGTGACATAAACGTGATACTCTGACTGTGAGATAGAGAGAGGTGTGTGTGAGGCAGTTCACAGGGGGCCGTGGCGTCTGCGAGAGTGATACTAGTCATCTAATGTTCCACCGTGTGTGCGAGGGTGTCAAGCCATCGAGTCTGACTGACACCGAGATACACGAGATGTTTGCCAGCCGTGCGCGCCATCGCTGCAACCAATACAGCTTTACTCTGCTCACATAACAGGTTGTGGTGGGGGCCCGACACAGTAAGCTACTGTCAATTTAACTTAACTCATTGAATGCCCTTTTCAAGATGGCCGCCAAGTACCAGGATGCCACGTTCCTAAATTTCTAGTGCACGGATCAATTTTTAGTGCACGGATCGTGCACGCCCATGCACCATATATGCACCATATGTGTAGTACTTTTTAACAGCTTTCAAACAAAAAAGTCCGCTTGGAAATCCGTTCAGGCATTCATGAGATAGAAGCCTTCAAAGTCAGACAAAACAAACACTGCCACCTTCCTAAATTTCTAGTGCACGGATCAATTTTTAGTGCACGGATCGTGCACGCCCATGCCTAGATCATGCACCATATGTGTAGTACTTTTTAACAGCTTTCAAACAAAAAAATCCGCTTGGAAATCCGTTCAGGCATTCATGAGATACAAGCCTTCAAAGTCAGACAAAACAGCCATTTTTGACATTTTGAAAGATGTGTTTGTTATGGGGCTAAACATGCAATTTCGCAATTGCGATCATGCCTAATACATTTGAGGCATTTTTAGAATTTTTTTATAAAAAAAACTTTTGAAAAATTTTTTTTTTTCAAAATGGCTTCCAACTCGGGAAACTTGGGCTGTGGCAGCCTGGGAGTACTGTAATAACTCGTGAAACTCGTGCCTAGGCAGTCAATGAGTTAAAAGTATACAAATGGAACCAAATGGATGAGTAAGGGTCCATTGGGTTCCATTTGTATACTCTCTGGGGTGACAAATGGATAAAGTAACACAGAGGTATGTACTGTGTACCGAGCCATGTGCCTCTGACGCATACTTCCCACAGATTACACACACACCCGAAGTGAGTTTGAAAACATGACCAATGATGAAAAACCCCCATACCTACTGGGAGAAATACAACAATGTGCGATCACAGCAGCAAGATTTGTGAACTGTTGCGACAAAAGAGGGCTAGAAACACAACCGCCCTAAGGACTACAAACCATGGATTGACATCTAGACCTACTGCACATACAGTATGAAACAGAGCTGCTAACTTCAAATGCATTTTGAGAAAAAATAATGCTGCAATTTGTTCCAAAAGCTTTCACAATGCGACATAGCAATGCTGTACCCCCTCCAACTGTATATATGTTCCCCATTTCCAACAGTTTTTATTTTATTTGTGACACTTGCTTTGACAATGTAAACGTATGTTTTATCATGCCAATAAAGCTCCTTTGAATTGAAAATGTTATTGCCTTTGAAAGCTCTGTTCCCGGAGAGAAAGAGAGAAGAACAGAGGAGACCAATGCCTCCTTAAAAAGCGTGAGGTTTATTTTCCAGACTCTCTGTTCCATCTCTGGGACCCTGGGGGAAGGCGGAGGTCCCTGACTCAAGGCAGGGGCGTCACAAGGGGTAGGAAAGTGGGACTGAGTTACTAGGGCCCAAGTAAGTGGAGGGGCCCTAGTAACTTTAGCTATTGAAAAATAGCAGATCTACAAGCTCACAGCGCAGCACCGAGTGCCGTGCTGCGAGCTTGTAGATCTGCTATTTTTGAAAAGTCGTGAAAATGTGTGCAAATCTTTGAATATGTATTTTTTAAGCCAACATTTGTAACTCAAATTTTGCTTCTGGGGGATGGTCCCTGGAACGAAATATTTTGAGATGGGGGGTCCGTGGCCAAATACATGAAAAAGTTTGAGCACCACTGACATGGAAACATAGGTTTCTTGCACACATTTTCAAAAATAGCAGATCTACAAGCTCGCAGCGCGGCACTCGGTGCCGCGCTGTGAGCTTGTATATCTGCTATTTTTCAATGGTTAACATTCATGGGGGGCCCGGAGTGATTTCTTGTACCCAGGGCCCAGAATTTGGTGTGACGCCCCTGCTCAAGGCGAGGAGGAGGGGGGAGGGGGGAGGGGCAGGAGGGGTTACTGGGTGGGGAGGAGGCAGCAGCGTGCAGCAAGGGAGGTGCCGGCACGTTTGTACAAAGGCCACATGCCTGAGCGCGCACACACACACACACACACACACACACACACACACACACACACACACACACACACACACACACACACACACACACACACACACACACACACACACACACACACACACACACACACACACACACACACACACACACACACACACACACACACACACACAGACACAGGAAGAACAGTGTGCTCCGCACAGTATGCAAATGTTCTGTGTACATCACGCTAACCTCCCACTCCATAAGGCGGAGGGACGGTACACGCGTCACGCTACATCGAGATGCCTGTGTGTGCTTTGGCTCTGTGTTGTTTATGTGTGGTGGAGGGGGTTCTGAGAGTCAGGGTTGGGTATATGTAGCCTTAGCCTGGCATAGCCCGACTATATACTAATGCAGCTAACTAACTGCAGTATACATCCCCACGTTGTTTTAACATGGGTGGATTGTTTTAGCCTAGCTGAGCTAGACATCCCAGCCATGTTAAAACAAGGTAGGGATACTGCAGTTCGTTAGCTAGATGCATTATCTAGGCTGGTTATACCAGGCTAGGATTGTTTAGCTGTGCTAAGCTAATGTAGCCTCAACTACATATACTGTACTTTACAGAAGGGGTCTTCAACGTTTTCAGGGCAAGGACCGCTTAGTAGAGAGAGAGGTGAAGCAGGGACCCCCACAACGTTTTCATAGATTCCATATAGTTTCATCGTTTGACGGCACAATCATCAGTGTATTTTGGATTCATGTCAATTTGTGTTTTCAGATATTTAACCACTTGAACCGTCAATACTTAATAAACTTGACCTTTCACTCTGTACTTAGTCTGCTCTTTTCCCCCTCTACACCAAAGCTCTTTGCCGAAAATAGCCCACCTACAAAATCACAACGCCTCGCAGCATGAGGCGTTGGGAGCTTGTAGATCTGCTATCTTTGGCTAAAGTTCTCAAAATATGGACGCTAGAGTTCAGTGGTTGATATAAAAAAGGAGAAAAGAGGTTTCTATCACACAAAGATTTGAAGGACCCCCAGTAGTGACTCGGAGGACCCCCTGTTGAAGACCCTTGCTTCAGCTTTACAGTGTAAAGGACTATTGGTGTGATTCATGTGTGCACACCCCCACACACACAAACACAACATGCCCTATAACACGGTAGAGCAGTGATGCTAGGGCTTACCGACAACAAGCATGAGAGCGTCCGGGGGCCGTCACGTCAGCTGTACAACAACAGGACGTGGTGTGCAGCACCCACGGAAAGGAGAAAAAAGAAAAGAAAAAGAATAACAGTACACGCTTACTTTCCCAGAACCCTGGCCTGACACGGGAGAGTTCCAGGGAACTACACATAGTTCAGAGCAGAGCACTGCCTTCTGGCAGCTGCACAGTTCACCTCCCACCTCTCTTTACACGCATGCACACACCAGGGATGGGACGATACGCCATGCTATCGTTTATTGTGTTTATATTAGCCTCTGCTAGCCGCCAGGCTCAATGCAAACCATCCGACCCTTACGCAGCTTCACTAGGTCGGATTTTGATTCAGAAACTTTCTGTGTGGCATCTGTATACGTTCCGGTGCCCATACCGATGGTGGTTTTAGACGATCAAGCACGAATTGAACAGTATTGAGCTCAGATGGCGGCCCGCGGGTCTCCCATTCTGAGTCAATGGGGAGCGATGTCATCGTCCCATCCTTGAATCTTGTGAATCTTGGTTTTAACATGGGGGCTTGTACAGTCTATCATTTTAGTGTTACGATGGCTTGCTCTAGTGGTCATTTTGTGGTATGGTATATCAACCTGGCTTTGAAAATAATGTGATCATGATGATAAAATATAGCTATTTCCTGGCGTTATAAGCGCACATTCATATTTAAATTTGGCTGGTTTAATTCATCGTGATATCGTCCTCCGTCATGCACTGGGATCAATTCACCTTTTATTTGCCGAGCTGCATATCCTGTACCACTTAAACCCTCTATAATTGGTAAAAGGTTCTTATAATATACAACACTGCTCCTACACATTTTGCCCTAAAATCACGCAAAGAGGTACACAGTATCTCTATCTCTACAGTCATGTCATCAACATGGATCTGTCCCATTTCCCATATTCCCTCCTGATTGGCTACCATTGCCTCCCAAAGTTTGTGTATGCGACGCGACGGTTGCTTATCTCCCGATTTAGGGAGTCTTACTGGTAATATACGTATTTGATACAGTCTTTTTGAGCGGTGGTCACACCGTCTCCATAGCGTGGCCGTGTGTGTATCCGTGTGTGTCTGTCTGTCTGTGTGTGTGTCTGTCTGTCTGTATGTAGCCTCTGGTGTATGTAGCCTGAGTACCCTGTGTGACCAGAGAGGTGCTGTTGAGTCTAGTCTGCCCTGAGCATCAACTGCAATAGCAGTGTTGGCCTGAGTGAGCAAGTATGGCTCACACTCTCACACACACGGGTGCACGCCCCCCCCCCCCCCAACACACACACACCTGGGTGAGCAACACACACGCGCACACACGCACGCACGCACGCACGCACACACGCACACACGCACACACACACACACACACACACACACACACACACACACACACACACACACCACCGCTCACTTCAAACTTGGGTTTGATTTTTTTCACTCTCTATCAGATGTCTTTGCCAAAAAAAATAGCAGATCTACAAGCTCACAACGCGTCACAACGTGACGCGTTGTGAGCTTGTAGATCTGCTATTTTTCCACCCCATCTTCTAACGTTCCGCCCCAGGATAATGGCTTTCGATTATCACGATAATATCGTAAATCGCAATTTCTTTTGTCACAATAATCGTGTGATATGACATTTTTATATCGTCCCATCCGTAACCCACACGTACGCTCCAAGGGAAGTCTACTCCAAACAAGTCGAGAAACACCCGTCCCCCCCCTGCTGACGCGTTTCACTGGAGGGCCACGCGTGGTGTTATTACACCAATTGTTTCACCTCGGTGGGTGTGAGTGACTGGGGGGAAGGGGGGGGAAGGGGGGGTGCAGCGTGCCTCTGAATGGAAGAACAGAAAACTTGGCATCTGAAGGGTTAAATAATGCATGAGATGACCAACCCCCCCTTTGGTCTTCTCACACACACACACACACACACACACACACACACACACACACACACACACACACACACACACACACACACACACACACACACACACACACACACACACAGGGGCGTCACAAGGGGGGGGGGGGGGGAGTGGGACTCGGGCCCAAGGTGGAGGGGCCTTAATTATTTATACTTTATATGAAAAATAGTAGATATACAAGCTCACAGCGCACTGCAAGCTTGTAGATCTGCTATTTTTGAAAAGTCGCGAAAATGTGTGCAAAACTTTGAATATAACATTTCTGGGGGGTCCCTGGAACTAAATGTTTTGAGATGGGGGTCCATGGCCAATTACATATCATTTTGGGTGTCCTTCACATGAAAACACTTGAGCAACACAGACATAGAAACATAGGTTTTAAAAAAAAAACCTTAGAAGGATTTGAAATATTCAAGGAAAAAAAATATCAGATCTACAGGCTCACAATGCGGCACTCGGGCCACGCTGTGAGCTTGTATATCTGCTAATATGTTTCAATAGTTATATGAGATACTTCAATGGTTTCCAGTGGAAATAAGCTTAGTCTTTTCATGGATCTCCTTTTAGTAGACCTTGTACCAGTGAACTGTACCGTCATGAAACTGTACCTTTTCCTATGCAAACTGACAATAAAGTCTTCAATCAATCAATAAATCACAAAATATTGCGTTCCCAGTCTAAATGGGTTAAACCCCCTCCCCCTATGAAGAACATTCATGGGGGCCCCGCAGTAAATCCTTGTACCCAGGGTCCAGAATTTGGTGCGACACCCCTGCCCCCTCCCCCCCAGGAGCAGATGGGTATACATTGGGTAAAGGGGGGAGGCAGAATCCCCCTCTCTCTCTTTTCTCTTTTCAACCCCCCCCCCCCCCCCCCCCCGCTCACACTACTCTCGAGGACAGCTGGGAGGCAGACATTCCTTCTTCTCAGCTTTCAGGGACCAGACAAAGAGACAACGCTCTGCGGGGACCCCTCCCACACACGTGCATGTGCTTAGACAGACAGACAGACACGCGCGCGCGCACACACACACACACACACACACACATATCCACACAACAGCCTCCAATCTGTCACTCCAACTGTGTCCGATCGTGTTCTAGGGATGGGGCGATATGAACATTTCATATCACGATTATTGTGAGAAAAGAAATCGCGATTTACGATATTATCGCGATAAAAAAATTGCCGATCTTACAAGCTCACAACGCGTCGCATCACGATTATTGTGAGAAAAAAATCGTGATTTACGATATTATCACGATAATCAAACTCCATTATCCTGGGGCGGAACAAAAAAATTGCCGATCGGCAATTTCTTGGCAAAGACATTTGATAGAGAGTGAAAAAAAGACGTATATTATAAGTACCTTATACCAATTAGAGAGGGTTTAAGTGGTACCGCATATGCAGCTCGGCAAATAAAAGTTGAATTGATCCCAGTGCATGACGGAGGACGATATCACGATGAATTAAATCTCCAATATACGATTATCGTGAGTGTTTTCTATCACGATAAACGATAATATCGCTTATCATCCCATCCCTATCGTGTTCTCCTTGCAGCCTGCCTGTTGGGGAAACAGAGGTGGAGACAACGAGTGCCGTTCCCCAGGACATTGCTTCCTTGTCGGAAGGTGAAAGGTGGAAGTCACTAAAAGCAAATCCCAGATCAGAGGCTGCTTGCCAGAGCCGGTGACACGGAGGTGCTGACCGCAGCGCTGCAGCCGCAGACTCAACAACAACAGCAGGTCACGTCCTTCTGAGGCAGGGACGTGCTGGGCCCCTGATTCAGCCCGGGAGAAATAGTTGGAGAGGCCCTCATTGCGCGCTATAGAGAGAGATCTCTCTCTATAGCGCTGTTGCTACTCAAAGATTTGCCATTTCAGATCATGTCCAAAACCGTTTGTTTTGTATTTATCATTTTAAAAAAATGATTTAAACTAGTGACTACTAGTGACACTACTTTTGTGCAACGGCCTTATATGATGAAGCAGGGCTTTGCTTTGCGAAAAAAATTACAAATTTGAAACTTGGAGGTTTCTGCCCGACAGTGACGATTTACTTTGTTGGCTGCCCAGCCCCCAAAATGGAACAAAGGCCGACACACAGCAGTATAAGGACATTTACAAAGTTACAGAGAAGTATGAAAATAATAAAAATCAAACCTCCGTTCGAAGTGAAGCGGCGAACTTTTATTCTATGTGTTCTAGAGTTATGGACTCTGTGATCTATACATTCTTTATATTCTGAATGAATTAATGATTTTATCTGGAGGGCCGAATTGTCATGTGAAGCTTGACCAATCCTCAAAGTATCCAATCATCAGACCGGGACGGACACTACACACATACGTACGTACGTACGTACGTACGTACGTACGTACGTACGGACGGACGGACGGACGGACGGACGGACGGACGGACGGGACAGATAAAACCTGTTCATTCTGAACTGAAATGGCCATATATGGACATGGGACACACATTTTGCTTTTTGAAAAAGCCTATTCATTCTGGACTGATATTCTGGACGTACAGGACAGAAAAAACCTGTTCATTCTGGACTGGAGTGACCATATAGACATGAGGTGACATACATTTTGTTTTTGAAAAAGCCTGTTCATTCTGGACTGAGATGACCATATATGGGCGTGGGACACACAAAGCCACTCATTGGAAGCGGTTTTCACCGCTTCAAAAAAGAGTACAGTAAAGTGCAAGCTACATCAAAGAAAGGGAATGAACTGTCAATGCACAACGTGAAACAGCCAACTTGAACAACAACAAAAAAGCAATCCTTAAGCAACAAGCACAACTATCAATACATATACAGTGCCCAAACAAAAGTGCTACAGAAAGCAGGAAGATTAGTAATTAATTAATTAGTAAAAGAAAGGCCTGGGATTAGTTCTCTGTAGCTGTAATCCCCAACCCTGTGGAATGCCTAAGATTTACAATAAAGCAGTTGGACTGGACTTTGACAGAGCAACCGCTTTGGCAAGTCAACAATGAGCATAATGCTTTCAGGCATTTTCTGGACATGTTGTTAAAGAGGCGGTTGTACTTTTTCTGGTTTTCATGTGTCTAGGAGGTTGACGGTACTTCATTAGACCCCCTGGTGTGGTTGTTATGAGCAATTATGTATTCCCTTTGTATTCGGGGTTTCTTCCTGGAGGCTGACACCTTTGTGGGTCAAAAGTGCCGTTCCAAAAACACCGATACAATTACATCATATAATCATCCCCTCCCCTTTTACAATTCACCCAACACTGTGGGTGTGGCCAACTTCAGCTGGGTCACCACCCACCTGAACAACCAGGCATACTTCATGAACTGGTGGGTGTGGCCACATAAAAACATCATTTTAACTTTCTGTACACTTTTTTGGAAAGAATATTCCTCCTAGTATAATCATAATACCTGATAATCATGTTTTGGGGGGGGGGGGGGGGGGGGGGGGGATATTGGCACTGCGTCTTTAAACATTTGTGTAACGTTTCCATTCAGGTGACCGAAGCTTTGTTGTACTTTCTATTTTATCATTAATTCTAACTAATTCTAATTTCTGAAACAACTGCTCCTATGTATCTACAGCAGTAGTTTTCAAACACGTGGGCAAGATGACATCTCAAAGAACACCTGCAGTCAGAGCAAAAATAGCAGATCTACGATGACATGAACAAAATAAAATATTTCAAGAAAATAGCAGATCTACGATGAAATGATGACCACAATAAAATATTTCAAGAAAATAGCAGAAATACAGCAAAAGGAGCAGATCTAAAATTGCGTACATACATGCTCAATATACAGTTATATATGTCACCGGATATTGGAGAAACAGCACATTCGAGACGCGGAGCACTCGTGGTGCGGCACGGGGCGGAGCAAGCGGTCGCCACAACAACGTACTCCAGGCGGTGCGCCGCTCTATTGTCCACGACACTGCGAGCGGCTACCGAAGCCCCCCTGTATCCACGAAGCCCAAACGAGTTACGAGGCCCCCCTGGGTCCACGAAGCCCCAAGCGGCGCGAAGGCCAGCGGACCTTGGTCCTGCTCTTCGCCCCCGAGCGCCGCAGGCGCGAGTGGCCGCGAAGAGCGGGCCAGGGCCGCGCGGCCGGCGGAGCGCCGCGCGAGTTACGAAGCCGTGGTGAATGCAATCGTTATATTTATGCCCAGGCCGTAAGGCCTGGGCAAGCGCACGTTAAACGCCCTGTCCAAGTGACTACAATGGAGCTAATGGCTAGGCTAGGCTAGGCTAGGCTAGTAAATAAAGAGTAAACACTTCCGGTCTGCGGCGAGTTCAAAGCGTGACGTAACTCTCTTATATACACTCTGGTGAATGGCAGAGCAGTGGCTGACGTCGCCATCTGGTGGTGATTAGTGTGTGGTGAACGTCAAAACGAGTGCTCCTTGACAACTTTTACTGGTTTCTTGAACATACTGTAACATATATATTTCGGCAGGGTATAGAATTAGCCTCTGTAATGGGAAATGTGTGTGCGCAGAATACCAATATAGAAAATCCTTAACAATAGACATGATGGCCCGGCTTGGTTATTGTCCACATAATTAGTATTCAATAGACACTGCATCACGTACATCACGAGTGATGCAATCTGGCCAGCCATCGTCAAAGAAAAGGTCCCTTTGTCCTTTTCACTTGAAGTAATGTAATTATACCCACCCAGTCTTGGCTATGTATTATAGGCCTATTATGTTTTAGATTGGGTTAATCATTTATATGCCTAAATATTTAAGAGGTTATTTCATTCGGTGACCGCGCGTGCATACATGTGCGTGAACGTGTGAGTGGGTACGGGTATAGCGAGTAACCAGGTGAGACATATTTTATAACAGGAGTTGATGCATGAAACCGGCTATTAAACAAATTATATATTTATAATGTCATTAAACATTAGCACATTGTGTATTGTAAGGCCCGATTTCACCTACATGGCAGATGGGACCAGACTCATGATGGCGAAGTAGTTACCGTATGTGGCCAGTGATCCGGAAAAACGATTATAATAATGCATAACAGTAATCACCAATTCTACATCGGAGAGAAAAGCCAAGCTCTATAATGTGATAGGACATCTGAAACCAAATCTCTCAGCCGATTACCAACAGACTACACTGAGGAAGAGCAGCAGAGATGGAATCATCAGCAGACCAATGTCCCTGGTCAGGGAGACGCTGGAGGAGGAGGAAGGGGATTAGGAGGCAAACACCAAACGTCCTTTATTAGGAATCAGAGGCGTGATGGGACCGTAGGGTTCCTTATTGTCACAGTCGGGGAGAAAGACACCTCTCCATGTTTCATCTTGCTTGCTGCCAGGATTAAAATCGACTAATGTCTTCAATTGGCAGAATTTTCCCTTTTAATGTGCACAATGGTCACGGGTCATGCAGGATAATGCACAGATCAGGTGCACGCCATTCACAGCTTTCAAACAAAGAAATCCGCTTGGAAATCCGTTCAGGCATTCAAAAGCTGCCATGTTTGAAAGATAGAGCTGTTCTGGGAGTCAAACAAGTATTCCGCGATCGCGATCAGGCCGAAACCGGAAGTAGGGAGAGCAAAAAAAAAATCACACCCGTGTGAAGTGGAGCTGTGTGTGTGTGTGTGTGTGTGTGTGTGTGTGTGTGTGTGTGTGTGTGTGTGTGTGTGTGTGTGTGTGTGTGGATCATGTGTACCGATTTTTGTGACATTTGAAGAAAATATGTAGGAAAAGGAGCAAAAAGTGTTTTGGAGAAAATTCAAGATGGCGGAAAATCTATCATGGCGCAAATGGGCGTGGCCTATATGGGGAGATGCGTCATGGCCCAAGGAATCCAGGGAAAAAATATTTTTTATTTTCCGACCTACGGTTCAAGAGTTACAGGCCAAAACGTAA
This sequence comes from Nannobrachium achirus, assembly GCF_963921795.1. Taxonomy (NCBI): domain Eukaryota; kingdom Metazoa; phylum Chordata; class Actinopteri; order Myctophiformes; family Myctophidae; genus Nannobrachium; species Nannobrachium achirus. The sequence continues at coordinate 61,212,729 of NC_137823.1, forward strand.
AGTGGGGTGTTATGGCGCCACCATGCGGCCAAATGACACAATTATTTTTCATTTAATCCTTGAAATCATTATGAACCTCCTCTCCAAGTCTTGAAACTCTAGCCCCTATGGTTTGCGAGAGACAAATAATTGAATGTGAGTTTTTGCGATTCCCATTATAAGTCAATGGGGAAAATTAATTCACTAATAAATTAATATCAATTAAACTATAGAACCTTTCTCTTAGAAAAGTAATAGCCCACGATTCCCGAGTAAGCCGGTCGATTTGACATATGGCGCGAGTGTGTGGTGGCAAAACTGTGGGACTAGTGGCGTGCCGAAGTTTAGGAAGTTCAGGCTACATACACACACACACACACACAGACAGACCCACACAGCCACGTATAGGGAGCCTGTGCTTCACACAGCTCCAAAAAAGAAAAAACAAGGAAAAAAAAAAAACTCGGGAAACTCGTGTTTGGCACAGGGACATATACAGTACCGCCCAAACTCGTGAAACTGGTGTTTGGCACCAAGTGTGTTAAGAGTCTTCATAAATTGACAAGTGTCATGCAAAAGTAGCGAAAATAGCCGATTCAGAAGCAAAAATGTGTTTGCGGTGCATGGTGAGCTTGTGAATCATTTCGAGAAAACCTAAAAACACTGAGGTTAAAATGAAGCAAGCAAGCAAGCATTGAGGAGTACTTAGAGACCAGCAGGGCTTCTGGCCCATATTACACAGCGGGAGAGACTTTCACAGAGAATAAAAAGGAGAAACGTGTGTGTATCACCAAATGAATAGTTTCATGGTGAAGTATTCACACGTTTATTCATCATCACACTCCTGGTGTGTGTACGGACCAGACGAGGAGCGACACGCGCGCCTGTTGCAGCAAAAGCCCTCATTCCTCCGTCAACTGACAACAAACGTGAGACAGCAGGACTGAACACGTGTGTGTGTGTGTGTGTGTGTGTGTGTGTGTGTGTGTGTGTGTGTGTGTGTGTGTGTGTGTGTGTGTGTGTGTGTGTGTGTGCAGCCCAGCCCTTCGTCTTCTTTGGCTCGCTGTCAGCTGCCAGGGCAAGGAGTTCTTACGCTCTGTGCTGGGAGTTCAACTGGCCGTCGCTTTGGCTGTGAGCGAGCGTTATTGAGCACTATAGTATGGATAACATCATTTAGAGGGCATAGATGCCAGGCAGGGGCGTCACACCAAATTCTGGGCCCTGGGTACAAGGATTCACTGAGGGGCCCCCCACGAATGTTGCCGCGCTGCAAGCTTGAATATCTGCTATTTTTTTTTTATTGTGAAAATGTGTGCAAGAAACCTATGTTTCCATGTCAGTGATGCTCAAACTTTTTCATGTCAAGGACCCACAAGATGATATGTATTTGGCCACGGACCCCCATCTCAAAATATTTAGTTCCAGGGACCCCCCAGAAGCAAAATTTGAGTTACAAATGTTCGCTTAAAAAGATACATATATTCAAAGATATGCAAACATTTTCACGACTTTTCAAAAAGATCTACAAGCTCGTGAGCTTGTAGATCTGCTATTTTTCAATAGCTAAAGTTACTAGGGTCTCTCCACCTTGGGCCCTAGTAACTCAGTCCCACTTCTCCCCCCCCTTGTGACGCCCCTGAATGCAGGTTATTGAATTTAGATCAACCTCCGTCGAGTCCCCAGCAGCACAAGGGCTTGTGTGTGCAGTACGTGTGTGGGGTGTGGTTATGTGTGTGTGTGTGTGTGTGGGTGTGGTTATGTGTGCTAGCTTGTCATCCTAGCTGAGCAGGATGCAGTGGTGTAAAGTAACTGAGTACATTTACTAAAGTGCTGTACTTAAGTACAGTTTTGAGGTATTTGTACTATATTTGAGTATTTCCAGTTTTCAGTACTTTTACTTCTACTCCGCTACATCTCGGATTCAAAAATTTTACTTTTTTTTTTACTCCACTACAATTATTTGAAAACTTTAGTTACTAGTTACTTTGCAGATCTAAATGATTATTATATTATAAAACAGACATGAATGCACTTTAGCCCTGTTCTATACCGTGGCTATTTGAAAATAGCCGAACTATAAGCTCACATCGCGACGCGTTGTGAGCTTGTAGATCTGCTATTTTCAAACAGTTTGTACTTTTTACTGGTAACATGTCCTTAGGTCGAATTCCCTTTGTTCCGACTACCTAAACCTAACCTTAACCCTAACCTCAGTAAAACTATGCCTAAACCTAACCCTAACCCTAACCTCAGTAAAACATAAAACATGCAAGTACTTTTTCCACCACTGACAGGATGACACTGTTAACTCGCATCACAGACAGTGAGAAACTAAAAAACGTGCCGTTTTATGTTTTATGTTGGCCTTCGCGTTGCAACTAGAAGAGGATGAGGAGGGAGGATTTGACAGACATGAGATGAAGGCCAGGGTAAGACAACGCCAGGAGGAACGAACACAGCTAGGGGATAAACAGGCAGAAACAGAAACAAAACTAAAGTAAAAGAAAGAGAGACTTGGGAGATAATTATATTTAGCAGCTCATTAGAGAGAGAAATCATTATGACTGCCTGCTGTTTGCCACAGCCACACCTTTCAATGGGAAGCCTTTGTGGTTCTCAAAGTGGAGTTCGTTTTTTAGATAAATCTTCTCTTCTGGGGGTCCCTGGCACAAAATATTTTCAGATGGGGGGTATGTGGTCAAATACAAGCAATCAATTTGGGGGTCCACTGCTTTAAGGATCTCTCTCGATGGGTCGATTCATACTCCACTTTTAGAGCCTAATTTATTTCGGTTCGGCTCTGTCTCTGTCTAAACTATAATATGGCGTCATTCAGAGGATCGGGGGCGGGTAACGTCATTAATTCGGCTCCGAATGACGCCTTATCGTAGTTTAGACAGAGATGAACCGAAATAAATTAGGTTCTAAAAGTGGAGTATGAATCCACCCTAAGAAAACCCCCACCCCGTCCTTCAGGCTCCTGCAAAATACCCTCTACTTACGGAAGTGCGTTCATTTGTGTACAAATGTAACCAAACTGATCCATTACATTTGTACACTCTCGGGACTCTGGGACTCTCACAAATGGATAAGTAGGTCGGGAGTGGCTTATTGTCAGTATCAGCCGGTAACACGCGGGAGTCTGTCCCCGTTACAATGTGCTAGACCCCTGGGAGATGGACTGCTGAGGTGGAGCGCCACACCTACCATCAGCTCCCAGTACTTGCCGCACGACTTGCCAAGCCGTGCTACTCATACGCTGAGTTGGCGGTGCCCGGAATTGAACCCATGACCTTGCGGTACTAAGGCGAGAGCTCTACCGACTGAGCTACCCGGGCACTAATGGATACATTAACACTTAAGACTTTTACTTTGCAATACAAACATTGTGTGTAAACTGTGTATTGTGAAGACCAATGACACGTCATACTCGGTCACAAGGTTTTGACACAAAGTTCATCTGCGTCGTCAGGGGAAATCCATCCAGGAAGTTAGAATACAGATTTGTTATTAAGTGACTCTCACTTTGGCCTCACATGAAAACACCCTTTTAACCACATGATCCCCAGCGTCGCTATTCTGGGCACATCATAAAAGACCGTTTACAACCGATAACCTGATTAATCTGGCTCATGTAGGTTGATCGATTAATCGAGAAGTAGCTGGCTTTTTTGTTATATTCTGTATTACAATTATTATGTATCATATCATATTATTTATGAATCGACGCTAAATTAAAGCGATTAGTCTGATTAACCACTTATGCATGTATCATTCTTTGTTGTACAATGGTGTGTACAAAAATAGACTCACAACGCATCACAAGCTTGTAGATCTGCCATTTTCACTGCGTTTAAAAACTAAAGCAATCGTTCATTAATCGTAATTGAGGCAGAAGTTTCAAATAGAAATCATTTGAAGTCCTATGGCCCAGCCCTAGTGGTTGCTACAGCCTGCTCTGACCCTTATTAACCTTTACAACACAGCAGCATCTGTCAGCATGTGGAGAGTCTGGACGCACCATAGGACACAGATTATTATGATGATGTGAATACCAACCACAATACACCAAGCACCAAACAATATGATGCACTGTGCATGGAAATAGAAACAAACCGGGAGGTGACAATTTTACAGACACCTGAGTGACTCTACCTCCTCCTCACTCTGAGCCACTGCTGCAACCATCAGGCAGGAAGTAAAGATGTTGCACCGTGCAACTTCAAGTGCAACTTGCACATGCATGCACTAGAATACCAGATTGATTTCACAACACCGCTGTGATGAGCAGTGTAGCTTAGCAGTAGACCGGTAGCGTTGAATGGGGTGATGCGTAGATCTCTGAACCCTCCCCCCCCCACCCCACCCCACCATCTGGGATCTAGAAAAAGCACCCCAAAAAAAAAGAAAAAACCTTTGAAAAAGTGGGAAGAGAGAAAAAAAAAAAGAAGTCTGTCCGTCTGCACTGCGGCAGGCATCTCTTTGTTTTCCCTGCGGAGTGTCTCTTTTTGTGTAGTCGGCCGTTTGTAAAGTTTCCACTATATGGGACTTGATTGGTTGAGAGAGCCATTAAATGACAAGGCTGGCGGGCGGGTGTCGATCAGGGAGAGAGAGAGAATGGCGGCGGCGCTTGTCCCTCGGCGCTGATAAACACACGCAGGTAATGGATGTGGAGGAAGACGTATTGCTGCTGCTATCGGCGCTGCTTCCTAATGGCCTCTGGCTCACCTGGCTAATGGCTGCCGGCTCAGAGGGAAGAGAGAGAGAGAGAGAACGGGAGATAAAGAGTGAGAGAGAAGAGAGAGAGAATAAAAGAAAGGCAGGGTAAGAAAACGACGTCGACAGGGGCATTACGGAAAAGGAGGCTGTGCCGTGTGCAGGGGTGTCGCACCAAATTCTGGGCCCTGGGTACAAGGATTCACTGCGGGCCCCCCATGAATGTTCTTCATAGGGGGAGGAGGGGGTTTAACCCATTTAGACTGGGAACGCATTATTGTGCGTTATTTTGTGCTTTAACTATTGAAATATAGCAGATATACAAGCTCACAGCGCACATCTTTGAATATTTCAAATTCTTCTAAGGTTTTTTGAAAAACCTATGTTTCTATGTCAGTGCTGCTCAAACTTTTTCATGCGCAGGACCCCCAAAATGATATGTATTTGGTCACGGACCCCCCATCTCAAAATATTTCGTTCCAGGGACCCCCCAGAAGCAAAATCGGAGTTACAAATGTTCGCTTAAAAAAATACATTATATTCAAAGATTTGAACACATTTTCACGACTTTTCAAAAATAGCAGATCCACAAGCTCGCAGCACGGCACTCAGTGCCACGCTGTGAGCTTGTATATCTGCTATTTTTCAATAGTTAAAGCATAAAATAATTAAGGCCCCTCCACCTTGGGCCCTAGTGGTCTCTCAAGAACAGCCTAGCTGAGCTCGAGTTACAACTGAGCTCCAGTTCACAGTCAAGTGTAAACTAAAGAGCAACCAAACGTTTCCTTTACGATGGCTAGCCAGATTGGGGCCCTAGTAACTCAGTCCCACTTTCCCCCCCTTGTGACGCCCCTGACTGTGTGTTCAGTACAGTAGACACGTGCACAGAGGTGCACGCTCGCACGCAGACACAACGAGCGCCCGCCCGTGCAGTCCCCAACTTCCAGCTCAGTCCTAATTGCAGACTGGTGATCTCTGGTGGAGGAGAGGCAGCTCTCTGTGGTTTGGCCCAGACTGGTGATCTCTGGTGGAGGAGAGGCAGCTCTCTGTGGTTTGGCCCGGTGCTATCCAACACCCTCCTAAAAGCACTCTTTGTTCTCATGTTTCAAAAAAAAAGAAAGAAAGAAAGAAAGAAAAAGATTTGCCAGCAGCCAAGATATTGCTTTACTGCTTTAACTAACAGGTCTTCAGGGGACCATTTGGAACAGTTAACTGAACAGGACCAATTGCACTCCACCTCCCCCAATCCGACCTAGCTAGCACGCTTTCTGGGAGGGCTGGGAGGACCCGAGAATGAGAAGGCAGGACCAACCACAGCAATTATTGTGGCTTTTTAGAAGTCATCTAACAATTTCTGAAGTGCTTCGGACAAAACCTTCCAGAGACCATAGCTGTTTAAGGCTGCCAGAAGTTGGGGCGCATGGCTCGTTTTGACATTTTCCCTCTGTGGTCAGAGCAGTTATGACGTTATGCTCGCCACTAAAGCCTAGTCTGTTATTAACCAGAGAGAAGGGAGTTGTCGAAGCCTTTTTTCTTTCGCAACTCGACTTTTGAGACCACCCCTTTCCAGTCAGTCAGTCGTCACACACATCGAGACGAGTTGTTGCCAATACAAACAGAGGCTGATCGCTCTGTGTGCAACATCCATTGATGAGTTCTTTAGGGCACAGGGAAAATATTATTCAAAGTCAACCCCGGAATGGATAACAATCGATTGGCCAACGAAAAACAAACGTCAGAGGGGAAACAGGAAGGCAGTAGCTCAGTTTTAAGCTCTCATTCGTTGCTCTCTCTCTCTCTTTCAGTCTGTACACAGTGAGTGACTTCACATTCTCTTCAAGGCCCGAGGCGAGCCATTTCCCGTTCTCACACAAGCACATACATAAACGTCAGCCCCACACAGAGCACACAGCGGGGCCTGTGCGTGAGAGACTTCTGGCCCTCAATGGCATTTTCCTGTACGGCCGCGTTCTTCAACTTCACAAGGCTGCTGAATTCAGAGAGCCATTGTTTGTCTACTTGACGGCACCTACATAGATCACAGTCCAACGCGGCTCGCCTAATGTCAGCTAGCGCTGTTGCAGCGGAGGATCTTGGCGGGTGAGCATGTCGAAAACGAAAGCTCAGCTTCCAAGTTCCCGTCATCAATCCTCCTTCCTTAAAACCTCCCTCCCATTTCTGACTAACTGTCTACGACCATATCCTCTGTAACATAATGGCTAAACTGAAACCACAAAAAGGAACTACTTCTGTGTGTAATTCTGTGGGCTGATCGGGGTGCCTAGTAGGTCAGTCAGTTAGTGAGATACGAGGACCTGGGTTCATCGGTATCTCTCTACTACACCAGTGTTTCTCAAACTTTAACAGGTTTCCCCTTAACTCTGACAGTGTACAAATGTACACTGTCAGAGTTACAGACTTGTATGGGTCAATTTAGACACCCATAAAGGAACCCACAAAGTCCCTGGATGGAACCCACTTTGAGAACCACTGTACTACACTATCATTTCTGTCTGCCGATAGACAGATAGACAGACGAGGTACATTTATACATTCATACGTGATACAAAACAGCGATATGTGACCTTGAGTGGGGGCATTTTTTCATTCAGTGATGCTATCTATGGCAAAGGGGACGAAACTCCTGACAAAACAAAACAAGGATGTGATTCTGTCACATCATAGATAGATAGATAGATATCCCAAGGGGGGAAATCAGTCGCCAAGAGGCAGCACAGCAGTATAAGGATATTTACAAAGTTACAGAGATGTATGAAAAGAATAAAAAAGAACAGAGTACAGTAAAGAGCAAGGTACATCAAAGAAGGGAACAAAGAACGAAGAAAACTGTCAATGCTCAAAGTGAAACAGCCAACTTGAACAAAAAAAGCAAACCTTATTAAGCTCAACTATCAATACAATACAGTGCCCAAACAAAGGTGTCCATAACAGTCAATGCTAGTCAGTGCTACAAGTATCTCACCACCATGTCAAACACAAGCAAAATACTCAATAACTAACACAACCTGAAAAAAAAAGTCTCCATTGTTCAGTGCAAGAAAAACAAACTAAAAAAGAAAAACAAGAAAGGGTGACGCAGCAAGACGCACATGAGTACCCTCCCCGGAAAGGTCCTTAGAGGTCAGATCATGAGATTACACGAGTAAGCCAGTGGTAAACACAACAACGTGCTCCCTTCAAGGCCACCTGAGTGCAGCCACACATCGTTTTCCAGGCTTTCCAGGACAGCAGTGGCCGCCAGCTTTTTTCGTTTTTTTTTTTTTGCTGCTGAGCAACACAAAACAAATGCCAAGTGTGTTCCGTTTCTACTGGCACCCAAACGGGAGTGCAGAGGAGGATTTGTTTAGCTTTGCTGCTGCCTCTCGTGCCTTTGGGAGCCTGTATATTATGAAACAAAGCAAGAGGTGCATAATTCGAGGGACGCTGCAGATGCTATCTTTGCTATGCTTTAACCCTGTTTACTGTATGAACAGCCAGCCGAGCACCGGATAATGAATGAATAAAAGAAACAAACCTTTGTGTACAAATGTAATAAATGTACACTCTCCGAAAGGGACCGACTGTAACTCAGTTGTACATGCTCAGAGGTATATTACTAGTAAGACGCCTCAGGGCGACATGCGACCTCGCCGCTATCTGGCCAGTGATGTATATCGGACCAGTTAGGCAGAACATGCCTGTATATGGGCATTCCCAGATATGCCCTTAATATTGAATTCACTGGGACAGGGATCTCCATATAAGGGCATACAACGGAAAAGGATGTAACTAATTTGCAAGTGTGATCTGGGAATGCCCATATATGGGCATGTTCTGACATCACATTGTCGACTATATATGGGCATAAAATATATAGGCATGAAAGGGACAGGAAGCCAGAGTGTGATGTCACGAGCAGCAAACCCATTCTGTTAAGAGTGGTTCCCCTACATCACAGTGACATCAGAGCATGATGTCAGAGTGATGTCACAGTGACAAGGGAACCAATAGACTGTAAAAATGTGTACTGAGTCTGACTGAAGGAAGGACTGACACAGACAGACGGAGACAAGCTGCGACATTTCTCATGGTATACTGCGACCTTCGGTCGCAACAATCACAGATTTTACAGTGCACGTCTGGTAACGCTAAAGCTGTCTTTGAAGTGACACTGTGGTAAGTGAGGAGGTGGTCAGCATCTTAACGCAGCTTCAGCTTATAAACGGTGTTCTGCTGGTGTGACCTTTTCACAAAGAACACAAAGCCACCGATACCAGAGTGGTTCAAGTCATCATCTCCCCCCCTGGGAGACCAAATGTACCCTGTATAGCTCTCGCATGCTGGAGTGCCAAGCCATAGCAGCAGGGGGTTATGGGAGAATGACTCACAACCTTCTGTTAACATCACCGCCCCCTCTCTCTCTCTCTCTCTCTCCCCCAACACTCCATGCCATAATATTTATACATACAGCAGAGGTCTTCAACAGGGGGTCCGGGACCCCTAGGGGGTCCTCAGTTACTACAGGGGGTCCGCCAAATCTTTGTGTGATCATGTTTGATCACTTGAACGCTCGCATCCCTATTCTTAGTAGAACATTAGCCAAAAAAAAATTGCAGATCTACAAGCTCGGCTATTTTTTTGGCCCAGAGGTTTGGTGTAGAGGGAAAAGAAGAGCAGACTATATAGTGGGTATTGACAGTTCGAGTGGTTAAATGTATGAAAATACACATTAATCCAACCTACACAGATGATAGTGCTGTCAAGTCTAAACTGTATAAGAAATAATCCATGTACATTTTTAATCTACAACACAACTTTATACGATATGTAGTGGGGGGGGGGTCCCTGCTTCATCTCTCTCAGAGCTGAGGGGTCCCTGCTTCATCTCTCTCAGAGCTGAGGGGTCCCTGCCTCATCTCTCTCAGAGCTGAGGGGTCCCTGCTTCATCTCTCTCAGAGCTGAGGGGTCCCTGCTTCATCTCTCTTAGAGCTGAGGGGTCCTTGGACTGAAAACGTCAAAGACCCCTGACTGACATACAGTATTCAAAAGGTAGAATTTCATGTTAACAAATGGGAGCTAAAGTAACACAGCTCCAACCCATCAGGGTGTATGCTGTTAAAAGCACCATTTCATACAGAACTAGCACACACTATACGGTATCTATTCTATAGCCTTTACGAGTTCTATGCTTGCCTACGCCGTCCTTTCCATCTGAATGCAAATCCATAATCTCTCACACAGTCAAATCCTCAGTGTCAATTTACCTCCAACAAATGCAACCCACATGGATCCGTTTGGTCACATTCGTACCCTCTCTCACCGTGACAAATGGATAAATCAACATGGAGGATTCTATTGTTGCAGTATCCGTTCCTACTCATTCATGCTGTGCACACCGTCTGCGTCGGGCCTCGAAAAATATGCCTGTCACACAGCTGGTGATGACATTTCATATTCATGGAAACGTCCGGGGCAATCTTCATCCCCGGTATAGACCTTATATGTCAGGGGGATTACCTGCTGTCCATTATGTATGCTATGGAGGGGCAGAGAGAGAGAGAATGTAAATTAAGTGCCACTGGACCGAGGAACCATTAGTGACCCAAGAAGATGATGACAAGAATCCAGTGAAATAAGACGTGGGTCCATCACCTCTCATAATGACCCGCCTGGGCAGCAGAGATGAGCTCGGCAGCGGAAACAAAGCAAGACAAACACTGATTCAAAGATCTATGAGACGAACAAAGAAAGAATCAGGTGGTTCTTCCTTTCAGCCGCCCACCTGGCTGAATGGCTGGCTAATTACCCATTTAGGCCTAGAATTATTGAATGCTTTAACCAGTGAAAAATAGCAGATATACAAGCCGCAGATATACAGTGCCGCGCTGCGAGCTTGTAGATCTGGCTGGCCAGATTGCTGACATAGAAACATAGTTTTTTCAAAAAACCTTAGAAGGATTCAAAAGACACTTATAGAATCGGGTCAAAATTCAAATTTTCACGATTTTTCAAAAATAGCAGATCTACAAGCTCGCAGCGCGGCACTCGGTGCAGCGCTATGAGCTTGTAAATCTGCTATTTTTCAATAGTTAAAGCATAAAATAATGATACACAATAATGTGTACCCGTTCTAAATGGGTTAAAAAGGCAGCAGTGCAACAATGCACACATACAGTAGGCATATAGAGCATAACGTCCTCACAGCATTTTAATAACAATAGATACCTATCTCGTCCCGCGAGGGAAATTAAGCATTTTCAGCCCAACCCAGCTGATTCGCTGCCCACAAGGAGCACGTGAGCAATTAGGGGTTAAGAAGAGTCTTGCTCAGGGACACACATCGACATTGCTACCCTGGCCTGGAATCGAACCAGGGACAACCAGGGGCTCTGGTTCCCCAGGCGGGCTCCCTAACCATTCAGCTATGCCGCCCCCAAACACAAACACAAACACACACACACACACACACACACACACACACACACACACACACACACTCACACTCACACTCACACTCACACTCACACTCACACACACACACACACACACACACACACACACACACACACACACACACACACAGCCTTCCAACACGTGGAGAATGATAGGTGGGTCAAATACCTAGCCATGTGCTTTGGTGTGTGTGTGTGTAGCGTGGGTTTGTGTGGGTTTGTGTGTGCGTCTAAGCCAGAACGTGAGCGTGAAACGTGCTCCTCTGGGCGCTCTGTGAATCATGTGAATTACATAAGAGAAGATCCACATGGATCAGCAGTGTTCCGTTCTCTCTCCTCTTGAGCTCATTTTCTCTCGCTCTCCCTGTCATTATCCCTGAGCTCCCTTCCCCTCCCTTCATCCCATTTATCTCTCTCTCTCTCTCTCTCTCGGTCATAATAGGCTTGTACACCTATTTACTTAAGCATTACTTGATGCAGCATCGCACGGGAAAATCATTCAGTAGTGACTGGTTTGAATAGTCGTCTATGAGCCATTATATATCGTCGTTGTCAGGTGGAAACCATGTATGTCCAAAACCGTTTGTTTTGTATTTATCATTATTAAAATGATTTAAACTAGTGAAAACAGCCGATCGGCCGTTTTCACTACTTTTGTGCGACGGCCTTGTATGATGAAGCAGCGCTTTACTTTGCAAAAAAATGTACAAATTTGAAACTTGGAGATACGAGGTTTCTGCCCGACAGTGACGATAATATGGTATTGTTAATGTACGCATATCATAAGCTTGTGTCACGTGTGCTGAATAAATAACAAACGAATACGAACATCCCAAAAATATAACTAAATGTGTATTTCTTCTATGCATACAGTGATGGAAAGAAATTGCTTTCCACGTGACAGTGTTTCTAATATCCTCCGGCACCATCATAGTACATACTGTATGAACTATTCCAGTGTTTATGGTCTGGCTGTGATGTTTATACTGTCTTATCACACAAAGAAATATGCTGAGCATTACAGTCCCGTGATGATGACACGGTTATATAGTAAACATGATAGTATTGACATGTTATGATGCAATTACGATGCTTATACTGCAACAGAGTCATGTATTTCCATCGTCTATCTATTATGTTAAGTGTTGCCGGAAAAAAGCTTATTAAAGCTTTGCGAAATATCCCTGGGGTAACAGCATCCCTGCACTGCCCTCTGAACGAACACACACGCACGCACACGCGCACACACACGCACGCACACACACACACACGCTCACACACACACGCAGGCCTTCTTGCTGTGACAAGGACATCTGGCAGCATTCACAAGCTGGATATGTGCGCAGGGAGTCAGTGTGTGTGGGGAGGGGTGGGCAGTGAGCATGTGTGTGTGTGTGTGTGTGTGTGTGTGTGTGTGTGTGTGTGTGTGTGTGTGTGTGTGTGTGTGTGTGTGTGTGTGAGTGAATGAGTGTGGGGGAGGAGCCCGGCGTCAGATGAGTGACGGGAAAATAAAAGCGCTAGATGTGAGGGGGTTCAGCCAGGCGGCACAGCGCCAGGCTACATGTGAAACACGCTCAGAGCACGAGCCTTCCTCACAGCGCCAGGCTACATGTGAAACACGCTCAGAGCACGAGCCTTCCTCACAGTGCCAGGCTACATGTGAAACACACTCAGAGCACGAGCCTTCCTCACAGCGCCAGGCTACATGTGAAACACGCTCAGAGCACGAGCCTTCCTCACAGTGCCAGGCTACATGTGAAACACACTCAGAGCACGAGCCTTCCTCACAGCGCCAGGCTACATGCATGTGAAACACACTCAGAGCACGAGCCTCCCAAGCGGTGCATCTACAGTAGTCGTGGCTCCTGCAACGACTGTGAAGTGTGAACCAAAATGTCAGGACAAAAAAACCCTACTGTGCTGAATTCAATGTGGAACCCGCGTGACATGGTCAGATAGAATGATAAAGCAGTGGGGATGGGGATAGAGGGAGGGAGAGGGTTTGGCCGGGTGTGTTAACCCTGCTGGCTCGCTTACAGCCCCGCTCTTGAGGACAGTGAATGTCGCCGCTGATTAAAAACCTCATGACAGTGGCGTGACCGCGGACCGAGTGCCTCTGTTTAACTCAATAAAGAAATGGCAGGGAAAAACCGTGACTCATTAGGAGTCACAGACAGAGGGGCAGGCGGGCGATGGAATTGCCCTCTGCCTCTGCCTCTCGGCCAGCGCTCGGTCAGAAGCAAGGAAATTCGACCGGCCCAAGGGTAAAGGAAACCAATTTAATAGAACCGACCCGCAAGATGATGGTGGAGGGAGGGGCCTTAGCCTCAACTCATAAGAGACAGGCGTGGACAGAGGGAAGGTCGATGTGCGGAGGAGCTGCTGTAGAGTCCTTTGTTTATGCGCAGTCGCTTTCGTATGAGAGAGAGTAGGAGTGTGTTTTTGTGTGTGTGTGTGTGCAGGGACGTCCAGAGAATTTTAGAGAGGCAGGGGCTGACATTTCTAAATGGGCATTCTGTTGAAAATATTGAAAATAGCCGACATCCAAGCTCACAACGCCTCGCGGCACAACGCGTTGTGAGCTTGGAGGTCGGCTATTTTCATACTCGATACCGCACTGAACTAAGCATGAAAAAGGCAATACTGGAGATGTGGCGTACAGCATGGATTTCTACACAGAGAGGGCAATTCTTTCAACATAAGATGCTGCATTCAAGTTCAGGAGAGTTTGGACAAGGCAATTCTCTTGAATGCTGCCTTCAGGTATGGCATGGAAAGATCAGGGCATTTGCATTTCTTTCACCATGGTGAAAACGGCATTCATGGTCTGGAGAGGGCACTTTTTTACAGACCGTTAAAAGGGCAGGGGCTCAAGCCCCCTTTCATGTCTATGTGTGCACGTGCCTGTGTGTGTGTGTGTGTGTGTGTGTGTGTGTGTGTGTGTGTGTGTGTGTGTGTGTGTGTGTGTGTGTGTGTGTGTGTGTGTGTGTCCAACGGAAAACAATGCTTGCAGGGCAGAATTAGGACGATACCCACTCATTATAAAAGTAAAAAAGAGAGCACTTAAATTCTATAATCACCTAAAAGAAAGCAACCCAGACACGCTCCATAACATAGCCCTCAACCATAGTGAAAACCTACAGGGTTGCCCCCTCAGTCAGCTGGCCCAGGGACTCTGTGCACAAACAGAAGCCCAACTACCAAACGGAAAACACTCTGGACCAAACCAGATTATAAGAAAACAAAAAGAAAGCTACCTAACATACTGGAAAGAGACAACCCAAAGCCAAAGCAAAATGGAATGCTATCTGGCACTAAAAAGAGAATATACGTTAGCAGAATATCTGAGCACAGTAAAAGACCCAAAACTTAGGAAAGCCTTGACTAGGTACAGACTCAGCGAACACAGCCTTGAAATAGAGAAAGGCCGGCACAGACAGACCCCACTCCCAAGGGAAGATAGGCTATGTACCCACTGCACACAAAATGTGGTAGAAACAGAGCTACACTTTCTAACCACCTGCCCACTATACCAAGACATTAGAGACGCATACTTCCCACAGATTACACACACCCGAAGTGAATTTGAAAACTCGACCATTGATGAAAAACTCCCATATCTACTGGGAGAAATACAACAATGCGCAAACACAGCAGCAAGATTTGTGAACTGTTGCGACAAAAGAAGGCTAGAAACACAACCACTCTAAGGACTACAAACCATGGATTGACATCTAGACCTACTGCACATACAGTATGAAACAGAGCTGATACCTTTAAATGCATTTTGAGGGAAAAAAAATGCTGCTATTTGTACCTTGTATATAAAATGTCACAATGCGACATAGCTCTGTTAACTCAATGCTGTACCCCCTCCAACTGTATATATATATATATATATATATATATATATATATATATATATATATATATATATATATATATATATGTATATATATATTTCAACTGTTTTTATTGTATTTGTGACACTTGCTTTGGCAATGTAAACGTATGTTTTCTCATGCCAATAAAGCTCCTTTGAATTGAAAATTGAATTGTGTGTGTGTGTGTGCGTGTGTGTGTGTGTGTGTGTGTGTGAGCGTAGGCTACCCTCCTACCTGAGGTGTGACCATGGTGTGTGTGTGTGTGAGCGTAGGCTACCATCCTACCTGAGGTGTGACCATGTGTGTGTGTGTGTGTGTGTGTGTGTGTGTGTGTGTGTGTGTGTGTGTGTGTGTGCACGTGCTTGTGTGTGTGTGTGTGTGTGAGCGTAGGCTACCCTCCTACCTGAGGTGTGACCATGTGTGTGTGTGTGTGTGTGTGTGTGTGTGTGTGTGTGTGTGTGTGTGTGTGTGAGCGTAGGCTACCCTCCTACCTGAGGTGTGACCATGGGGGAGCAGGGCGAGCACGAGGAGCAGCGCGGAGGCAGCCAGCCTGTGGGCTGGCGAGGAGCAGGCGGAGGACGGGAGGGAGGATCTCGTCAGGAACGCTACCATTCCATCGCACATCTTTAACCCCCCAGGCGACCAACCGGCGAGTTGCTCCTCTACGTGGTAACCTGTGTCACGAGATGAGATAGGGAGGGAGGGAGGGATGGAGGGAGGGATGGAGAGAGAGGAGGCGGATTACTATCGGCGTTTCAGCTGCGATTACATAACCCAGAGCAACTGAGAGAGAGAGAGAGAGAGAGATAGAGATAGAGATAGAGAGAGAGAGAGAGAGAGAGAGAGACATAGGGCCTGCTCATGTAGTAGTTGGGATTACTGTTACAGTGAATGCATGACTGAGTCGATGGTTGCGTTTGTGCTCGTCAGTGTTGAAAAGCAACTAAGTAGATTTACTAGTACTTTACTTAGTTACTAGTTACTTTGCCGATATAAATTATGATATTTTAAAACATACATAAACAACTTTAGCCATAATTTATACCTTGGCTATTATTTTCAAACATTTTGTACAACGAAATCTACACGCTCGTAGTACGAAATCTACAAGATAACATCTACAAGCTCACAGCGCGCCGCAATGCGATGTGAGCTTGTAGATTTGCTATTTTCAAACATTTCGTACTTTTACTTTAAGTACATTTTGATGCCAATACTTTTACTTAAGTACACTGTAGATTCCGGTCATTTACTTGTAACAGAGTAATTCTACATTGCAGTATTGATACCTTTACTCAAGTACTTTTTCCACTGCATGACTGAGTCGTTGGTTGCGTTGGTGCACGTGCATTTCCTGTTCTCATGCATGGGGTTGAGCAGACAGAGACCTGCTCCCCCCCACAGTGAAGCCCCCCCCCAGACAGAGAGACCTGTAGCCATTAAACGAAACGGGTATTTCTTACATTGATGCTCCTACATATTATCATGCAAGTACCAGTTAAAGTTACTTTCCATCCCTCATATACTGTGTGCACAGTGCACATCCCATAACCCACACACTGCACATCATTTCGGAGCTCATATCTTTGAACGGGTAAGGGCTAGTTAGACATAATTAAGCAACAAAGCAAGTCGTGTAACATTTTTCCCAGGTTCTGGTTTTGGTTCCGTACGCTGCAGCTCGGTTTAAGGTTCTGGTTTTGGTTCCGTACGCTGCAGCTCGGTTTAAGGTTCTGGTTTTGGTTCCGTACGCTGCAGCTCGGTTTAAGGTTCTCAAGGCTTAATTTCTGCCCTGCTGAGGAGGTAGTACTAGAGCAGTGGTTCTCAACCTGTGGGTCAGGATGATTAGCCCAGATGATTAGCTTAATGTGCAATGTTGTTCTCTCACTCAACAGTAAACAAACCAACATACAGTTTAAGTGTATAGAGGGTATCTGTGCACACAGGACTTTTTAATACCTCTAAAATGATAAATTAAACATTGGCCAAATTGTCAAATATTAGAGGCAGAAATTCTCTCTGTATCTCTCTGAATCAACACCTCGCAAAGCGAGGCGTTGTGAGCATGTAGATCTGCTATTTTCACAAGAGAACAGTGTTATACAAAATGTAATGGCTAAACTCTTAGTGCTCGTCTGGGTGGGGTTAGGGTTGGGGTCCCCTGTTCAAATAGGATTGTTTTGGGGGTTGCGGCCTGAAAAGGTTGAGGACCACTGTACTAGAGTTCTGGGAAGCCATGGGGGGAGCAAGCAGTGCTGTTGCTCTGGATTGATTGGTCAAGCTGAGGTGACAACACTGCAACCAGACAGAATCTTTACATATTGTGGATGTGGAATGATATAATGTATCGTCGTTGTCGGGTGGAAAACGTGTATGTCCAAAACCGTTCGTTTTGCACTTATCATTTTAAAAATGACTTAAACTAGTGAAAACAGCCGATCTACAAGCACACAACGCCTCGCACCGCGAGACGTTGTGTGCTTGTAGATCTGCTGTTTTCACTACTTTTGTGCGACGGCCTTGTATTATGAAGCAGAGCTTTACTTTGCGAAAAACATACACATTTGAAACTTGGAGATACGAGGTTTCCGCCCGACAACGACGATATGCAACATCAGCAGAGACGCGCCTCCCATCCCCCTGGTTATTATCATAAAAATAAACAAAAAGGTTGAAAAGACTAGGTCCAATAACGGCATGACTTCACGTGGTGCTCAGACTGACGTGGCTGTGATGCCAGTTGTCTACAACATCTATGACATATTTAGGCAAGGTTACTTTCAGCCCGATGCTACCGCTTCTCCTTTCATGTATCATCGACCTTGATCTTTGGGTGGCGACATTTTGGTCACAAGATTCTACCGCAATTCACTTCCACACAGACGGCTTGGCTCCAAATGAGTCAATGGCCAATGACGTCACGCACACCCCAAAGTTGTGCAATCAGAGCACCATTGACTTCCTCTATACTATGAGTGATTAGAATTTGTGCACTCCAAGCCCCATTGACTTCCTCTATGAGTGATTAGAAAGTGAAGTGAAAAGTGGATTCTACGTTAGCCTTGTGCACAAAAACAACAGACCTTCACGTTTCTGGAAAGTCCCATGTTACAAGAGCCTATAGTGTGTGCCAACATTGCAGGGGGCAACTGTGGCGTTCCCGCTACTCCAGCGACAGTTTTCGTCGTTGTCGGGTGAAAATCTTGTATGTCCAAAACCGTTTGTTTTGAATTTTTCATTTTAAAAATGATTTAAACTAGTGAAAACAGCCGATCTACAGCTGTAGATCAGCTGTTTTCACTACTTTTGTGCGACGGCCTTGTATGATTTGCGAAAGAACAAACTAATTTGGAGATACGAGATTTCCACCCGACAACGACGATATACTAGTGTTGTTGCTGCTCTTATACCACCATTATTACTGGGGTTGGTGGGGGCCAGACAGTAGCCCCCCGCGGGCCGCAAATGGCCCACGGGCGCGTCACCAGCCGATTATTTTCACCTGAAAGCGAGGCGTTTCACCAGGAGAGTGTAATGCATGCTGGGGTTAAAGCCATCTCTCTGAACAGGGATCCCGACCAACCATTAGGAGTCACTAGTGCAGTAGTCTCGCGTGGACAGTAGGCCAGACTGTTGCCTCCGCGATTTGGGCAAATGCTCCCGGCATACAGTCTGGCAAACGATGAGTGCGAGATAAAGCGGATGTGACGCAACCGCTCCCTTGGTGCAGTAGCTATAACATGTCCTACTAGAAGCGTTATGTCTCCTTTCAACATTTCTGGGGGCGTTATTTCGTCTTTCTCTGGTGTTATTGGTGTTACTTCCATGATGTTTTAAAACGTTTTTCTTAAACTATACACCCATAACAAGAATAGGCCGCTCGAATGACTTTGTCTGAGCTATTGTGTTTCTGTTATGTTTCCAATGGGACTACAGTTCAGTGCAGCAGTGGCAACTTCCCATACTCGCCGTTCGGGAGCTGCCGTTCCAGACTTTATATAGCATTCGGAGATTGTGGAATAGTTGTCTGGCTACGCGAGACTACTAGTGCAGTGACAAGGACACATGCCCTGCCGCCTTCCCCCTGTTGAACACTGGCAATTATATTTGTTGGTGGAGCCAAGCTGGAAGCACCACAGCTGGGGATCAATAGCCTGGCATGGCCAGACAAATATCACTTGGGTAGATATTAGTCTGGAACTTCTGCGTGGAAGATAATCATTTCCAAGGAGGGCAGTTACAAACAGATTCAAGCATCACAGCAAAAAGAATCCCACTTTTTTTTGTTTAATAGCTGTGGGAATAGAAGCTAGGGAATAGAAGCGATAACAGCGATAACAGAGCTGCAGTTTTTCTCTCTTAGCCTCATCCTCATTATGGCCAATCTGTAAATGTTGTGATGTGTGAATTCAAGCTTATTCATTGTTTGTTTTGGCACTCGTTATCAGTGGCTTCAGATAAGACAATCTTCCCAAATGAGTTAAAAGTAAATCGCCTGCTGGATTCCCCGGAAAACTGAAAGGGAATATAAGAGCATGCAATGGCTTATGGGCTACACCACCGCTTTGAAAAGTGCTGGTGGCCCGAGAAACATTAACACCCATCCACCCACTAACCAGACTCACTTCACTTCCCAAAAGCAATTGTTGTTTGATTAGTGGGGGGATGGGGAAGGGATGGTGTGGTGCAGGGGAAGTACACGATCATTATACATAAATGAGATCCAGGTGCACGTGGGTTGTGTTGTGCGAGGAGAGATTCCAGTGAATTAGCCGGTAACAGTAGCTGGACTTGTGTTGGGGAGACGAGAAGGCAGCTTTCTGTCCTCTGGAGAGGCCATGAGGTCCATTACTTCTACACAGGGCTGCTGAGCTAATGGCTACGCTAAGCTAATGGCTACGCTAATGGCACGGCTGCACTGTGAGAGACGCCAGTTTGATTGCTAGAGCTGCTGCATTGCCGTTGGCACTGCCACAGAGGGACTCAGGGCTTATAGCGTTGAGACGGCATGTGTGTGCGCACGTGCACACACTTACCTTGCTTACACGCACGCACGCACGCACGCGCAAGCTCACTGCCGCGCTGCGAGCTTGTAGATCTGCTATTTTTTTTTTTAAGTCGTGAAAACGTGTGCAAATCTTTGAATATTTTAAAGCAAACATTTGTAACTCAAATTTTGCTTCTGGAAGGTGCCTGGAACTAAATATTTTGAGATGGGGGTCTGTGGCCAAATACATATCATTTTGGGGGTCCTTCACATGAAAAGGTTTGAGCACCACTGACATAGAAACATCGGGTTTTCAAAGGATTTAAAATATTCAAAGACTTCAAATTCTCAAGAATTTTCAATAATAGGAGATCTACAAGCTTGCAGCGCAGCACTCAGTGCCGTGCTGTGAGCTTGTATATCTGCTATTTTTCAATAGCTAAAGCACTAGTAAAGCCTGCAGTGAATCCTTTTTCCCAGGGCCCAGAATTTGGTACGACACCCCTGTACACAGTAATACAAAACCAGCACCCTTCCTATACCACACTGCTTGCCACCTTTCCATTCTTCTTGGCATGGAAGGGGAGAGGGCTACCTGCATGCGGCGCCAGCTGGAGGGAGAGAATGACGCAAGTTGCTTTTGGCAGGACAGCTTGGCTACTGCATTCTGCCAAAGGGCAGATAGTCAAGAACACGAGCTACCAGACCTGCATCGGCACTATGATCACAGATGCTTTCTCCGTGTTGGCATCATTAGACCGTAGCTGCTTATGGCCAAGGTTACACCACAAGGCTTCTACAATTACTCAGATGAGTTCCAGTCTGAAGAACGCGAGCCCATACTGTGACAAGGACAACGCGAAAGTTAAAAACGCAGATCAAAATGAAACATTTTTTGTGTACTGCTCTCGTTGGGATGTCAAAATAATCACTTGGAATAGTGTTTATGAATGTAAAACTGACTCCCCGAGGCAGCTGGGATCTGAGTATTGACTGGCCGGGACATTCGCAAAGTGAAAACTTAAGCAGAATTAGCTTAATTGCTTTCACACAAGCCGTCTGAGAGAGGAGAAAGCCATTAATTGTGTGTTAAGGTATTCTGCAAAATACAGCAGTCCAATTAAATAGAACAAGATGGCTTAGTGCCTTCAGGGGATGCCCCCCACAATCCTTTTTTGTTTTGTTTTCCCAACATCTAATACCTCCTTCATTTGCCAGAAACTCAGTTGACAAGCTCTGTATTCTTCTCTTTATTTGCAGTCCTTTACTGCATTGCCATTTAAGTGATGCAGTCAATGGGATAATGATTTAGAGGGCAAATGGAGTGCAAAAGCATTAGCATCGGTTAGCCTAAATGTATTCATGAACTGAAAGTCAGCTGTTTAGCTTGGGTTTGTGTTGCCAGAGCACTTTATTTGACCTTTCTTTGAAAACGAAGGACGAAGGACGACGAAGGAGCTACTCCAAGGCTCTGGTGAAAGGGATGTGCTTTAAATTACGGATGTTGTAAAGCAGTAGTAGCTAAAATAATTGTCTCCACCAGCCGAAGGCTGAGGGAGAGTATGTTTTCCCCTCCGTCCGTCCGTCCGTGCGTCCGTCCGTGCGTGCGTCCGTCCGTCCGTCCGTCCGTGCGTCCGTGCGTCCTCGCAGTTTGTGTGCACCTAATCTCAGTCGCCGTTGGCCCGGTCGCTGCCAAAGTGAGCACACACATTCCCTGGATGCCAATCTAGAACCTCTGCCCTAAATTTTTCAAATGGGCCTTTTCTAGCGCCACCTAGTGGCCGATGTTCGCAAGACACATTTCTGTGCACTACTCTTACAGATTTTGTCCAAAAATCCTACAAATCGGTAGGCAGTATCTCGACAGTCATGTGATCGACACGGATCTGTCCGATTTTTCATATTCCATCCTGATTGGCTAAGATTGGCTTCCAAAGTTTGTAGGATTGAGCCGTTTGGAACAAAATGCCTCAAATCCCAAACGCAAAGTGCAATTATCATGAAATCGCGCACACACGTTCCCACTAGGTCGAAGAAGAAATGCCACTTCAAATTTTTGAAAGCAGCCTCATGGTGGCGCTATAACAGGCCGATTTGTGGTTTTATCTATAACTCCACCGATCAGTTTCAAACTTTGTAAGCGCACTCCCTAGAGGCCAAGGAAAAACCCTTTCCCTGCATTTTTCACATCAGCCTTTTATAGCGCCACCAGGAGGCCGACTTATGTAAAACACAATTTTTCCTATTATTCCTTGAGATTTGATCCAAAAATCATGCTAATCGGTACACAGTATCTCCATAGTCATGTGATCAAGTCCGATCCGTCTGATATTTCATATTCCATCCTAATTGGCTAATATTGGCTTCCAAAGTTTGCGGGATTGCTCAGTTTTTGAACAAAATGCTTCAAATCAACGCAGCTTGCGATTACCGTGAAATTTTCTCAAATTTTGCTTCTGGGTGGTCCCTGGCTGGAACTAAATATTTTGAGATGGGGGTCCGTGGCCAAATAAATATCATTGTGGGGGTCCTTCACATGAAAAGGTTTGAGCACCACTGACATAGTAGTCTCTCAAGAACAGACTAACTGAGCTGCATTTAAGTGAAAAGGACCTTTTCTTTGACGATGGCTGGCCAGATTGCTGACATAGAAACATAGGTTTTTTCAAAAAACCTTAGAAGGATTCAAAATTCAAATTTTCAAGGTTTTTCAAAAATAGCAGATCTACAAGCTCGCAGCGCGGTTATTGGTGCCTGTGAAATGGAATAATGCCAAAGTTGTGTTTTTCAATCCCCACTTTTTGATCATAAGATTGATTCTAAAGGCTCATTCATAGCATAGGGTGAATTTCTTCTATCCAACGTGACAGCCATATAAAACAAACACACAATGTAATTTCCAACTAAACATTGCTCTCAAGAATGAATGAAAGCGAGAAATAGATTAATAATTTATCAACACTTCCTTGTTTTCCGAGGCGACTGTGTCGCGCTGAACTGTAAGCAAGGAAATATTTGTTTTGATGTTACCTTTGGGTCACTTATTATTAAGTTATTAAGTAGCCGGGGGGTAATAAGCGGGAGAGTTCATGGCCAGCCGGTCATTATCTCTCAAAGATGACTGGCTGGCCATAAATGATCCCTTGCTTAAAGATATGATCAGGAATCTTTGTGTATACTATGGACCTTGGTGATTTTAATAGCATACTTATTTCCAGATAGATGTGTGTTGTGATATTTATTTGCACATCAAGCTGCTTACTTAAAGACATGCTTTGCTTAAAGAGCACTACAGAAACAAACCCACTGTGTCAGAGCCACTAGAACAACAGGCAGATTTCAAATGTCTTAGTGAATTACAAAATGATAATAGTAGGCTTAGTGAGTGTAGTAAGGTAGCCTTGCAGCTCAGATATCTACTGTTCAGTGTTGCCTTGGGTATCCCGCTTTGGCTGAGGGTAGGGATGGGACGATATGCGATATTATCGTTTATCGTGATAAAAAAACACTCACGATAATCGTATCGTGGAGATTTAATTTATAGTGACATCGTCCTCCATCATGCACTGGGATCAATTCACCTTTTATTTGCCGAGCTGCATATCCGGTACCACTTAAACCCACTAAAGTTGGTAAAAGGTACAATATAATATACGTTCTTTACAGTCTTTTTTTCACTCTCTCTACCAAATCTCTTTGCCAAAGAATAGCCGATCTACAAGCTCACAACGCGTCACAGCGTGACGCGTTGTGAGCTTGTAGATCGGCTATTCTTTGGCAAATGTTCCGCCACAGGATAATGGATTTTGATTATCGCGATAATATCGTAAATCACGATTTCTTTTGTCACAATAATCGTGATTTGAAATGTTCATATCGTCCCATCCCTAATTGGCTAAGGGTAGATGTTGGTTTCCCATGACACAGGTTCGAATCCAGGTGGTTGCAAAAGAAGTATATAATTACAAGAAACACAGTGCACTGCACTCACTCACTCCACTTGCTTCGAGGACGTTAACCATTACCCTGTTCTAGACAAAAGAACAAGCCTTGTTTCCTTGTTTGATATGCCATAAAGTGCTCCGTTGCCTGGAACAAGGTACAAAATACAGTTATACAGTTACAGCTATAATTCAACAGCATGTCAACAAAACACAACTGTCATAAAAGGACGGAGTATGAAATCATAAAGTCCCTACACGGTCCTCTCCAGGGGTGTGGTGTTTATACGGACACCATAATCAACATCAGGCTAGTATTTGTGCTCCGTCATAGCCTAAAAAGGAAGCAGAATCCATTGTCACGGACAACCCAGACAAGCCTTTACCGGGAAACCGGATGGCCCAGTTGTGACCTATCATGACTTATCTTCTGCGAACACTGTCCAAACATAGTCCAAAACACTAGAGATGCAGCTGATCACAGCAGCTCTCTGTGAGATTACAGGATCAGCAGGACCGCAGAGAGAGAACGACCTTATGAGAGAAATGCTGCCACTGCCAAAACATAAGACTGAAATGGCCCTCTGTTCGCTCTGAAAAAGGTAGCGCTGTAAAAACGGCTGTGTGCTGCTGCATCATAACACAAGAATGTGTTCTGTGACACATTTACAATCATAATATGCTCAAAGCTAAATATCATTGAATGAACTAAGCCACGTTCTTTCGAGGCCTACTGTACTTCAGTCATATCATTTTGTTATTTCAGTGTTAAGAATAATATTTGGGTAAAGACCTGTCAATTTTGACAAACCCCTCTCATATGATGTCTAGATATATTACCTGTATATGAGAGGCAGCCTGAATTATTTAGCTGGTTTACACAAAATCTCATTGATCTTCTTCACCATATCAACTGCAGTGAGTGCCAATGTGCCTTTCCCGTGCTCTAATAATAAGTTGACTATTTCCTTTGGAAAGATGGCAAATGCTTTGGAAAGTGTGCACTGTTACAGTATTATGTACAGTACTAGTTGATGGCAGGTTTTGTGTGGCTGTTGGATCGGTGGTTAGGGCTGTCACGATATGACATTTTACATGACAATTAATTGTCAATCAAATAATTGGCGATTAACGATTTAATTGTGTTTTTGTCGTTGACAATTACATTTCTGTTTGGCTTGTAGGCTTTGAAGTTGCACATGGTAGATATGACACATAACCTTAAATATACAATGAAATTACTGACATATTTGACAACTTTATACTTAAAAAAAGAACATTGATAGTGGAAATAGCCGATCTACAAGCTCACAACGCGTCGCGATGCGACGCGTTGTGAGCTTGTAGATCTGCTATTTCCACTATTTTTGACTTTCTTAAAAATATATGAACATTTTTCAAAATGGAAACGAATATGACGATTATGAAAAATAATCACGATTATGTCAAATAATCACGATTAGACGATTATGTAATAATTGTGACAGCCCTACCAGGGGCACTGGCGGACTGGCCTACTCAGGTTGGTACCACGCAGGTGGGAACAATGCAAGTTGGGAACAATGCAAGTTGGGAACGCATGCCATTCCCATCAAACCATCCCCGGGTCATCAGGGATACAAATGGCAAGTTTGAATTCGATTGGTGGATCGGTGCCCGAGTTATACCTCGGAAGAGACACACAGACAAGATTGTACACGCTACCACTTATACAGGTGTAGTGACGACTAGTGATGTGTCGTTCATGAGTGATTCGTTCATAAAAATCGAATCATTAGCAAGACTCGTGAATGATTCGTTCAAATCACTGGAATGTGTCGTTCACACATTCGTTCACACCCCCGCCCCCTCCCCTAATAGCACCCGGCACACAGAACGGGAGGGCGTGCTGCTGTACTCGCGACGTAATAAAAACGCTCCCGCGATTGTGTTTTTCAAGGGCCGATGGCGCTATATGAACGAATCAGCTGAACGAAATGAACGGGATTGCCCATCACTAGTAGTGACACAAACATGATGTAAAGCAAAAGCAAAGCAAAGCATTGAGTCTGTGTCTGGGTTTGTGGATTGGCCAATCTGCAAACATGCACCCCCCAGACACCGATTCAGTGTGCTGTCTACCACAGACCCGCAGACATTCGTGTTCAGTGCAGGGGCATAGTTCTGCCGATTTAAAATGACTCCAATACGGAACTAAAACTTCCTATGATTGGCCGCTAGTTGCGCTGTTTTCCCCCCCGGCCGATCGCAAAAAGAATTGGCCTCCATTGGATCCCATTCATTTTCCCCTTTCGTTTTCTAACCTTAATTAACATTTTCATGAATACTGTATGGTTCCTATCGCTAGTTAAAAATTGCCTTTCAATCACCATCATATTCGTTTTGTCGAAATGTGGTCCAATGTATTTTAAAATAAATGATAAAGTTGCAAGGGGGCGTGGCCATCTAAACTGATAACAGCCGGTGTTCTTCTTCGTGTGCTGTATTTCGGGAGGCTCCGACCACATTCTCCCATGTATCCCTGCGTTGCACGTGACCGTTGGCAGCCAATAGCATCTCTGATGCCTTTACAATTCTATGATGGCGACACTCATTCCAAGGGGTAGAAAGGGCCATTTGTGCTGTATAGAAACCAATGGCTTCGCTTCGTCCATATTTTTCTACAGTCTATGGTTCAGTGTCAGTTCTGGACAACAGCCGGGTCCAATGAGTTCCCAATCAGCACCATCCCCAGACAGACACAAACACACACACACACAGGTTCCTGCCATTTAAAGATAGATGTCTTGTGCGTTTTAGATTAGATTACAAAGGATGCAGCAGGTAAACCGAAACAGAAAGACGGTCAATGAAACTAAAGTCTCAGTCTCACCACAACAAAAAAGGATCTTGTTCACCACTTGTGCACCCCACGCTTCTCCATGATGTATTAATCGGGGGATATCTTTAGAAATAGTGTCAAAATCCTGGAATAAATTCCTTACCAAAAAAAATCTTCACCAATGTGTTTATAAAGGTGTCTAGTAACACATCTCACAAAGACTGAAATTCAGTTTCCCTAGGAAAATCTTTGACAGCTAGGGTAATTCTGGGTCTCATTCACTCACTATACTATAGGGGAAAAAATCACTCCCAAAAAATATGCTTTAAGTGGGATGTGAGGGGTCTAACTAGGTGTTTTTAATTATTCTGAATCCATTGCAAGCATTTGTTTTGCACCAAAAACATTCCTTGGGCAAGAAATGGACCCCAATACCACTGTGAAAAGTGATGACTCATCACTAAACCATCATTTTATGGGCTGTTTTTAACCCAATGAATGTTTTTTTAAGATATCCCCCGATTATATGTTGATCATGGCAGCTGTGAGATTTTGAAGAAAAAGAAAAAACATTCAACCCCGTTTCAGGAACCAACTAGGGATGGGACGATATGAAAATGTCATATCACGATTATTGTGACAAAAGAAATCGCGATTTACGATATTATCACGATAATCAAACTCCATTATCCTGGGGCGGAACATTCGTCCAAAAATAGCAGATCTACAAGCTTGTAGATCGGCTATTTTTTGGCAAAGACATTTGATAGGGGTGAGCTTGTAGATCGGCTATTTTTTGGCAAAGACATTTGATAGAGGTGAGCTTGTAGATCGGCTATTTTTTGGCAAAGACATTTGATAGAGAGTGAAAAAGAAAATACTACCAAGTATGTATATTATAAGTACGTTTTACCAATAGAGGGTTTAATGGTACTGGATATGCAGCTCTGCAAATTAAAATTGATCCCAGTGCATGACGGAGGACGATATCACGATACATTTAATTTGCCAATACTGTATCGATACTTCAGGCCATAGTACCACAATACTTTTAGGGAAATAAAATATGTTCCCAATTCCCATGCACATAGGAACCAATGGTAGAAGTCCGGTCCTGACACTCCGCTGCCTCTAGATGTCGCTGTACTATAGTAGCTACTTCCTCTTCCCACAGTTCAGTGAGTGAGGTCTCTCGAGAAAATGGCTGCGAACGATGAAAGCTGATATATCGCAATAGTATCGCAATGGTATCATATCACAAAGATTCACAATATATCGTGATACTATTGCATTGTGTCCCAAGTATCGTGATATGTATTGCATCGCGAGATTCTTGCCAATATCCATCCCTACAATTATCGTGAGTGTTTTTTATCGCGATAAACGATAATATTGTGTATCGTCCCATCCCTGGCTACCAGCCAGCCAGCTGGCCAGGCTGCTCCAGTGGCTTCTTCTCAGCTGCCCGCCTGGGGCTCCTCTGGGTGCTCAAAGGGAGCTGGGTAGAACTGTGGAACAGACAGGGGCGTCACACCAAATTCTGGGCCCTGGGTACAATGATTCACTGCGGGCCCCCCCCCCCATGAATTTTAACTATTGAAAAATAGCAGATATACAAGCTCACAGCGCGGCACCGAGTGCCGCGCTGCGAGCTTGTAGATCTGCTATTTTTGTGAAATTGTGTGCAAGAAACCCATGTTTCCATGTCAGTGATGCTCAAACTTTTTCATGCGAAGGACCCCCAAAATGATATGAATTTGGCCACGGACCCCCCATCTCAAAATATTTAGTTCCAGGGACCCCCCAAGAAGCAAAATTTGAGTTACAAATGTTCGCTTAAAAAATACATATATTCAAATATTTGCACCCATTTTCACGACTTTTCAAAGAATAGCAGATCTACAAGCTGTGAGCTTGTATATCTGCTATTTTTCAATAGCTAAAGTATAAAATAATTAAGGCCCCTCCACCACCTTGGGCCCTGGTAACTCAGTCCCACTTTCCTCCCCCTTGTGACGCCCCTGAACAGACATGTGTCCAGGAAGAGAGAGAGAGAGAGAGGCTCTCAGTGAGCCAGCGAAACAGCCGTGAAGAGATTGCCACCCGATAGGCCCCAGTGCTGCTAACGAACGGCCTCAGCCTCTGGTGGAGGAGAGGAGCGAGGCTGGGCCTGTGGAGGAGGGAGAGTCCTGAGAGGAGGAGGCAACATAGAAAGGCCCCTTTGTTGTCAAGAAGAAGTATGTGGTCTAAAACGAGAGCCCTGTAGCGCCTGGGCATCCCTCCGTCCTTATACTGCTACAGCCAGCCAGCCAGCCAGCAGGATGAAAGGAAGGTTGGAGAGGAGAAAGAAAGAAAAGATAAGAAAGGGGAAGAGAATTGGCAGCCGTGAAAGGCAAGGGGGATCCGAGAGATGGCCAGAAACAAGCAATATTCCAATGTTAATTCAACTAAATACTTCACTATAATAATCTCTATCAAATGCTCTCAATTAGAAACGAGACTAGAGTCTAAAAGCCTGACAAGGAGCCACACTGGAGGCGCCCAGTCTGAAATGATGGCCTGTCACGGGGTCACGGGGTCACCAAAATGGTTGGGGTTCAGAATGGTTCATCCTGCAATCTTCCTATGATACAGCTTGTGTGCAAAGGTGACACGTTTGGCTTGAGGATGGGTGACAGAGGAAAGGTCACGGTCCCTTTGTTCATATTGTGATATTGTGAAAATGTATAGGCTACTAGTGATGCACGGATCGACCCGGTGCCCCCACCCGCCCGCCAACCCGCCCGCATGCGGGTGGGTGGGTCAAGGTTTTCAGACTCCATTGGCGGGCGGCGGGCGGGCGGGTTATCACCACTCTCATGTGCAAAAAATAAATACGAATAATCACCTGTTCTTATTTGCCTTTTATTCTTAATAAGAGTAGGCCTATAAGAATAAGAATACTACGTTTGAATACGAGCAGGACGAGCGAGCGAGTTTTAAAATGCGCCAGAGAGGAGCGAGGTTTCTCCTCCGCTCCGTCACTCCGTGGTGCGAGGACCGTCCCAATTCCGCTCCTGTTGGGGCCGCGAACCACAGTTTGCCAACATTTGACACAACGTGAGCACAGCAGAGAGGATTTAATATTGTCCGTCTTTTGCTGTCTGTTTAAAGTGCGAGGCGCTGTACCTATAAATATGATTGACATAAAACCTGAAACGCCATTCTTACCCCGACGATGCCCCAGAGAGAATGAACGTCTTTGAATGAATGTCTTTTAGGCTAAACCCCAATTTGAACAGCACGTTTGTTTATTTAGCCCATGACAATATTGTGCTACTGTAGACCTTTCTGTAAAGCGACTTTGGGTACTTAGAGAGCCGTATATAAAGATGAGCTATTGTGGAGATGATATACCATCTTTTTTTAAATGCAGGTTGCGGGGCGGGCGGATTCGTTGATTTATATATTGTTCTGCGGCGCGGGCGGGTTACGTTTCGTGCGGGCTGTGGGTCGTGCGGGTTATGAAAAAAAGCTGACCCGCGCATCACTATAGGCTACATATTGGCCTGGATGGCGATAAAGGAAACTCCAAAATCAATAGGGTTCATCCTCCAGGAGCATTCAGTGTACAGCCATTTCTAAGGTCATCTGTAGTTTGAGACGTGTTTGGGACCAAACGGTGGTGGATGGACGGACGGACAGGCAGGCAACCTTAATGAAAAAAAATGTCATCTATTATAGCCTATACCTTTTTTTAAGTAATAGTATGAAAAGTATGTAACTATGTAAAATACATTGGAAGACACTTGACACAAGTCCACTGAGCCTTTTAAGGCTAAATAAAAGATTATGTTCCGATTTCAATTATAAGCCACTACAAATTATAACACTGACCAGTCAGCAGAATAAACAGATTGTTACTTGAAATAATAAATCAGACATGGGGTGTGGGCATCAATAAATACAGAGATACATGTTTTTAATATAAAATCCTCATGAGATCTGAAATGGAACGCTGTGTCCCAAAAAAAAAAGAGGGCAAAAAAAGTAATGAAAGAATGACGTGCCTGCCTACGAATGTTTTTCTAAGCTGGGAGGTTAAATGCCTTGATAGCAGAGCAGCCCAGAGCAGCAGAGCCCAGCCAGTCACACGCGTCGACACGTGCGACTGTACAGCGATCTATTTAAACAAAGAGTGCAGCGGTGGGCTGCCACACTGTACAGCGGGGGCTACACACGTTGGGACGTGCAGAGAATGCTAGAGAGGCAGGGGCTGACATTTCTAAAAAGGGCACTTTTTGTGAAAATATAGAAAATAGCAGACCTCCAAGCTCACAACGCGTCGCAGCGCGACGCGTTGTGAGCTTGGAGGTCTGCTATTTTCAGTGCTTGAAGTTGATACCACACTGAACTAAGGATAATCAAGTCAAAACTGGGTTTCTATTCAGGAGAGGAGTTTGGACAAGGCAATTCTCTTGAATGCTGCCTTCGGGTATATGGCATGGAAAGAGGGCATTTTCATTTCTTTAACCATAGTAAAAACGGCATTCATGGTCTGGAGAGGGCACTTTTTACTGACACATAAAAAAAAGGCAGGGGCTCAAGCCCCCTTTGATGTCTACGTGTGCACACGTGCCTGACACACAATACACAATGTCGGGACAAAAACAAAGACAAAACAAAGGCTGCTATAGCCCAACGCATGATCCTATAATGTGTCCAATCTTCTCCCTCCAATACACATTACTTTATTCAAAACAACCTAACGGTCTTTTTATCACTTTCAGAACAGCCTCGGGCCTGTTGCTGTATTTAAGGGGAATGTTTCCCCAATGATAACAATGTTGCCGTTACACAGAGGCTAGTGGCAACACTGTAACCAAGACTAGACACATTATTGTGACACCCATGCAGTTTGAAGTTTCACTGCCACAATGTATCTATAAGCTGACTGACTGACTGAATGGCAAGTGGAGACATGACTACTCACTGATAATAACCAGTGGTGGAAAAAGCACTGCAATGAAGAAATACTCTTGTTACGGGAAGAGGTCTGGTGATCACAATTTACTTGAGAAAAAATAGTTTTGAAAATAGCAGGTCTACAAGCTTAGCTGACAATGCCTTTGTCATAATAATAAAAATCCACAAAGTAATAAAGTCTCCAAAATGACTGTCGTGGAGTAAAAGTACAGTATTTGCCTCTGTTATGTAGTGGAGTAGAGTAGACGTAAACGTACTGACATTTGGAAATACTACAGCTAGTAAAAACACACAAAAATGTTATTTAAGTACAGTAGCTGAGTAAATGTAGCCTACTATAGTTACTGTACACCACTGCTCATAACCCCTGTATGCTTTGATATTATATACTACTCCAGCTCTCTATAGCTAAAAACTAAACAAAATACTTCATTTAAAGACAAACAGACAGACCCACCACCACTCCCCATAATAAGACCTTGAGTTTACGAACATAATAAGGGTCACAAGTTTCCAAATGGACAATATTTGACAAATGCCTAATGACATTATATCCCTGTATCATGGAACCAACAGCAACACGCACACATACATACAGAGCCAGGCAGGCATACATACACACACACACACACACACACACACACACACACACACACACACACACACACACACACACACACACACACACACACACACATACACAGAGCCAGGCACACACACACATACAGCACACCGCTTGGTCTTTAGAATGGCCTATGCTGCTGCTTAGCTGGCGAAAAAAATGGTGAAAAGACTCACCAATTTGAAGGTTATCAGCAAGCCCCCCTCGCGTCGATCACAATCGCGACATTAACTCTGGTGTAGATGGAACTAATCCAGTGATTAAATGTTATAATAAACGAGCGGATCGACTGTGTTAAAGAAGTAAAAAGGCTGTGTTGTGTTCCTTCCTCGTCTCGTCCTGCTCGCTGCTTGCCAGGTCTTTATTTAGATAAGCAGGAAACACTGTGTGAGAAGAACCCGACCGACCAGCGAGCCTGGCTGCCGCGTCGCCATGGGAACCGTGGCCGAGGGGCGGGGCCATTACTGTAACGTACCGCAGACCAATGGGGCGTGATTATGGATCCAACTGGGAAAGATGGATAACCACGCCCCGGACTCATTTTTGAAGCTTGTGATTGGCTGAACCGGACGTAGGGAGCGCTCCGTTGTAGTCACTTGGACCGCGCGAGGTGCACCAAAACCCAATTATCATGGCGTTTATCGTGCGCTTGCCCAGGGCCTGGGCATAAATATAACGATTGCATTCACCACGGCTTCGTAACTCGCGCGGCGCTCCGCCGGCCGCGCGGCCCTGGCCCGCTCTTCGCGGCCACTCGCGCCTGCGGCGCTCGGGGGCGAAGAGCAGGACCAAGGTCCGCTGGCCTTCGCGCCGCTTGCAATGTCGTGGACAATAACTGAAAACGAGCGCTCTATGCCGTTTCCATCCATCTTTCCCAGTTGGATCCATAATCACGCACCAATGGGCACGGCTTCTTCTGCACGACACTGTAGGAATTGTATAGTAGTAGTAGGCAAGTTAGGTATTAAAAAAAATGAGAGAGGAAAAAAGAGGAAAAAAAGCCAACGGAATTTATGTAAACTAGCTACAGTGCATGATGTATTAAGTGCATTGACATTTGCACTGACTATCCACTGCATACTGCTGTGTTCTATCCGTCTGTGTAATTCAATGTTAAATGTCAATGAGATAGGCTACTTAAATGGTTTCCTGTGTAATTAAGCCGAAAAGCTTAAACCATCCTAGTAGGATCTCCTTTTAGTTGACCTTGTACCAGTGAACTGTACCGTCATGAAATTGTACCTTTTTCTATGCAGACTTCTAATAAAGTCTTCAATCAATCAATCAATCAATCAAAGCGTGGTATAATAATGTGTAACTACAGTGTAGTTACACATTAAACCGTACACACACAAACAATTTGTTTATGTATTTTATATAAAGACAGGGTGCCATGATTTTCTTTCCCCCTACAAGTAGACTACAACATAATCACCAGGTATGATTATTGATTATACTTGGAGAAAGATTTATTTTCAAAAAGGTGTACAAAAAGTGTTAAAATTGTGTTTTTATGCAGCCACATCCACCTGGCTGCATGGTTTTCAGGTGGGTGGTGACCCACATGATTTTATGATGTCATTCAATCTGTGTATTTCAATTGGGCTTTGGGCCTTTTGACTCAGAAATGTCAGCTTTCAGAAAGAAACCAAAAATATACAGTCATAATATGCTATAACAACACCTGAGGGTCTATTAGAGTAACGTTAACTCCATAGACACATACAAAACAGAAAAAGTACAAAAGTATGGCACCACCTGATTGATTGATTGATTGATTGATTGGTTGATTGATTGATTGATTGATTGATTGAAGACTTTATCACAAGTTTGCATAGGAAAAGGCACAGTTTCATAACAGTACAGTTCACTGGTTCACGGTCAACTAAAAAAGGATTGTTTCAATTGGGGTCCTTTTTAACTCATATAACATTGAATGACAGACAAATAAAACACAGTACCACTATGCATATTCTAAGGCAAAATATGAAGGTTTTGCCATGCAGGTGCAGGTGTCAAGGCCAGGGTAGGCTATACTTTTCTTATATACAAAGAAAAAATCAAACCTCGGTTCGAAGTGAAGCGGTGAATCTTAGTATAGAATTGTCTGGAGAGCCGGTATGACAGCCGGTATAATAGGTTTTAAAAAAATATATAAAAAGTCCTGCTTGCTGGTCTCTTAGTTGTTTGTCAACTGCATCCCTCTATAATTATTTCAGTTTCTGTTATCTTTGTGGCCTACTAAATTTTTCAACTTCTGCTAGATTTTCAATGTATTTACTCTTGTCTGCCTTAATGCTCCTTTTTACCATTCTGTTAGCATCTGTATATTCTTATTGTGCCTTTGCTTTTGCTCTTATGCGGCTATTTGTCATTGCTGCAATAGGTGAGACCTATTGCATGTACAAGACAGATAAAACCTGAAGGCCACATTATCATGTGAAGCTTGACCAATCCTCAAAGTATCCATTCATCTGACCGGGAGGGACACCGCACACATATTCTGGACGTACAGGACAGATAAAGCCTATTCATTCTGAACTGAAATGACCATATATGGACATGGGACACACATTTTGCTTTTTGAAAAAGCCTGTTCATTCTGGCCTGGAGTGACCATATAATATATGGACATGAGGTGACAAACATTGTGTTTTTGAAAAACCCTGTTCATTCTGGACTGAGATCACCATATATGGTAATTAAACGGACATTCTGTTTTTGAAAAAGCCTGTTCATTCTGGACTAAAATGACCATATATGGGCGTGATACACACAAAGCCACTCATAGGAAGCGGTTTTCACCGCTTCAAAAAAGGAGGAAACATTTCTATTGAACTGCATTGTTTAACAGTTTATATGGGAACTCCATTCCAGTCAGTGGAGCTGAAGTCTAAACCCATAGATCTGCATCTGCTGCCCTGTGCACAGCAGATGAAAGCGCTTTGGTGGGTGTGTGGAGGAAGCTAGTGAGTGATACACTGGAGTATAGGCCTAGTGCTAGTGGCCTACTAGGCCCATAGGCTATGGGTTTGTTCTGTGCGATGGACCCAGAGACTCCCCTGAGTCCCCACTACTACCCAGTACCACATATAAGCTGACGAAGAGGAATGTGCTGCTGAGTCCAAATCCGACACACAGGTCGAGAGAATGGCGACACACTGGTGACAGTGGTGATGAGTCGCTGCATGGCTAAGTTCTGAGAGAGAAACAGAGAAAGTACATGACAGAAGAGATGATGAGGACACCTCTCCTAGGACAGGACATTAGCCTTGATACCAAGGCTATAGAAGATGGGTCCTGTTCATACTACCAGGTTGATCCTTTTGGTGTGTGAGATATGAAGCAATAAACCACAAGAGGTATGTGGTTACCTGGTATTTTATAATGGCTGAGAGGCGTGGTGAGACACAGGTAACCACATGCCTCGCATGGCTTTTCTAAAACGGTTACAATATGGCAACATGAACAATCATAGACATGTACCAATTAAAACTGTTCTATTTCACTAATTCCCTACAAGGTCTGCAAGAAAGTAGTTCCAAGCTACAAGAAAGTAGTTCCCAGCTTTTTTGCCAGCAACACAGGTGCAGATAATTGGTGCACTGTGGAACACTGTGGAAAGAAATAATGCACCTGGGTTTGATATAAATTAACTAATTCAAATGTGGATTATAGTCTCATATACCACAGCAATACAAGGGAAACCAGCCAATCAGAATCAAGGAATGGAACTAGCCGTTTTAGAAAGTATAATATTGAATTCCATTGTAAGCCAGATTCAGTCTTGTTAGCAAACAATGCTTTGTGGTTCTGAGTCTGACTCTATTCTGCCTACAAGGATTTACCTAAGCCACCCACAAAGTGGCACAAAAGAGTATTTTGAAGAGGCCATCACTTTCATGAGGAGACAGACACAGGTGGGTAATATTCTACTGTTCTTCTAAAATCACAAAAATAAAAAAGTGGATCTTTTGGCTTTTATTGGCTGTTCATATTCTGCCCTCTAGTGGCTATTTTTCTTCCACACATATTATGTTCCTATACTTCCTATCTATGACACTCATACTGTATGTATGTATGTATGTATGTATGTATGTATGTATGTGTATGTATGTATGTATGTATGTATGTATGTATGGAAGGAATGTTTTGTCTACATGTTATCACTAGTCCTGTCACAATTATTTGACATAATCGCAATTATTTTGTCATAATCGTCATATCCATGTTGAAAAATGTTCATATATTTCCAAAAAGTGGAAATAGCAGATCTACAAGCTCACAACGCATTGCGATGAGACGCATTGTGAGCTTGTAGATCGGCTATTTCCACTATCAATGTTCTTTTTAAAGTATAAAGTTGCCAAATATGTCAGACATTTCTTCTTTGTATATTTAGGTTATGTGTCATATCTGTCACATGCAACTTGAAAGCCTAGAAACAAAACAGAAATGTAATTGTCAACGACAAAAACACGCTAATCGCAATTATTTGGTGAGAATTAATCGCCATGTAAAATGTCATAATCGTGACACGCCAAGTTATCACTATAGTAATATTAACTAGTCACATTGTCCATTGTCTTTCTCTGTTTAGATCAAAGGTTCTGGCAACTGTGATTTCATCAATTTTAAGGAAGCTGAATTTGTAAATCAGTGGTTGCTGGTTGCAATGCCAGTGTCAGATTCCCTGTCTGGTAAAGGGACACTGTCATCCCCCTCAAACCCAACTTGACCATCGTCAAATCTAGTCTCCTACTGCTCAGAGCACAAGGAATGGAAGGTGGAAAAGGGCTTCCTTTCCACATGGTTTGAAGCATAGATTCCTTGGTGGTGGAATTTTGTTTAATCTCCAATTTTAATTAGATTTTACAATAGCCCTGCTTCTACTTGAATTAAACTACTTGTCAAGAGAGCAACACATAGCTCTCAACGAATGAAGTCCTTCCCAAGGCTTATTCGGGTCAGAGAAGTGAAAACTATGTAATTATGTGACTTCATTTTGGCTACAAGAGACAAGAGAAGACGGAGAATTCAGATAAAAGGAAGACAAAACTAAAACACTGCCTGAGGTTTAGTCTGGTGTAGCCAGTCAATCCTTTCATTTCTGTTTTTGGAATCATTGGGGTCAAATAGTGCATGCGTCATGTCTTTGAGGCTGTTTGGAGCTGGCATAGCTGAATAAAGGCTCCCTCCTTTCATGTCTGTAATGGGATCAAACATTGCTGGCGCAAACTATTCAAACTATTCAATAACATTTAGATCAAATAAACAAACCGCTTCACATGAACAATGTTGGGGTTAAGAGATTCCATTGATTTATGAATTCCAATCTGGCTTCATGAAATCCCATTCCACTGACACATGCCTTCTGTATGGTGACTGCTAATGACTTCTTATTGTCGGAGTTTCAGCACTTCCATAGAGGTTAGGTTTAGGGTTAGGGTTAGGGTTAGGGTTAAGGATAGGGTAAGTGTCGGAATGGAGACATGTAACACTTCTGTATTTGAACGACCGCATCAAACATGAGGTGGACTCGGGCAAATATTGCGGCATGATCATGCTGGACCTCTAAAAGGCATTTGACGCCATAAATCACTCTATTTTGATTGATGAACCAAGAGCACTCGGATTTGACAGTGAGCTGGATGCGATCTTACCTGGAGGGGAGAGAACAGGTGGTGGGGGTGAACGGAACCCTGTCCCCCCTCTCAGTGAGCTGTGACATTCCACAAGGAAGCATTCTAGGGCCTTTATTGTTCCTAATATATGTAAACGACATGTCATGTGCTTGTGACTGCAATCTGTTCCTGTTCGCAGATGACTCTGCTCTGCTAGTCCAGGATAGGGACAAATTGCAGGTTGAAAAGGCCCTCAGCTCTGAACTGGGTAAGATCTGCACCTGGCTCATTGACTATCTGGGTAAAACTTTTGGGTCCAATTTCAACCTCAAAAAGGTAGAAAACTTCACAATCAAAGTGGGTGACAATGTTATCACAAAACAACCTGCGTTGCATCCTAGAGGCAAATCTTTCGAGTGACAAAATTACTTCAAAGGTAATAAAAATAAAATAAAAAAACAACCAAATAAGTTTTTCTGCGCAAGATAGCCCCGCTGGTTAGTACTTTGAAGACTCTATAGCAAGAGCACTCATTCAACTTTTTTTTGAGAAGTCCATGTACCGGTATGGTATACCGCAGCACCTCAGAGGCCTTAAAAAACAAGGCTCCAAACAGACCAAAATAAACTGGTTAGAATACTGCTTAACCTTCCATCTCCGGCTCACCTCATCCCTGATCATTTTGAAAGTTTGGGATGGCTCATGGACATGGTAGGTGACAGAGTACAGCATCTTGCAATGGGACTGGTGTACAAGATACACTACATCACTACTAAGATACCCATGTACCTGACAAAATACTTCCAAAATATGTACAGTAACTGTGCTGCAGAACAAATTGGAATGGTGATATGATTTATTTTCAAAACAGTGGACCGTCCTCGCCACTGTTGAACCAAGAAGAAACCATAGGCATTCCACATGATGATCTCTGCGTGTGTCTTGAACAATGTGTGTGTGTGTGTGTGTGTGTGTGTGTGTGTGTGTGTGTGTGTGTGTGTGTGTGTGTGTGTGTGTGTGTGTGCGCCTGACAGCACACATAATGTACATATCATCTGCCCAATGTACTGTTATTTTGAAGGTCGGCTAGCTCGACACGTCACAAGACGCGTCTCGCCCAGACACATCACAAGATACCGTACTACTGTTGTGTTATTGGGTGCTCTGCCTGCTCTGAAATACAATATTCACCATATTCCTGGCCCCGCCCCCGGCTTCCTGTTCATATCCTGAAAGAAAATAAAAAACATCATTTGGTTTCCTGTGTCCTTGCATTAAAGTGTCAGTAGAGGCGCTCTGGGCTCTGAATGAACCGGTGTTGCCACGTCTGCTTTTAATAAGCAATTTGTGTAGTTGTTTACTGGACTTACTTTCTAATATTTTTTAAACCAGTGGTTCCCAAATCTTTTCATATCAAGGACCCCAGATTAACATATTTGTCCACAGTCGCAGACTCCCATCTGAAAATATGTGGTGCCAGGGACCTCCAGTCCTCCACAAAGATTTGTCTTGTTAAAATGTTTCAAAAATATTCAAATAATTTTAGCTGATCTGCTATTTTCAAATGTAAATGTAAAGTAGTAAAACTGAACCTAGTCAATTCTATTGGGCTTATTATTCATAGACCTGGCCGCTTGTTTCTTTGGCAATATCTGGCAACAGACAATTCCCTGTCACTTCCTTACTTGGGATCTCTTGTTCTTAGACTTGGGAGGAAGTGAAAAGATGTTTTTGAAGCAGCACACAGAGAAAAACTCTCTAGCGCCCTCTGTAAAAGAAAATGGCAGCCGCCAGGAATATGGTGAATATCGGGAATGTTATGAGCCATCAGTGTGTGCGTGCGTGCGTGCGTGCGTGCGTGCGTGTGAGAGAGAGAGAGAGAGAGAGAGAGAGAGAGAGAGAGAGAGAGAGAGAGAGAGAGAGAGAGAGAGAGAGAGAGATTGAGTGTGCTGGAAGAAAGGGTGTACCAGAGTACACATCTGGAACTATAGATGCACACAGTCAGGGCTGTATTAACCATTGGGCGGCCGGTGGGGCCGTTGCCAGGGGCCCTTGGCCCTCAAAAATCAAATGTGTGGGGCGGGCCCCTCCTCTGTCAGAGAGCAAGCTATGCAGGAACACTGTCTTGCTGAAGTTGGTTATTTAATTTATGTTTCATTAAACATTTATAAATCAGATAAATGAGAAGACGTGCACGTCAATAATAAAAACCATGCCACAACCACAGTAAATCTACTCTGAGGCCTAATGCACCCCAGCTCGACCAACACCCGAAACAACGCAGATATGGTGCTAGCTACCGAAACAACGCAGATATGGTGCTAGTTACCGAAACAACGCAGATATGGTGCTAGCTACCGAAACAACGCAGATATGGTGCTAGCTACCGAAACAACGCAGATATGGTGCTAGCTACCGAAACAACGCAGATATGGTGCTAGTTACCGAAGCCTTCAGACGAGAGTTGCTCGCATCGCTGCATGGAGCATACATAGGCAACTGGCGGCCCAGGGGCCACAGGTTAATATCGGAATAGTGATATATTACTGATTTCAGCTGTTACAATTCCAACCATGACCTGCTTTAATTCCGTCAGTCTATATTAGTAGCTTAATGACTAGTATAGTAATATTAAATTACTTAATTGTATAATGAATTGTATTTTTTTTTATGTCCAATGTATTTGTATTTAGGTTCATGAAGTTAACATGAGTATATAACTAAATGCATTTCAGGATTCCAAATAAAAAAAAACACAAAAATATTCAGGATTCCAATTCAAAAGAAGCAAAAATAGCCGATCTACAAGCTCAAAACTATTTTTGCTTCTTTTGTATGAGATATGACAAAGTAGGACGTAGCAATATATCAATGTGGCCCTCTGGAGTGAAGGTGGAAATATAGTGGCCCTCGCCATCATCAAAGTTGCCCACCCCTGGCATGGAGATATCAGACATGTAATTCAATCTGAAAAGGCATTGTGCATTGGTGGGAAGAATAGAATAACTTTATGACATTATGAGGACAGGTCATTATGTCAATATGGTACAACTAGAGAAAAATCTTTGGGCAGAGAAGAACACATCGAAAAGTAGTGTGGCACGCATGTTGACTTAAAGGCCAATTCATAGTCAGGGCTCCAAGGATAAAACGTGGGGAACCAAAGGTGACTGCATGGCTACATCAAAATAAACTTGCTTTTGCTAGATTCTCAGCTTCTTATGGGTATTTTTCAATCCACTATGATTGCTGCAGGAACATTATTTATGATGCCTATGGATGGCATATTTAGTAGAAAAGTAGAAAAGTACTGCTAGTCTGTGAGGAATGAGGATAGACTTTCTCTGCTTGAGAGTTAGAAGTTGCATTAATTTGATCATTGATTGTGAATTGTTAATTGTTATTTTGTTTCATTGTCTTTGTCAAGTGAAATGTAAATGTGTCCTGTGAGTCCATATATGGGCTGGGCTTCCATGGAAGCATGACACTTTAATAAACACTTGCACTCCTCATTGTTGGTTGCAGCGTTTGCTTCTAACCTTTGTGTTGACATTGCCATCTAGTGGCTTCTTCAGTCAATTGCACACATTATTGGTTTTCAACCCTTTTCATATCACAGCCCATTATTTATTCCGCATTTGAGCCACAGAGATTTCGATGAGATTTAGCTTCTCACCCACAACTTATTTATTTAGTTTAGTATTAATTGGATAAGATTCTGTGCAAAATTCCATGTTGTATTGATGTTAGGAGAGATAACAGGCCAACATTGATAGAAATATGAATTCTTTACATTCTCTAATTGTGTAGACTTCTTGTAAATTAAATAATGCAGATGTTTAAAAATAACTTTACTCTTGGGAGCGTAAAAGTGAAACCATTTGGTTATCAACTCTCCATCATTTAGCTGGGGACCACCTCTGGAACCCCCCCAAGGGCCACTGTTGGTCCCTGGACCACTGGTTGAAAACCACTGTATTAGATGAACACTGAACTTGTGAACCAGGGATATTAGTATAGTAATAACAAGTAAGAGAAGCAACATGGGCGCGTGCACGCATCCGCCTGGGTGACAGCAGCCTGCTGGGCGAGCACTGGTGCTCTTTGGCATGGGATCAACTTTGACCTGGTTGGTTGTTTAAGTTGGACAACAAAATGTGGCAAAAATGCGTCTATATTTCCCCCAAATATGTAGATGACTGACGTCTGACATCATAGATGTTTGACGTCATATAGAGTATATATGAGACTGACACAATATGTCCAAATATGGGCATTCCCAGATATGGGCTTAATTAATATTGATGACATCAGGGATCTCCTTATATGGGCATACAAGGGATTGCATTTGTGTGGCTGCCCTAACAGGGCATCATCTGGGAATGCCCATGGACTTAATATTGACGTTTTTGGGCCGGGTAGGGCGTAAAATGTATGCTAATTAGTAAAGACAGGGCCTCGGGCCGGCCCAGTTAGGGCCCAGTTAGGGCCCAGTTAGGGCCAGTACTTAATGTTCGGGCCCCCTGAGAATGCTGAGCTGGTCGAGTCATCATTGTGATCAGAGGCGTCAATTGGGTATGGCAAGCTATGGCAGCTGCCGTACCTTGGCTAACTAGGGGAAAATAATAAAATGCACTGTTAATCGTGCCTGTTGCTAAGGTATGGCAACATGACTGGTGTCTTGCACGCGTGCCCTCACGCGCGTGCAAGACACCAGTCATGTTGCCATACCTTAGCCTTTTCTGAACCGACGCCGCTGATTGTGATGTAAGGACAGGTCAGTGCAAAT
The DNA here is from genome assembly GCF_963921795.1 of Nannobrachium achirus. Taxonomy (NCBI): domain Eukaryota; kingdom Metazoa; phylum Chordata; class Actinopteri; order Myctophiformes; family Myctophidae; genus Nannobrachium; species Nannobrachium achirus. The sequence goes on from NC_137823.1 coordinate 61,255,509, forward strand.
GAATTCTGGCCGATCATTTGCAACATCATTGTGATGTCAAAAGAGCATGAGGTGTGACAGACGGACAGACAGACAGACAGACAGACAGACAGACAGACAGACAGACAGACGGACAGATGGGCAGATGTAACGGAGGTGATCCAGACATGAGCTGGAGGTTTTCATATACAAAATAGCGAGCTAGACACTGTCTGTATGACCTAACAATGACAATGATTAATTTGCAGGCTCTCGGCAGAGATTTAGTTTTTCTTTTTTATTAATTTATTTATTTAATTTTTAATTTTTAAAGATTTGTTTTTGGGCTTTTTATGCCTTTATTCGATAGGACAGTAGACTGACAGGAGAGAGATGGGGAATGACATGTGGCAAAGGTCATCCGGATCGGGATTCGAACCTGCGACGCCAGCAGGCATCATAGCCTAGTATATGGTACACGCCTTGACCACCAGGCCAGCGGCCACCCGTAATTATGATCCTTTATTAAAATGTCCTAGTGTGTGGGCAGTGCATGGATGGTTGGTGGACGTAACATCCAGACATCATTTGGTGGCTGCTGCTCTGATCAGCACATTAGAGTACTAGATTTGAAAATGTAGTTATATAATAATGAGAGTACAATGTCTTATTCAGTCTACAATTCTGTGCTGTCAAACAAGTCGATGAAAATCTGCAACACAATTTTATACAATAGTGGGGGGTCCCTGCTTTACCTCCCTCTCAGCTAAGGGGTCCTTGGCCTGAAAACGTTAAGACCCCTGGGTTCGATAAGCCCTATTCACGGCCCACCCACTCAGCATCCCCCCGGTGCTGAAGTCATGTTTTGAAGGGGTAAAACCCTGCTAAGCCCATAGAGTTAACACAGAAATCACTAATTTAATGCAATTTCCGAATAGTACAGTATAAAATACGGCTAGCATTAGAACACAAGATAGTCAAAAGGCACAAAGCGTTATATAATTTACTTTACCGTTCGAAATAATGATTTGTTGGCTTTAAGTCCAGCAATTTCTGTTATAGTTTCCCCTTCTAAATTGACGTCAGCACCAGGAAGTAGAAATTGAGAAATTTGCTGTGTGGGCGGGCCGTGAATATAGGGCATATTCCCGCCGGGGGACGCTGTAGGCGTGTTCCTCCCTCCGCGTCATCAGCGCCCACACCCTATAGGTGGGGTTGGCGATAGGGCCTTTCTGTGTGGAGTTTGCATGTTCTCCCCGTGTGTCCTAGGGTAGATGCCCTCACAAAAACATGCAGTACTCCTGGTTTCTATACTACCTCCCCCTAGCCAGCCAGGTGCTCCCCAATTCCACTGGGTTGGCACTGGGTGAGAACTGGGTGAGAAAATGGGTTGCAAAAACTGTGGGATAAAAAAAAAAAAAAAAAAAAAAAAAAAAGACCCCTGGCCTAAGACATTGTGTTTGATTGATTGATTGAAGAATGTATTAGAAGTTTATTGCAATAGGAAAAAGTACAGTTTCATAACAGCGCAAATCACTGGTACAAGGTCAACTAAAAGGAGATCCTAGTAAGCTTTACTGCTTATTTACACAGGAACATGACTGACTGACTGACTGACTGACTGACTGACTGATTGATCATAATACGCCTACTACTGGCCATTTCGTATAGGCCTATTTGGATCTAATCATTCATTAGGCCTACTCTAGTTCTAGGCTAGGCCTACTACAACAACTTCACAGTAGCTAAACTTAAATAGTTTGGCAGGACCATGGAATGTACTGCCATGTTTGGGTATTTTCAGGAGAGAATTCAGCTCACCCATAAGAGGAATGTCTCAAAGGTCTGCGAAAAATGACACACTTCAGTTGCAAGTTTTGCCTCCAAAATTACAAAGATGACTTTACATGGTAGAATGACTCTTAATGACTCCTCTTCTTTATTTATTTATTTATTTTGGTAGGCTGTTATTTAAATTGGGCCTACATTTCATTATATTCATGGGAATATTACGGCACTAAGCCGCCGGAGTGCCGGTGTCATTCATAAGATTCTGAAGCGTTTCTTGGTCGTTAATAAGAGGAGGAGCCGTCTCTCCATGCAGGGGCGTCACACCAAATTCTGGGCCCTGGGTACAAGGATTCACTGTGGGCCCCCCATGAATGTTAACTATTGAAAAATAGTTCACAAGCTTGTAGATCTGTTTCCATGTCAGTGGTGCTCAAACTTTTTCATGTCATGTAGCCTATTTGGCCACGGACCCCCATCTCAAAATATTTCGTTCCAGGGACCATCCCCCAGAAGCAAAATTTGAGTTACAAATGTTCGCTTAAATAAATAGGTCTACATATTCAAAGATTTGCACACATTTTCACGACTTTTAAAAAATAGCAGATCTACAAGCTCGCAGCGTGGCACTCGGTGCCGTGCTGTGCCGTGCTGTGAACTTGTAGATCTGCTATTTTTCAATAGCTAAAGTTACTAGGGAGGGCCCCTCCACATTGGGCCCTAGTAACTCAGTCCCACTCCCCTTCCCCCCCTTGTGACGCCCCTGTCTCCATGCATTGAAGAAAAATAGCCTACCAGCACCAACACCAGCGAGCGAGTCCACAAAAAATGGACAGCGCGATTGGCAGCAGCGGTTGATCAACTCGTCTGGAGCCTCCTGGACACACGACACGTACCGGTTTATTATTCGGCTATAATCCGTTATTATAGCCGCGGACCGGACAGCAGCATCGGTCGGTCCTCGACATCATCGTCCACCACCGATCGCATCCACACTGACTCCACTCCTATGAGACAGACAGTGTAAAATACCCGCTGCGCACGGATGGATGCTGCCCTGACCTGAGCCAGGAAAAGAAAAACCTGCAGATGGAAATACTATTGGTTCGACCAGACACGAAGCTTAAACTGTGGTATTAATAGTTTCTTTAAAAAATATATGTTTTAATGTATATTTTGTATGATTTTTAACCACCCACTGTTGGAGTATTCGTTTCCTTCTTCGTTTCTCCCACCTGACACTGACAGGCTGACACACATTTGTTGACATGAGTTATGTTTTTGGGAGGAGAAGGCAACATCAGCATCACCTCACCTTCTTGGGCAGGCAGCGCGCTTCGGGAGCGCAGTTGGGGGGTGTGCCGTTGCAGACAGTGCAGCCAGCCAGGCTCATAATAATCACGCCATGTTTCTAAAACATGTAGGCTGCCTAATATCTAACACAGTCCTGTGAACGAACATGGATATTGGGAGCTGGGCAGCTCCGACGGTCGGGGATGGGAATGGTGCAGCAGCGAATGTCACTCCGACTCCGGCCAGCCTCCTCCTCCTCCTCAACTCCTCCAGCCCAACGCAGTGGGACGGTGGTCCGTCTGACGAGCAGCTGGTGACTCGATTGGATCACCAGCAGCAGCGACTCGTCCAAGAGCAAGCCTACCGGGACTTCACCACCACCATACAAGTTTTCATCTTCATAGGATCGCTCATTGGTGAGAGACTATACACTGTACATCCTACACATGCACGACTGGTCTCACATGCACCGGCCCACATCCACATGTCCCCGGGGCCCGGGGGTCCGTCTCATATCATTTGATGATGATTTGGTGCACATTGGTGCACGCAGTTTGCTGTCTTGAGTTGTCCCCAAAAATACTAGGCCAGGGGTCTTCAACAGGGGGTCCGGGACCCCTAGGGGGTCCCCAGAGTTACTACAGGGGGTCCTCCAAATCTTTGAGAGATAGAAAGCTTTTTTCTCCTTTTTTTATTAACCACTTGAACCCCTAGCATCCATATTCTGAGAACTTTAGCCAAAAATAGCAGATCTACAAGCTCACAACGCCTCGTGAGCCTGTAGATCGTCTATTTTTGGCAAAGAGGTAGGTGTATAGGGGAAAAAGAGCAGACTAAGTACAGAGTGAAAGGTCAAGTTTAATAAGTATTAAGTGGTTAAATATCTGAATACACAAATTGACATGAATCCAAAATACACTGATGATTTTGCTGTCAAACGATGAAACCATGGAATCTCTGAAAAGGTTGTGGGGGTCCCTGCTTCATCTCTCTCTCAACTAAGGGGTCCTTGGCCTGAAAACGTTGAAGACCCCTGTACTAGGCTATGGGAAAAGAGGTGGCACTCACCTAGCCATAAATCTCTTGTAGAGCGCTTTTATTTTGGGACGTTATGATGAGAGATAACGTCCCAAAATAAAAGCACTCTACAAGACTTATGATTTATGGCTAGCACTCACCTGGGAACTGTGGCAAGCCCCCACATAGGGTAGGCCTAGGCTATTCAGACAGTAGCCTAGCTAATCCACTTTGAGACATGGATAATGAATTTCTGGTGAAAATGTCAAAAATAGTCTTTAACTCTATGACTATAGAAATACTGTATTGAGTTGCTTGATGTTTTGATTAAATCTAATACCAAAGAATGTGTGTTACATAAAGTTGGCCTCCTGGTGGCGCTGTAAAAGGCAAATGTTGAAAAATGCAGGGCAAAGTTTTTCCTTAGCTTCTAGGGAGTACAAGTTCTCCACTGATAGGTGGAGTTAAAGGTAATTATAGCGCCACCATGAGGCTGATTTGAAGACATTTCTTCCACTGCCTAGTGGGAATATGCATGCCAAATTTCACCAAGATTGCACGCTGTGTTCAGGTTCAGGTTTATTAGTCAAATGCATATCCATACAGGTATAGACATACAATGAAATGCTTGTGCCAGGAGCACTCTCAGCCTTATTACACACAAAAAAACAAGACAACAACAGGTCACCCAGGACAACCCAAAAACAACAAAACAACCATACAGTGTAACAGTGTACAGTTTAAAAACTGCGTATATTGCACATGACTACCTACGTCTCGCTTCCATCTCTTCGTTAAGCATCCTGATTGCTTGAGCATAAAAACTATTACTGAAACGGGTGGTGTGAGATTTGATGCTCTGGTAACGTTTTTTGGATGGGAGGAGATAGAACAGGGAATGGGCGGGATGACAGCTGTCCTTTAAGATGTTCTCTGTCTTTTTCTTACAGCGTGTGTTATAGATTGTGTGTAGCTGTGGTAATTCTGTGCCAATGATTTTGGCAGCTCTCTTCACAATTCTCTGTAACTGTGTACTGTCTTGAACAGTCACGTTACCAAACCACACTGTGATGCATCCTGTCAAAACACTTTCTATGGTACAGCGATAGAAATTAACAAGAGCCTTGGTGCTCAGGCCAAATCTCCTGAGGCGCCTCAGAAAGTACAATCGCTGCTGCGCTTTCATAAGGATACCTTCGCTGTTTTGAGACCATGTGAGTGAGTTTGTTATGTGAACACCCAGGAATTTGAAACTGTCCACTATGTGGTGAACCATTTATGGTTAAGGGACTGTGATTGACTTTAGACTTCCTAAAGTCAACGATGATCTCTTTTGTTTTACTAACATTTAGAGAGAGATTGTTATTCTGGCACCATAGGGTTAGCTCTTCAATTTCCCTCCTATAGGCCCTCTCATCATCGTTGGATATTAGTCCTATAACCGTGGTGTCATCTGCAAATTTGAGAATAGAATTATTGCCACACCTGGCAACACAATCATAGGTGAACAGACTATACAACAAGGGACTGAGGCAGCAGCCCTGGGGCGCTCCAGTCCTGGTCAATATCTTAGATGAATGCTTGTTCCCTATTCGTACAGATTGTGGCCTGCCTGTCAAAAAGTCAAACAGCCAGTTGCAGATACTACTGCCAAGACCAAGACCCCTGAGTTTCAACACAAGCTTAGATGGTACAATCGTGTTAAAGGCAGAGCTATAATCTATGAAGAGTAGTCTGACATAAGAGTTCCTTTTCTCCAGATGTTTCAAGGCAATGTGTAGTGCGAGAGAAATAGCATCATCGACTGATCTATTAGCACAGTATGCAAACTGTAATGGATCAGTATTGGCAGGGATAATGTGCGTTATATGTGATATAACCATTTTTTCCAGACACTTCATAAGAACAGAGGTCAAAGCCACAGGGCGATAATCATTAAGACAGGCGACAGGTTTTTTCTTTGCTATGGGTACAATTATGGTTTCCTTGAAACACAACGGTACCACACACAATGACAGGGACATATTAAAAATGTCAGTAAAGACTCCCGAAAGCTGGTCGAAACACAACTTAAGGACACGTGAGGCAATCCCGTCAGGGCCGGCCGCCTTATGAGTCCCAACGCTTTTAAAAGTTTTACTCACATCTCGTTGTGTCACCTGCAGCTCCACCGCACCGGGTGTTCCCCGCACCGGTGTAACTGGGTCCGTGTTGTGAGTTTCAAAGCGGGCGAAAAAGTTATTCAATTCGTCCGGTAGAGAGTCCGAGGTGTTAATAACAGCCGGCTTCGGTTTGTAATCCGTAATCGCCTGCAGCCCTCTCCACATACGCCGTGCGTCACAGCCACTATAGTTGTTCTCCAGTTTGTCCCTATATTGTCTCTTAGCGTCTCTGATCGCCCTTCTCAGGTCGTATCTGGATTTTTTGTACCGTTCCTCGTCCCCAGATTGAAAGGCGGCTCGGCGCTCTCTCAACTTCAGACGAGTATCATGGTTCATCCACGGCTTCTCGTTGGGATAGGAGCGAACGGTTCGCGCTGGGATGCAATTATCCACACAGAATTTAACATAGCTGGTGACAGTGTCAGCGTAGTTATCCAAACTTGTGGCTGAGTCTTTGAAGATGGACCATTCTGTCGATTCAAAGCAGCCCTGGAGTTTAGATACATTATCTGTGGACCAGCACTGAACAGACCTCTCCTTGGGTTGCTCGCTCTTCATTCTCTGCTTGTAGGCAGGTAGCAGTAGCACCGCTTGGTGGTCAGATCTCCCAAAGTGGGGCCGTTGGACCGCTCTGTAGGCAGCCTTGATGGTGGAATAACAATGATCCAGCGTCCTTTCCTTCCTTGTTGGGCACCTAACGTGCTGGTAAAAGTGTGGCAACACCGATTTCAGGTTGCAGTGGTTAAAGTCCCCAGCCACGATTGATATGGCTTCCGGGTGCTTATTTTCCTGCTTGCCTATGACATCGCTCAGCTCGTCCATAGCTTCGGATGCACTCACTTCTGGTGGGATGTATACAGCCGTTAGCAACACACAAGGAAATTCCCTGGGCAAGTAGAACGGTCTACACCGTAGTGTTAAATGCTCCAGCACCGACGAGCAGTGCTGTGAGACTATATCCACATTAGTACACCAAGAGTCGTTGATGTGAAACAGAACACCGCCCGCTTTTGTCTTCCCCGTGTTTGCCATCGAACGGTCAGTGCGGAACACAGAGAAGCCGTCTAGCTGTACCGCCCTGTCAGGAACGTCAACATTCAGCCACGTCTCCGTGAAACAGAGCACACAGCAGTTCTTTATATCCCTTTCAGCGCGTAGCCGGGTTCGGAGGTCGTCCATCTTATTGTCGATCGCTTGGACGTTTGCCAACAATATGCTGGGGATGGGTGGTCGCGAAGGGCGTCCACGTAGTTTCACCAGTGTACCCCCTCGCTTCCCTCTCTTCCTCCTGTGGCCACGCCAAGGTGGAACCGTGCTGTTGTTGTTGTTGTGCAGTTCTCTCGGCAAATCCGGTCTGAAAACGTCTGAAGCAACAAATCTCAAGTCCAGTAACGTCTGGCGATCGTAGGTCATCGTACAGGACGCGTTACGTGCAAAAACAGTGACATACAACATTAAAACAAGCAATAAGGCAAGAGCAGCTCTCAGCGTGTCGCCATGCCACGGCGCCATCTTGGTCATGATCAACCATCTTGGTTGATCATGTCATGATTTGATTGAGGTATTTTGTTGAAAACGGACCAATCCTGCAAATTTTGGAAGCAAGTTTTAGCCAATCAGGAAAATCGGACAGATCCATGTTGATCACATGACTGTAGAGTCATGTCTACCGATTTTTGGACAAAATCTGTAGGAGTAGTGTCCAAAAATATGTTTTGCAAACATCGGCCTAGCGGCGCTAGAACAGGGAGCCGCGGCCTGTGATTGGCTGAATCGGAGGTCGGGAGCGCTCCGCTGTGTTCACTTGGACCGCGTGGAGGCGCCGAAAGTCGGGGGGTTGAAGATTTACTATTCTGTCCCCCAGTGTACTGTAACTTGGACGGTGCTGAGTCGGCTCATGCGACCGTCGCAATGCTCAACACAGCGACTCGCTCGCTCGCTCGGCGGTGTCTCACGTGGCTCTTGGTCGCCGGAGACGGCATGCCTCCGTCGTCATCACCGAAAACATGCGCTCCTTTCCCTTGCATCTCCTACGGATTCCATAATAGTGCACACAGTTTGGCCGAGACTGGGCCAAGGGCGCCGGAGATTAGCTGGTAACAGACGGACGGACAGGTGCATGGACACGGACAGGGTGCAAAACATAGTCTCCCATTAGCCTTCGGCTGGCGGAGACAATCAGTCTACTCCCTACTGAACTCTTCGGGATGAGGAAATAAGCCTGGTAACTTCAAAGTGCCCGCTTGCCTGTAGTTGAAATGAAAATCAATCGTTGTTATTGATATCTTATTAGCTGGCCAATGGTTGAACTGTATATGAAATTGTAGACCAAGGAATTAAGTAGTGATGGCGGAGCACTCCACCAACTGAAGTTATCTCTTGGACAATATAATGTCCAATCAGACAGGATTGGTCCATGTCCATATTTGAATACTGGGCCCTGATTGGTCACCCAACTCTTCAGGATGAGGAAATGGATTCACAATTGAGCAGGGCCAGACCCAAATCAGCCGAGGGCAATTTCTTTTTGCACCTGGGGATTCGTCTGATTCAAGGCTACTTATTAGGGCCCCATGACTCATTCAAAGAGTATTCACTGTTGACATTTGAGGTAGTTCTTAGTAGACTGGCAGACACTTTTGAGATACCTTGAATGAACAGAGTGTTTGTGTTGATCGTTATAGGATTCTCATTATCCTGAAATTGCCCGTCACCATCAATGTCATGCCATTTCTATCCATTCAGAATGTGATGTCTGTATGAGTGAAATTCAAATGGATAGACTAGTCATTGTGTTATTAGTGCCATTCAAGTGTTCAAGTGTTCACTCTTTAAAAACAGAAAATGGCTCAGCTGCAATGCAAGTATAATGTTTTTTTTTTCTTTTTTGAAAAGTTAAAAAATGTTCACTGTCTTATTTGTCACGTGCCTTGCCTATCCTTGCAGCAATGCTTGGTAGCATACTTCAGTTACCGTGCAGTAGATGCAGATTAGAAACGGTATAGAAAAAATAAAATAAAATAGGGGATCAATCATTTTATTTTGTATTTAGTTTGTTGTAGTAAGAATCATAGTGAAGTACACTACAGCACCTTGTGAAGCTGTGTGAGAAAGTGTTAAAGAAAGTGTCCTCTGCAGCTGCTTATAAGAAGGTGTTGAATGTGTTTCACACATGTAACAATGTGGTATAGAAACACTTCATTTATTTTTATAGCTCACAGAAGTGAGGTAGGCTAGATATAACATAGGCTGCTGGCACCATTTTGTGATATGACAAGTTGATCATTCTTTTTGTGTGATACTTGAATCAGCTTAGGGTCAAAGACTTACTTCTTTAGATTCGGGTGTCATCGTGTTTCTATCTATCGCTGGACTGACATTAATAAAAGGTGCCAAGGTGCTCTTCAACTCCCAGATCAGAATTTGAAAATGAAGTGTGTGTGTGTGTGTGTGTGTGTGTGTGTGTGTGTGTGTGTGTGTGTGTGTGTGTGTGTGTGTGTGTGTGTGTGTGTGCGCGCGCGTGCGTGTGTGTTGTCTGTGGCTAATCTTGCAAATTACTTGACCGATCAGTGCCAAATTTCTTTTGCATCCTGCCAGTAGTCAATCCATGCATATTTTTCAAATTGGCCTCATGGTAGTGCTACATGTACACCAGCCCACTTTACTAGTCTGGAACCAAACATCACAGACTCAAAATCTTATTTGCCCCTGAATTCCTGGTTCATGATGTTGTCCAGTCCTCATATGGGCCCATTGGCCTATTTTGTCATGATTTACAGTATAACGCTTAAACCTGTGTGAATTATTAGCCTGTTTGATTGCTGTGTGGCCGAATACCAGAAAAGTCGCCCTCTTTCAAAGTCGCCCCAGACTCGTTTCCCAACGGGTCTGTGGCCTAAAGCTAGATGCAGATTAGACTAAAATCAAATCTGTGCTTCTGGGGGTCCCTGGAACAAAAAGGTTTGCAATAGGGGTCCATCCGTGGAACAAAATATTTTGAGATGGGGGTCCACGGCCAAAAACACATTTTGGGGGTCCTTAACCAATATTAGGCACATTCTACAAATGTCTTAAAATCATGACAATTTTCTGAAAAAAGAACGTATGTTGCCAATGCCATCAGTGTTTCTCAAACTTTGTCATGTGAAGGACCCCCAGAATGATAAGTATTTGGCTACGGACCCCCATCACAAAATATTTTGTTCCAGGGACCCCCAGAAGCAAATATTTGATTTTAGTCTATTCTGCATCTAGCTTAAGGCCACAGACCCGTTGGGAAACGAGTTTGGGGGCGACTTTGAAAGAGGGCGACTTATCTGGCTACCGTGTGGCCTCACATGCTGCGCCTGATTGAGAGGCCTGAATGCTCTATTAAACTGTACAACGCTGCACAATGGTTTGACTCAACGTGATGTGTGTCTGTATGGAAGGCTGGTGATGGAAGTGGTTATTATATTGAACAATAGAAACACTCAAATCAGCTGTGCTGATCTGGTGTGTAGATAACAGAACACAGGTGACATAAATGACAATTCTGTTTTTTAGATAAAAAATAAATAAATAGGGACTGCGTGTGTGAGTGTGTTCGCGTGTATGCGTGCGTGCGTGTCCGAGCAATTACGGTATATACGGTAGGTTTAACTGGAGTAAGGTCGATGGATGATGACCAGACAAGGAGAATCACTGAGTTATGAAGATAATTGATGTATCTTGACCAGATGGGGTGTGTGTCTATTGTGTTAGTGTCCAGGGAAATGTTTTTTTTTCTTTCCAGCAAGCAATGTTTGTTTCCCCTTGATTTCCAGTTCATGAGGATAGTTTTCTCGGGTGAAATTCTTTGTCATGCTGCATTTGTTCTGCAAATGGAAATAGAGAAAGTAAGAAACAGAAAAACGGGTCAGATATCAATAAGGGACAGTGTGAAATATATACAGTATTGGCAGTATACAGTTTATACATGGATTGGCGGTTCTAGACAACTCCCTGGAGTCCTTGCCGCTGCCTGCACAGAGTGTGAAGTCGTCAGTCCCATACCGTATGTGCATGAATGAATAATGAAGGAATAATTGTATTTCCGTGTGCGGCTGCCTCAGCACATGCAGCCCTGATGGGATTATTATTCAGAGACATTTTAAAGAACACAATGTTTCCAGTGCCAACATGCTGACACCAAAATAATGAACGAAATAAATAAATACCACATAATGTGTAACATGACATACAGACATGTACAGAGACAGTTTAATAGTCTAATTTTCAATATAGAGAATTTAGGACAAGAGAGAGAGAGAAAGAGAGAGAAAGAGAGGCGTCCACGTTTTTCCCAATGACCCTAAACGCGACGGTGGGGGGCGCGGGCGCAGACTTGAATGTTAGCTTAGACAAGGTGACAAAAGAACTCAATGATTAGGAGTAAGAACGAGTTGGTATGATCCATCACAGGTGTATGCTGTAGGGGTGTGCGATATTATCGATATGCCAATACATCGCGATCATGTATTTGGCGATACTGTATCGATCATTCAGGCCGCCCTATCACGATACTTTTGGAGGAGAAAAAAAAGAACATAACATGCGGTAATCAATGGGCTCTAATCCTCGCTCTGTGTGTGTGTGTGTGTGAGAGAGAGAGAGAGACAGAGAGAGAGAGAGAGAGAGAGTGGAATCAGTGGAGGGAGGAGCGTGTGTGTGTGTGTGTGTGTGTGTGTGTGTGTGTGTGTGTGTGTGTGTGCGAGTGCGTGTGCGTGTGCGTGTGCGTGCGTGCGTGACTCACGTTGAACAAGAACAACAAACGATAATTCCAAATAAAGTCCATGGCCATGGATGGGAGTAGTAGATATGGACAGCACTTGTTGAACCTGGCACTTGTTGTCCAGGATAGCATTTTTAGTTCCCTTAAAACGACAAGTTCTACCGGAGCTAGCTTACGCTTAGCATTAGCCTGACTGACTTCTTCTTCTTTTGAGTTTATTGGCGGTTGGCAACCCTTTGAGGGTGCATTACCGCCACCAACTGGACTGTATAGTGTGGAACCAGAGCTTGTACAGCAAACCAATAAACAAAAAGGAAAAAACAGGTATATAAAACATCTTTGGCAGGCACTAACACATTTCTTGACTCTCTTTTCTCCTCCAAATAAATTTGCCTAAATTAAATAGGCCTATTATTGATTCTGCTTTTAAAGAAATATGCTATTAACCAAGTAAGCAGAAATGTTATTGAATATAATTGAAAGAGAGTGACATGGTGTGTTTTTTGCCTTGAAAATAATCAATGGCAATATTGCCTGTCTGAATGGGAAACCTTTTTTTCATTAGGAGGAATTTCCAATGTTCAGTTAATTCAATGTATGTATTTTAAGCTCGACAATTTTTTTTAAATTCTTTTGAATTTTGCAATATATCGCAATAGTATCGCAATAGTATCGTATCGCAATAGTATCGCAATGTATCGTGATGTATTGTATCGTGAACCAAGTATCGTGATGAGTATCGCATCGCGAGATTCTTGCCAATATCCACCCCTAGTATGCTGCATGTTTTCTTCTGTTCCAGGCTTTATGGTGAAAAGAAATCGCACCGGTGCGAAGAGAGTGGTGCTCACTTAGCATGGTCATGGTCAAACATGATGACACATGTTGTGCCATCATCTTTAATGGCCAATTATTAATGTATGTATTAGTGACTTCCCATCAATGGAAAAATGTACAACCCAAGCAAAACCAGTTGAAGAAGCACCCTAAGGGCGAGAAGCAACCGTCAGGTCACTCTGAAACAACAGAGCTTCTAAATACGGCACATTTAAGAAGCAGGAGTTAAACTATTAATCTGGCAACGTACGTGCGTACACACACACACACACACACACACACACACACACACACACACACACACACACACACACACACACACACACATACACACACACACACACACACACACACACACACACACACACACACACACACACACACAGCACCCATGTGAAACTGTATAAATCAGACTGAGGATTTTGGACTCTCCTATTAGAGTAAGAAAACAGGCAGCACTGGCATCTTCATGCCTTTCATCCCTGAATGTACAACAAAAGCCACGTCTCAAAAAAACAGTTTGTCCGGTGTGTCCAGTTCTTGGCTCTACAAGGCAGAGAGGGGACAGGGCAGTTCCGTTCGGCCCCAGTATTCTATGCCTGCGGTGCGGCCGCCTCAGCGGCCCGCCTGCCTCCTCTGTGCGTGGGCGTTGTAGATGTCCAGGAACATGTCCCGGCACGCGATCCGAGCCCCGAGCTTGGAGCATATGAGGAAAGAGCCGGCCATCTTGCGGTGGATGGAGTAGGTCTCCTCGGGCGGAGGCGTGAGGCGGTGGCGCAGCATGACGGGGATGAGGCTCCGGATGCGTCGGGTGGTGCTCTGCCTGCCGAAGTCAAACGGCTGGGCCGAGGCGAAGGCCTCGCCCAGGGTCATCACCGCCTCCACGTGGGCCTCCATGAAGGCCTTGGACTCCAAACCTGTCAGAAACTTCAGGTCCTTGGATTTGGAGTGAACCGCCTCTCTATCACCCACCGAGGCCGCATGAACCAACTGTATGTACGGATCTGTAAAGGATTCTTTGTAATCCCTGCAAGCTCCAAAGTCCAATAGAATCACCTTGTTAGTGTCCGTGTTGTAGAAGAAGTTGGCCCAGTTGGGATCCGTCTGCATGAACCTGAATTCAAACAGCTCCCTGAGGCACAGCTGGAGGATTTTAAAACAAATCCGGTTCCTAGTGTCCTGGTCCAGGTCTACACAGCGGTCCAGGGGGACCCCCTGGACCAGCCCCATGGTCAGGACCCTGCGGGCCGACAGGTCATCAATCACCTCCGGGATCTCAAAGTACTCGTCTCCCTCCAGCAACGTCCTGAACTTCTTGGCACACTCCGCCTCTCTCTTGTAGTCACACTCCCACGCCAGCTCCCTCTGAAGAACCTTTAGGCTGCTGTCTACAAACAGACCGCCTGTAAGCACCCCGCTCATCTTCAGCACCGACATCAGGTTGTCCATGTCACTGTGGATGCTCTGTGCAACTCCTGGATACTGAATCTTCATGGCGATCTCTCTGCCATCTTCTAAAACCCCATGATGCACCTGGCCTATAGAAGCTGCAGCGAAAGGCTTGTCTTCGAAGGATGTCAGTTTTTCTCTCCAGCCTGCGCCCAACTCCTCCTCTAGAACTTTGTTCATCTGCCAGACAGGCATGAAGTCAGCACTCCGCCTCACTCTCTCAAAGATCTTCTGGAGCTGGGGGTTGATGAAGCTGTGGTCTTGTATGCTGAGCATCTGGCCGATCTTGAGAGCGGCCCCTCGGACTTTACACAGCGTGTCGACTATCCTTTCTGCGTTGGCCTCCGACAGAAGAGGAGAGTCCAGCAGAGCATCTCCTTGTCGTTTGCCACCCATGGACCGTTTCGCCACCTCTGCGATGGCACCGATGCCCAGCCCTACTGCCAGTCCACCAAAGTTTACCAGCCGGCTGATTCTAGTGGCAGGAACCTTCCTCTCTCTTGCACGCTCACTCAGCCTTTGCCTAACAGGTTTGACCAGTGCTTTCTTTGCCTCTCTGGCCTTCTGGATGTCCTGTGGTGTGAGTCTGGAGGCCACCACTGTGTCGTGGTCGTGGACAAACCTGAGCTGGTAGTGGTGGCGCAGGTGGTGGATCCTAGCGGGGACGTGGAGGAACCGGGCACTCTGTCCTGGCCAGCCTGCCCTGCCAGGAGCAGCTGTCCCTGGGGTCAGCGGCCCTACGGCCCTCTTGGCTGCTTCTTCAGGGTCCGCCGCCGCCTCCCAGCCCTCTGCATCAGGAAACACGTCTTCCTTTATAGACTGTTCTGTAGCACTTCTTCCCATGACGTCTCCCTTTATAGACTGTTCTGTAGCACTTCTTCCCATGACGGTGACGGTGCCCATGAGCCCCTCCACCACCTCCTCCCGGGCAGCTTTCACCCCAGCCCCCAGGGTGGAGCTGCAGGCCATCAGTCTGAGCTGTTCCCCCTGGGTGCTACAGAGGGAGCAGTTCACCTTGTTGGCCCCTCGCAGCAGCTTCATCAGCTCATTCAGAGACATTATTGTACAACGATGTTCATTCACTGTGATGTGACTGTGGTGACCTGAACCCCTCTACAACCATTCCTGTCTGGACAACCAGATCTCTATCTGTCAGTCCTTTCCCCTTTTATGACCATATATGGAGCTGACTGATTTGTTTGCGTCTGATGCAATGACGACACATTGAGGTTAGACAATAGACTCCATATTTGGGCATAGCTGCATTGGGAACCCCTTTATATGGGTATAGCCGTGTCATAGTGACATGAGCGTGGTCCGACCACCCCCGGCTATTCATTTCAATGAAAGTTGCTCAGTGGCGTTTGAAGCACCCGGAAGACTGCCGGAAGTACCTCTATTGTTCATCTCTCAGATGTACCTCCACTTCCGCATATCTACAAGCTCACAACGCCTTGCGCTGCGAGGCATTGTGAGCTTGTAGATCGGCTATTTTCGGTTAAGAGGTTTGGTGTAGAGGAGAAAAAGAGCAAATAAGTACAAGTGACCTTTCACTACGAGTGAAAGGTCAAGTTTATTAAGTATTGACAGTTCAAGTGGTTAAATATATGAAAACACAAATTGACATGAATTCAAAATACACTGATGATTGTGCTGTCAAACAATGAAACTATATCGAATCTATGAACAGGTTGTGGGGGTCCCTGCTTCATCTCTCTCTCAACTAAGGGGTCCGTTTGGTTACATTTGTACACTCCCAGAGTAAAATGACCACTCTGTGTAAACTGCTCTAAAATGACAACCAACAGGAGAATATGGTAAAAAACTCTTGGTGTCTCTCGCTCCCTATAGGCAACGCTACGGTGCTGTGGTGCACCTGTTGCACCAACGTGTTCAAAACGGTGACCAGCCGCTTCATCAAGAACCTGGCGTGCTC